>NW_028270181.1:41602630-41923609 GCF_037043375.1 Chiloscyllium plagiosum | reverse complement strand
GCGAGGGGGGAAGGAGTGGAGGAGGGGAGAAAGAGAGAGGGCAGAAGGAGATGGGATAAGGAAGGGGAAGGATGGGGAAGGAGAGAGGGGAGAAGGAGAGAGGGGGGAAGGAGAGAGGGGGAAGGAGAGAGGGGGGAAGTAGAGAGGGGGAAGGAGAGAGGGGGGAAGGAGAGAGGGGGGAAGGAGAGAGGGGGGAAGGAGAGAGGGGGGAAGGAGAGAGGGGGGAAGGAGAGAGGGGGGAAGGAGAGAGGGGGGAAGGAGAGAGGGGGGAAGGAGAGAGGGGGGAAGGAGAGAGGGGGGAAGGAGAGAGGGGGGAAGGAGAGAGGGGGGAAGGAGAGAGGGGGGAAGGAGAGAGGGGGGAAGGAGAGAGGGGGGAAGGAGAGAGGGGGGAAGGAGAGAGGGGAGGAAGGAGAGAGGGGAGGAAGGAGAGAGGGGAGGAAGGAGAGAGGGGAGGAAGGAGAGAGGGGGGAAGGAGAGAGGGGGGGGGAAGGAGAGAGGGGGGGGGAAGGAGAGAGGGGGGGGGAAGGAGAGAGGGGGGGAAGGAGAGGGGGGGGAAGGAGAGAGGGGGGGAAGGAGAGAGGGGGGAAGGAGAGAGGGGGGAAGGAGAGAGGGGGGGGAGGAGAGAGGGGGGAAGGAGAGAGGGGGGGAAGGAGAGAGGGGGGGAAGGAGAGAGGGGGGGAAGGAGAGAGGGGGGAAGGAGAGAGGGGGGAAGGAGAGAGGGGGGAAGGAGAGAGGGGGGAAGGAGAGAGGGGGGAAGGAGAGAGGGGGGGAAGGAGAGAGGGGGGGAAGGAGAGAGGGGGGGAAGGAGAGAGGGGGGAAGGAGAGAGGGGGGAAGGAGAGAGGGGGGAAGGAGAGAGGGGGGAAGGAGAGAGGGGGGAAGGAGAGAGGGGGGAAGGAGAGAGGGGGGAAGGAGAGAGGGGGGGAAGGAGAGAGGGGGGGGAAGGAGAGGGGGGAAGGAGAGAGGGGGGGGAAGGAGAGAGGGGGGGGAAGGAGAGAGGGGGGGGAAGGAGAGAGGGGGGGGAAGGAGAGAGGGGGGGGGAAGGAGAGGGGGGGAAGGAGAGGGGGGGAAGGAGAGGGGGGGGGAAGGAGAGGGGGGGAAGGAGAGGGGGGGAGGATAGGAGAGTGGGGAAGGAGAGGGGGGGAGGAGAGGGGGGGAAGGAGAGGGGGGGAAGGAGAGGGGGGGAAGGAGAGGGGGGGAAGGAGAGAGGGGGGGAAGTTGAGAGGGGGGGGAAGGAGAGGGGGGGAAGGAGAGGGGGGGGAAGGAGAGGGGGGGGAAGGAGAGGGGGGGGAAGGAGAGGGGGGGGCAGGAGAGGGGGGGGAAGGAGAGGGGGGGGAAGGAGAGGGGGGGGAAGGAGAGGGGGGGGAAGGAGAGGGGGGGGGAAGGAGAGGGGGGGAAGGAGAGGGGGGGAAGGAGAGGGGGGGAAGGAGAGGGGGGGAAGGAGAGGGGGGGAAGGAGAGGGGGGAAGGAGATGGGGGGGAAGGAGACAGGGGGGGAAGGAGACAGGGGGGGAAGGAGAGGGGGGGAAAGAGGGGGGGGAAGGAGAGGGGGGGAAGGAGAGGGGGGGAAGGAGGGGGGGGAAAGGGGGGGGGAAAGAGGGGGGGGAAGGAGAGGGGGGAAGGAGAGAGGGGGGGAAGGAGAGAGAGGGGGGGAAGGAGGGGTGGGAAGGAGGGGCGCGGGGAAGGAGGGGGGGGTGGAAGGAGGGGGGCGGGGAAGGAGAGGGGGGAAGGAGAGGGGAGGGAAGGAGAGGGGAGGGAAGGAGAGGGGAGGGAAGGAGAGGGGAGGGAAGGAGAGGGGAGGGAGGAGAGGGGGGGGGAAGGAGAGGGGGGGAAGGAGAGGGGGGGGAAGGAGAGAGGGGGGGAAGGAGAGGGGGGGGAGGAGAGGGGGGGGGAAGTAGGGGGGGAGGAGAGGGGGGGGAAGGAGAGGGCGGGGGGGGGAAGGAGAGGGGGCGGGAAGGGGAGGGGGGGAAGGAGAGGGGGAGGGGAGGTGGGGGAAGGAGAGGGGGGGGAGGGGGGGGAAGGGGGGGAACGAGAGGGGGGGGGAAGGAGAGGGGGGGGAAGGAGAGGGGGGGGAAGGAGAGGGGGGGGAAGGAGAGGGGGGGAAAGGAGAGGGGGGGAAAGGAGAGGGGGGGAGGAGAGGGGGGGGGGAGGGGGGGGAAGGAGCGGGGGGGGAAGGAGGGGGGGGGAGGAGAGGGGGGGAAGGAGAGGGGGGGAAAGGAGAGGGGGGGACATGAGAGGGGGGGAAGGAGAGGGGAAGGAGGGGGGGGAGGAGGGGGGGGAAGGAGACAGGGGGGGAAGGAGAGAGAGGGGGGGAAGGAGGGGTGGGAAGGAGGGGCGCGGGGAAGGAGGGGGGGTGGAAGGAGGGGGGCGGGGAAGGAGAGGGGGGGAAGGAGAGGGGGGGAGGAGAGGGGAGGGAAGGAGAGGGGAGGGAAGGAGAGGGGGAGGGAAGGAGAGGGGGAGGGGAGGGGGGGGATGGAGAGGGGGGGGAGGGGGGGAAGGGGGGGAAGGAGAGGGGGGGGAAGGAGAGGGGGGGAAGGAGAGGGGGTGGGAAGGAGAGGGGGGGAAGGAGAGGGGGGGGAAGGAGAGGGGGGGAAGGAAGGGGGGGAGGAGGGGGGGGAGGAGAGGGGGGGGAGGGGGGGGAAGGAGCGGGGGGGAAGGAGCGGGGGGGGAGGAGAGGGGGGGAAGGAGAGGGGGGGAAAGGAGAGGGGGGGGAAGGAGAGGGGGGGGAAGGAGAGGGGGGGAAGGAGAGGGGAAGGAGGGGGGGGAGGAGGGGGGGTGGAAGGAGGAGGGGGGAAGGAGGGGGGGGAAGGAGGGGGGGGAAGGAAGAGGGAAGAGTGAGGAGAGAGCGAGATAGAGGGGTAGGAGAGGGGGAGAAAGAGAGAGGGGAAGGAAGGGAGAAAGTGCAAGGGGGAAGGAGAGAGGAGGGAAGCAGAGAGGGGTAGGATAGAGGGGTAGGAGAGAGGGGTAGGAAAGAGGGCAAGGAGCGAGGGGGGAAGGAGTGGAGGAGGGGGAGAAAGAGAGAGGGCAGAAGGAGATGGGATAAGGAAGGGGGAGGAGAGGGGAAGGATGGGGAAGGAGAGAGGGGAGAAGGAGAGAGGGGGGAAGGAGAGAGGGGGAAGGAGAGAGGGGGGAAGGAGAGAGGGGGGAGGAGAGAGGGGGGAAGGAGAGAGGGGGGAAGGAGAGAGGGGGGAAGGAGAGGGGGGGGGGAAGGAGAGGGGGGGAAGGAGAGGGGGGGGAAGGAGAGGGGGGGAAGGAGAGGGGGGGAAGGAGAGGGGGGGGAAGGAGAGGGGGGGAAGGAGAGGGGGGGAAGGAGAGGGGGGGAAGGAGAGGGGGGGAAGGAGAGGGGGGGAAGGAGATGGGGGGGAAGGAGACAGGGGGGGAAGGAGACAGGGGGGGAAGGAGAGGGGGGGAAAGAGGGGGGGGAAGGAGAGGGGGGGAAGGAGAGGGGGGGAAGGAGAGGGGGGGAAAGGGGGGGGGAAAGAGGGGGGGGAAGGAGAGGGGGGAAGGAGAGAGGGGGGGAAGGAGAGAGAGGGGGGGAAGGAGGGGTGGGAAGGAGGGGCGCGGGGAAGGAGGGGGGGGTGGAAGGAGGGGGGCGGGGAAGGAGAGGGGGGAAGGAGAGGGGAGGGAAGGAGAGGGGAGGGAAGGAGGGGGGGGGAGGAGAGGGGGGGGGAAGGAGAGGGGGGGGAAGGAGAGGGGGGGGAAGGAGAGAGGGGGGGAAGGAGAGGGGGGGGAGGGGGGGGAAGGGGGGGAACGAGAGGGGGGGGGAAGGAGAGGGGGGGGAAGGAGAGGGGGGGGAAGGAGAGGGGGGGGAAGGAGGCGGGGGGAGGAGAGGGGGGGGGGAGGGGGGGGAAGGAGCGGGGGGGGAAGGAGGGGGGGGAGGAGAGGGGGGGAAGGAGAGGGGGGGAAAGGAGAGGGGGGGAAATGAGAGGGGGGGAAGGAGAGGGGAAGGAGGGGGGGGAGGAGGGGGGGGAAGGAGACGGGGGGGAAGGAGACAGGGGGGGGAAGGAGAGGGGGGGAAAGAGGGGGGGGAAGGAGAGGGGGGGAAGGAGAGGGGGGGAAAGAGGGGGGGGGAAGGAGAGGGGGGGAAGGAGAGAGGGGGGGAAGGAGAGAGAGGGGGGGAAGGAGGGGTGGGAAGGAGGGGCGCGGGGAAGGAGGGGGGGTGGAAGGAGGGGGGCGGGGAAGGAGAGGGGGGGAAGGAGAGGGGGGGAGGAGAGGGGAGGGAAGGAGAGGGGAGGGAAGGAGAGGGGGAGGGGAGGGGGGGGATGGAGAGGGGGGGGAGGGGGGGAAGGGGGGGAAGGAGAGGGGGGGGAAGGAGAGGGGGGGAAGGAGAGGGGGTGGGAAGGAGAGGGGGGGAAGGAGAGGGGGGGGAAGGAGAGGGGGGGAAGGAAGGGGGGGAGGAGGGGGGGAGGAGAGGGGGGGGAGGGGGGGGAAGGAGCGGGGGGGAAGGAGCGGGGGGGGAGGAGAGGGGGGGAAGGAGAGGGGGGGAAAGGAGAGGGGGGGGGAAGGAGAGGGGGGGAAGGAGAGGGGAAGGAGGGGGGGGAGGAGGGGGGGTGGAAGGAGGAGGGGGGAAGGAGGGGGGGGGAAGGAGGGGGGGGAAGGAAGAGGGAAGGAGTGAGGAGAGAACGAGAGAGAGGGGTAGGAGAGGGGGAGAAAGAGAGAGGGGAAGGAAGGGAGAAAGTGCAAGGGGGAAGGAGAGAGGAGGGAAGCAGAGAGGGGTAGGATAGAGGGGTAGGAGAGAGGGGTAGGAAAGAGGGCAAGGAGCGAGGGGGGAAGGAGTGGAGGAGGGGGAGAAAGAGAGAGGGCAGAAGGAGATGGGATAAGGAAGGGGGAGGAGAGGGGAAGGATGGGGAAGGAGAGAGGGGAGAAGGAGAGAGGGGGGAAGGAGAGAGGGGGAAGGAGAGAGGGGGGAAGGAGAGAGGGGGGAGGAGAGAGGGGGGAAGGAGAGAGGGGGGAAGGAGAGAGGGGGGAAGGAGAGAGGGGGGAAGGAGAGAGGGGGGGGAAGGAGAGAGGGGGGGAAGGAGAGAGGGGGGAAGGAGAGAGGGGGGGAAGGAGAGAGGGGGGAAGGAGAGAGGGGGGAAGGAGAGAGGGGGGAAGGAGAGAGGGGGGGAAGGAGAGGGCGGGGAAGGAGAGGGGGTGAAGGAGAGAGGGGGGAAGGAGAGAGAGGGGAAGGAGAGAGGGGGGAAGGAGAGATGGGGGGGGAAGGAGAGAGGGGGGGAAGGAGAGGGTGGGAAGGAGAGGGGGGGGGAAGGAGAGGGGGGGGAAGGAGAGGGGGGGGAAGGAGAGGGGGGGGAAGGAGAGGGGGGGGAAGGAGGGGGGGGGAAGGAGAGGGGGGGAAGGAGAGGGGGGAAGGTGAGGGGGGAGGAAAGGAGAGGGGGGAAGGAGAGGAGGGGAAGGAGGGGGGGGGAGGAGAGTGGGGGAAGGAGAGAGGGGGGGGAAGGAGAGGGGGGGGAAGGAGAGGGGGGGGGAAGGAGAGGGGGGGGAAGGAGAGGGGGGGGAAGGAGAGGGGGGGGAAGGAGAGGGGGGGAAGGAGAGGGGGGGAAGGAGTGGGGGGGATGGAGAGGGGGGGAAGGAGAGGGGGTGAAGGAGAGGGGGGGGGAAGGAGAGGGGGGGAAGGAGAGGGGGGGAAGGAGAGGGGGGGGAAGGAGAGGGGGGGAAGGAGAGGGGGGGAAGGAGAGGGGGGGAAGGAGAGGGGGGGAAGGAGAGGGGGGGAAGGAGAGGGGGGGGAAGGAGAGGGGGGAAGGAGAGGGGGGGAAGGAGAGGGGGGGAAGGAGAGGGGGGAAGGAGAGGGGGGAAGGAGAGGGGGGGAAGGAGAGGGGGGGGAAGGAGAGGGGGGGGAAGGAGAGGGGGGGAAGGAGAGGGGGGGGAAGGAGAGGGGGGGAGAGGGGGGGGAAGGAGAGGGGGGGAAAGGGGGGGGGGAAAGAGGGGGGGGGAAGGAGAGGGGGGGGAAGGAGAGAGGGGGGGAAGCAGAGAGAGGGGGGGAAGGAGGGGGGGGTGGAAGGAGGGGGGCGGGGAAGGAGAGGGGGGGGAAGGAGAGGGGGGGAGGAGAGGGGAGGGAAGGAGAGGGGAGGGAAGGAGAGGGGGGGAGGAGAGGGGGGGGAAGGAGAGGGGGGGAAGGAGAGGGGGGGAAGGAGAGGGGGGGAAGGAGAGGGGGGGAAGGAGGGGGGGGAAGGAGAGGGGGGGGATGAGGGGGGGAAGGAGCGGGGTGGGAAGGAGGGGGGAAGGAGGGGGGTGAAGGAGGGTGGGGGTGGAAGCAGGAGGGGCGAAGGAGGGGGGGGAATGAGGGGGGGGAAGGAAGAGGGAAGGAGTGAGGAGAGAACGAGAGAGAGGGGTAGGAGAGGGGGAGAAAGAGAGAGGGGAAGGAAGGGAGAAAGTGCAAGGGGGAAGGAGAGAGGAGGGAAGCAGAAAGGGGTAGGATAGAGGGGTAGGAGAGAGGGCAAGGAGCGAGGGGGAAAGGAGTGGAGGAGGGGGAGAAAGAGAGAGGGCAGAAGGAGATGGGATAAGGAAGGGGGAGGAGAGGGGAAGGATGGGGAAGGAGAGAGGGGAGAAGGAGAGAGGGGGGAAGGAGAGAGGGGGAAGGAGAGAGGGGGGAAGGAGTGGGGGGAAGGAGGGGGGGGAAGGGGGGGGGGAACGTGGGGGGGGAAGGAGGGGGGGGAAGGAGGGGGGGGAAGGAGGGGGGGGAAGGAGGGGGGGGAAGGAGGGGGGGGGAAGGAGGGGGGGGAAGGAGGGGGGGGGAAGGAGGGGGGGGGAGGAGGGTGAAGGAGGGGGGGAAGGAGGGGGGGAAGGAAGAGGGAAGGAGTGAGGAGAGAACGAGAGAGAGGGGTAGGAGAGGGGGAGAAAGAGGGGGAGAAAGAGGGGGAGAAAGAGTGGGAGAAAGAGGGGGAGAAAGAGAGAGGGGAAGGAAGGGAGAAAGTGCGAGGGGGGAGGAGAGAGGAGGGAAGCAGAGAGGAGGGAAGCAGAGAGGGGTAGGAGAGAGGGGGGAAGGAGTGGAGGAGGGGGAGAAAGAGAGAGGGCAGAAGGAGATGGGATAAGGAAGGGGGAGGAGAGGGGAAGGATGGAGAAGGAGAGAGGGGGGAAGGAGAGAGGGGGGAAGGAGAGAGGGGGGAAGGAGAGAGGGGGGAAGGAGAGAGGGGGGAAGGAGAGAGGGGGGAAGGAGAGAGGGGGGAAGGAGAGAGGGGGGAAGGAGAGAGGGGGGAAGGAGAGAGGGGGGAAGGAGAGAGGGGGGAGAGGAGAGAGGGGGGAAGGAGGGGGGGAAGGAGAGGGGGGGGGAAGGAGAGGGGGGGGAAGGAGAGGGGGGGGAAGGAGAGAGGGGGGGAAGGAGAGGGGGGGAAGGAGAGGGGGGGGAAGGAGATGGGTGAAGGAGAGGGGGGGGAAGGAGAGGGGGGGGAAGGAGAGGGGGGGGAAGGAGAGGGGGGGGAAGGAGAGGGGGGGGAAGGAGAGGGGGGGGAAGGAGAGGGGGGGAAGGAGAGGGGGGGGAAGGAGAGGGGGGGAAGGAGAGGAGAGGGGGGGAAGGAGAGGGGGGAAGGAGAGGGGGGGAAAGGAGAGGGGGGGGAAGGAGAGGGGGGGGAAGGAGAGGGGGGGGAAGGAGAGGGGGGGGAAGGAGAGAGGGGGGGAAGGAGAGGGAAAGAGGGGGGGGGAAGAGGGGGGGGAAAGAGGGGGGGGGAAGGGGGGGCGAAAGAGGGGGGGGGAAAGAGGGGGGGAAAGGGTGGGGGGGAAAGGGGGGGGAAAGGGGGGGGAAAGAGGGGGGGGAGAGGGGGGGGGGAAGAGGGGTGGAAGGAGAGGGGGGGGAAGGAGAGAGGGGGGGAAGGAGGGGGGGGAAGGAGGGGGGCGGGGAAGGGGGGGGGGTTGAAGGAGGGGGGCGGGGAAGGAGAGGGGGGGAGGAGAGGGGGGGGGAGGAGAGGGGGGGGAGGAGAGGGGGGGGAGGAGAGGGGGGGGAGGAGAGGGGGGGGAAGGAGAGGGGGGGGAAGGAGAGGGGGGGAAGGAGAGGGGGGGGAAGGAGAGGGGGGGAAGGAGAGGGGGAAAGGAGAGGGGGAAAGGAGAGGGGGGGGAAGGAGAGGGGGGGAAGGAGAGGGGGAGGAAAGGAGAGGGGGGGAAGGAGAGGGGGGGAAGGAGAGAGGTGGGGAAGGAGAGAGGGGGGAAGGAGAGGGGGGGGGAGGAGAGGGGGGGGAAGGAGAGGGGGGGGAAGGAGAGGGGGGGGAAGGAGAGGGGGGAGGAAGGAGAGGGGGGGAATGAGAGGGGGGGGAATGAGAGGGGGGGAGAAGGAGAGGGGGGGGAAGGAGGGGGGGGAAGGAGGGGGGGGGAAGGAGGGGGGGGGAAGGAGGGGGGGGGGGAAGGAGGGGGGGGGACGGAGAGGGGGGGGAAGGAGAGGGGGGGGAAGGAGAGGGGGGGGAAAGAGGGGGGGAGGAGAGAGGGGGGGAAGGAGAGGGGGGGGAAAGGGGGGGGAAAGGGGGGGGACAGAGGGGGGGAGGAGAGAGGGGGGGAAGGAGAGAGGGGGGAAGGAGAGAGGGGGGGGAAGGAGAGAGGGGGGAAGGAGAGAGGGGGGGAAGGAGGGGGGGTGGAAGGAGGGGGGTGGAAGGAGGGGGGGGGAAGGAGGGGGGGTGGAAGGAGGGGGGGTGGAAGGAGGGGGGGTGGAAGGAGGGGGGGGGGAAAGGGGGGGGGGAAGGAGGGGGGGGAAGGAGGGGGGCGGGGAAGGAGAGAGGGGGGGAAGGAGAGAGGGGGGGGAAGGAGAGAGGGGGGGAGGAGGGGGGGAGGAGAGGGGGGGGAGGAGAGGGGGGTGAGGAGAGGGGGGGAGAGGGGGGGGAGGAGAGGGGGGGAGGAGGTGAGGGGGGGGAGGAGAGGGGGGGGAGGAGGAGAGGGGGAGGAGGAGAGGGGGGGGAGGAGAGGGGGGGGAGGAGAGGGGGGGAAGGAGAGGGGGGGAAGGAGAGGGGGGGGAAGGAGAGGGGGGGAAGGAGAGGGGGGGGAAGGAGAGGGGGGGGAAGGAGAGGGGGGGGAAGGAGAGGGGGGGAAGGAGAGGGGGGGGAAGGAGAGGCGGAGGGAAGGAGAGGGGGGGAAGGAGAGGGGGGGAGGAGAGGGGGGGGAGGAGAGGGGGGGGAAGCAGAGTGGGGAAGGAGAGGGGGGGGGTGGCGGGGGGAAGGAGAGGGGGGGGAAGGAGAAGGCGGGGGGGAAGTAGAAGGCGGGGGGGGAAGGAGAGGGGTCGGGAAGGGGAGGGGGGAAGGAGAGGGGGGGGGAAGGGGGGGAAGGAGAGGGGGGGGAAGGGGGGGAAGGAGAGGGGGGGGGAAGGGGGGGAAGGAGAGGGGGGGGAAGGGGGGGAAGGAGAGGGGGGGGAAGGGGGGGGAAGGAGAGGGGGGGAGAGGGTGGGGGGAAGGAGAGGGGGGGAAGGAGAGGGGTGGAAGGAGAGGGGTGGAAGGAGAGGGGTGGAAGGAGAGGGGGGGGGAAGGAGAGGGGTGGAAGGAGAGGGGGGGGAAGGAGAGGGGGGGGAAGGAGAGGGGGGGAAGGAGGGGGGGGAAGGAGAGGGGGGGAAGGAGGGGGGGGAAGGAGAGGGGGGGGAAGGAGGGGGGGGAAGGAGAGGGGGGGGAAGGAGGGGGGTGGAAGGAGAGGGGGGGCGAGGAGGGGGGGGGAAGGAGAGGGGGGGCGAGGAGGGGGGGGGAAGGAGAGGGGGGGCGAGGAGGGGGGGGAAGGAGCGGGGGGGGAAGGAGGGGGGGGGGAAGGAGAGGGGAATGAGAGAGGGGGTAAAGAGATTGGGGAGAAGATAGAGGGGAGAAGGAGAAGGAGAGAGGGGAAGGAAGGGGGACGGAGAGAGGATAAGGAAAGGGGAAAGAGAGAGGGGAGAAGGAAGATGGAAGGAGAGGGGGAACGAGAGATGGGGTGGAGAGAGAGGGGAAAGAATGGTGGAGAGAGAGGGGAAAGAATGGTGGAGAGAGAGGGGAAAGAATGGGGAAGGAGCGAGTGGAGAAGGAGAGAGGGGAGAAGGAGAGAAGGGAGAAGGAGAGAGGGGAGAAGGAGAGAGGGGAGAAGGAGAGAGGGGAGAAGGAGAGAGGGGAGAAGGTGGGGGGGAAGGAGAGAGGGGAGAGGTGGGGGAGAAGGTGGGGGAGAAGGTGGGGGAGAAGGTGGGGGAGAAGGTGGGGGAGAAGGTGGGGGAGAAGGTGGGGGAGAAGGTGGGGGAGAAGGTGGGGGAGAAGGTGGGGGGGAAGGTGGGGGGGAAGGTGGGGGGGAAGGTGGGGGGGAAGGTGGGGGGGAAGGTGGGGGAGAAGGTGGGGGGGAAGGTGGGGGAGAAGGTGGGGGGGAAGGTGGGGGGGAAGGGGAGGCAGAAGGAGAGAGGGGAGAAGGGGAAAGAATGGGGAAGGAGAGGTGTAGAAAGAGAGAGAGGGGGAAGGAGAGAGAGGGGAAGGAAAGAGGGGAAGGAAAGAGGGGAAGGAAAGAGGGGAAGGAAAGAGGGGAAGGAAAGAGGGGAAGGAAAGAGGGGAAGGAAAGAGGGGAAGGAAAGAGGGGAAGGAAAGAGGGGAAGGACCGGGCAAGGAGAGAGGGGGGAAGGAGAGAGGGGAAGGAAGGGGGTAGGGGAGAGTGAAGAAGGAGGAGGGGAGAAGGAGAGGGGGGAAGGAAGGGGAAGGAGAGAGGGGAGAAGGAGAGAGGGGAGAAGGAGAGAGGGGAGAAGGAGAGAGGGGAGAAGGAGAGGGGGAAAGGAACGGGAAATGAGGGAGGTCAGAAGGAGAGAGGGGGTAGGAGAGAGGGGGAATGAGAGAGGGTAAGGAAGGGGGAAGGAGAGAGGAGAAAGAGAGAGGGGAAAGGAGAGAGAGGGGGAAAGAGAGAGAGAGTGGAAGGAGCGAGGGGAGAAAGAGATGGGGGAAAGGAGAGAGGGGAGGGAGAGAGAGGTGAAGGAAGGGGGAAGGAGAGAGCGGAGAAGGGGAGAGGGTAAGGAGAGGGGGAAGGAGAGAGGGGTGAAGGAGAGGAGGGAAAGAAGGGGACAGGAGAAGGGGAGGAGAGAGGGGTAGGAGAGAGGGGGAATGTGAGAGGGTAAGGAAGGGGGAAGGACAGAGGGGAGAAGGAGAGAGGGGGAAGAGAGAGAGGGGAAGGAACGAGGGTAGAAGGAGAGGGGGCAGTGAGAGGGCGGAAAGGAGAGAGGGGAAGTAAGGGTGAAGGAGAGAGGGGAGACCTGACCTGACCTGCTGCACTTTTCCAGCAACACATTTTTAAGCTCTGATCTCCAGCATCTGCAGTCCTCACTTTTTCCACATAGATCCAAATACCTTCTATCAACCCCTCAGAAAACGAACAGGAAATGACATCACCACAAACCCCAGGAACCCCATCCAGGAGAAAGATATAAATAGAAAGCAGAAGACAACCGCTTCACTTCACTTGAAGGTCGCCACAGATGATGTTAACCAGCTATGCAATGAAACATATGGATATCAATCCTGCAACTCAGTGAGCAAATCTACACACTGGTTAAAGAAATATATGTAACCCGGACTTTTAGTGTCTCCTCAGTCAAGGGCACTGACTCTGTGCTGTCTGTTTAAATATATATAACCAGAAGATTCAGATTCTCCTCAGTCTATACCACAGACTCTGTGCTGGATGGTTAAATAAACATGTATATCCAGGAGATTTAGTGTCTGCTCATTCTAGGGCACTGACTCAGTGCTGGCTGGTCTAATATATATAACCAGGAGATTAAGAGTCTGCTCATTCTAGGACACTGACTCTGTGCTGTGTATTTAAATATACATAACCAGGAGATTTAGACTATACACTATTCTGGGCATTGACTCTGTTCTGTCTGTTTAATATATATAACCAGCTGGTTAATTAAATATAACCAGGAGATTTACAGTCTCCTCATTTTCAGGAACTGACTGTGGTGGCGGCTGTTTAAAACTATTATAACCAGAGTATTTAGAGTCTCTTCAGTTTGGGGCACTGACTCTGGGCTGGCTGGTTAAAAAAAGATATAACTAGGAGATTTAGAGTCTCCTCAGTTTAGGGCACTGACTTTCTACTGGCTAGTTAAATAAATATGTCAAACCATGAGATTCAGATTCTCCTCAGTCTAGAGCACTGACTCTGTGCCAAATGGTTAAATAAACATGTACGTCCAGGAGATTGAAATTCTCCACAACTTAGGGCACTGACATTGTGCTGGCTGGTTAAATAAATATATATAACCAGGAGATTTAGATTCTCCTCAGTTTAGGGCTCAGACTACGTGCAGAATTGAAACATAGGTATTAATAACCAGGAGATTAAGAGTCTCCTTAGTTTAGGGCACTGATTGTATGATGGCTGGTTAAATTTTTTATAACGAGAATATTTATAGTCTCCTCAGTTTGGGGCACAGACTCTGTGCTGGCTAGTTAAATAAATAGACACAACCAGGAGATGTTAGAGTCTCCAGTTTAGGGCACTGACAGTGTGTTGGCTGGTTTAATATATATATAACCAGGAGATTTCTAACATTAGGGCACTGAATTTCTGCTGGTGAGTTAAATAAATATATGTAATCAGCGCATTTAGAGTCTGCTCATTTTAGGGCACTGACTCTGTGCTGGCTGGTTATATGTAACCAGGAGATTTAGAGTCTCCTCAGTGAAGGGCACTGATTCTGTGATGTCTGGTTAAATATATACAACCAGGATATTTATAGACTCCTCAGATTAGGCCACTGACTGTGGGCTGGCCGATTAAATAAATTTATATAACTAGGAGATTTACAGTTTCCTCAGTTTAGGACTCAGACTATGTGCTGTAGAGAATAATACACATATATATAAAACCAGGAGATTCAGAGTCTCCTCAGTTTAGGGTTACTGACTCTATATATTTATTTAACCAGGCAGCATAGAGTCAGTGCCCTAAACTGAAGAGACTCTGAATCTCCTAGTTATATATATTTAAACAGCAACACAGAGTCAATGCCCTTAACTGAGGAGACTCTAAATCGCCTGGTTATGTATCTATACAGCACATAGTCTGAGCCCTAAACTGAGGAAACTGTAAATCACCTAGTTCTATAAATGTATTTAACCCACTAGCCCACAGTCAGTGCCCTAAGCTGAGGAGACTCTGAATCTCCTGGTTATATGTTTTTACTTAACCAGCCAGCCCAGAGTCAGTGCCCTACAATAAGCAGCCTCTAAATCTCCTGGTTATGTATATTTATTTAGTCAGCCAGCACAGAGTCAGTGCCCCAAAATGAGGAGACTCTAAATCTCCTGGTTGCATATATTTATCCAGCCAACAGGCAGCATAATCAGGAGATTTAGTGTCTCCTCAGGTTAGGGCACTGACTGTGTTGGCTGGTTAAATATATACAACCAGGAGACTTAGAGTCTCCTCATTTTGGGGCACTGACTCTGTGCTGGCTGACTAAATAAATATACATAACCAGGAAATTTAGAGGCTGCTTATTGTAGGGCAGTGACTCTGGGCTGGCTGGTTAAATAAAAACATATAACCAGGAGATTCAGAGTCTCCTCAGTTTAGGGCACTGATTCTATGCTGCCTGGTTAAATAAATATATAATCAGGAGATTTAGTGTCTCCTCAGGTTAGGGCGCTGACTGTGTTGGCTGGTTAAATATATACAACCAGGAGATTTAGAGTCTCCTCATTTTGGGGCACTGACTCTGTGCTGGCTGACTAAATAAATATACATAATCAGGAGATTTAGAGGCTGCTTATTGTAGGGCAGTGACTCTGGGCTGGCTGGTTAAGTAAAAACATATAACCAGGATATTTAGAGTCTCCTTAGTTTCGGGCACTGACTGAGGCTGGCGGGTTAAATAAATATCTATATCCAGGAGATTTAGAGTCACCTCAGTTTAGGGCTCAGACTATGTGATAGATGAATAAATACATATATATAACCAAGAGAAAGTCAGTGCCCGAAACTGAGGAGAATCAAAATATCCTGGTTATATATAATTAACCAGACAGCACAGAGTCAGTGCCTTAACTAAGGAGACTATAAATCGCCTGGTTATATATATTTAAACAAACAGCACTCAGTCAGTTCCTTGAAATGAGGAGACTCTAAATCTCCTGGTTATTTATGTGTATTTATCCATCCAGCACGTAGTCTGAGCCCGAAACTGAGGAGATTCTTAATCTCTTAGTTATATATATATATTTAATTATCCCACCAGCACAGAGACAGTGCCCTAAACTGAGGAGACTCTAAATTTCTGGTTATATATATTTAACCAGACAGCACAGAGACAGTGCCCTTTACAGAGCACTCTCTAAATCTCCTGTTGTTTTGAATTTAGTCAGCCAGCATAAAGTCAGTGCTGACTCTGTGTTGGCTGGTTAAATAAATATATGTAACCAGGAAATTTAGAGTCTCCTCAGTTTGGGGCACTGACTCTGGACTGGCTGGGTAAATCGATATATAACCAGGAGATATAGAGTCTGCTCATTTTAGGGTTCAGACAATGTGCTGGCTGTGCCCTTAACTGACATAAGGAACTCTAAATCTCCTGGTTATGTATATTTAAATACACAGCACAGAGTCAGTGCCCCAGAATGAGCAGACTCTAAATCTCCTGGTTATATACATTTATTTAATCAGCCATCATAAAATCAGTGCCCCAGAATGAGCAGACACTAAATCCCCTGGTTATTTATATTAAACAAGCCAGCACAGAGTCAGTGCCCTAAACTGAGGAGACTCTAAATCTCCTGATTATATATTTATCTAACCATCCAGCACAGAGTCAGTGCTTTGACTGAGGAGAATCTGAATCTTGTGGTTATATATATTTAAACAGACAGCACAGAGCCAGTGCCCTTAACTGATGAGACTCTAAATCTCCTGGTTATATATATTTTAACCTGCGAGCACAGAATCAGTGTCCTAAACTGAGGACACTCTAAATTTCCAGGTTATATATATATTTAAACAGACAGCATAGAGTCAGTGCACTTAACTGAGTAGCCTCTAAATCTCCAGGTTATATAGATTTGTTTAACCAGCTAACACAGAGTCAGTGCCCTAAACTGAAGAGACGCTAAATATCCTGGTTATATATCTTTATTTAACCAGCCAGCAGCAAGTCAGTGACCTAAACGGAGGAGACTGTAATTATCCTGGTTATATATATTTAACCAGCCAACACCGAGTCAGGCCCCTTAACTGAGAAGATTCTATATCTTCTGGTTATATCTATTTATTTAACCAGCCAACCCAGAGTCAGTGCCCCTCTGTGGAGACTCTATATACTCTGTTTATAAAAAAATTAACCAGCCACCACACAGTCAGTGCAATAAAAATTAGGAGACTAAATCTCCTGGTTATATATTTATTTAATCAGCTAGCATAGAAACAGTGCCCCAAAATGAGCAGGTTCGAAATGTCCTGGTTACATCTGTTAATTTAACCAGCTAGCCCACAGTCAGTGCCCTAAACTGTGGAGATTTTAAATTTTCTGGTTATATATATTTAAACAGACAGCACAGACTCAGTGCGTTTAACTAGGTAGACTCTATATCTCCTGGTAGTATATATTTGTTTACCCAGCCAGCCCAGAGTCAGTATCCCAAACTGAGGAGACTATAACCCTCCTGGCTGTATACATTTAACCAGCCAGCACAGAGTCAGTGCCCTTATCTGAGGAGACGCTAAATCTCCTGGTTATATATATTTGTTTAACCAGCCAGCCCAGAGTCAGTATCCCAAACTGAGGAGACTCTAACACTCCTGGCTATATACATTTAAACAGACAGCGCAGAGTCAGTGCCCTTAACTAAGGAGACGCTAAATCTCCTGGTTATATATATTTATTTAACCAGCCAGCACCGAGTCAGTGCCCTAAAGTGAGGATTCTCTACATCTCCTGGTTATGTATATTTACCCAGCCAGCCCAGAGTCAGTGCTCCAAACTGATGAGACTCTAAATATCCTGGATATATGTATTTAAACAGACAGCAAAGAGGCAGTGCCCTAAACTGAGGAGACATGAACTCTCCCGGCTACATATATATGTATTAATCTATCCAGCACAAAGTCTGAACCCTAAACTGGGGACACTGTAAATCTCCTAGTTATATATATTTATTTAAGCCGCCAGCCCACAGTCAGTGCCATAAATTGAGGAGACTCTCAGTCTCCTGGTTATATATATTTAATCAGCCAGCACCGAGTCTGTGCCCTAAACTGAGGAGACTCTAAATCTCCTGGATATATATATATATTTATTTAATCAGCCAGACCTAAAAGAGTGCCCAAAACTGAGGAGACGCTAAATATACTGGTTTTATATATTTAACCAGCAGGCACAGAGTCAGTGCCGTTTACTGAACAGGTTCTAAATCTCCTGGTTATATCTATTCATTTAATCAGCCAGCACCGAGTCTGTGCCCTAAACTGAGGAGACTCTAAATCTCCTGGATATATATATTTATTTAATCAGCCAGACCTGAGAGAGTGCCCAAAACTGAGGAGACGCTAAATATACTGGTTTTATATATTTAACCAGAAGGCACAGAGTCAGTGCCCGAAACTGAACAGGTTCTAAATCTCCTGGTTATATCTATTCATTTGACCAGCCAGCCCAGAGTCAGTGCCCCAAACTGTGGAGACTCTAAATATCCTGGTTATAAAAGTTTTAACCAGCCACCACACAATCAGTGCCTTAAAATGAGGAGTCTCTACATCTCCAAGTTATATTTAATTAACCATCTCGCACAGAGTCGGGGCCTTAAAATGAGGAGACTCTAAATCTCCTGGTTATATATAATTAACCTGCGAGCACAGAGTCAGTGCCCTAAACTAAGGAGACTCTAAATCTCCTGGTTATATTTCAGTATTTAAGCAGCCAGCACAGGGTCAATGCCCTATAATGAGCAGAGTTTAAATGTGCTGCTTATATTTATTTATTTAATCAGCAAGCAGAGACTCAGTGCCCTAAACTGAGGAGACTCTAAATCTCCTCGTTATATATATTTAAACAAACGGCACAGAGTCAGTGCCCTTAACTGAGGAGACTTTAGATGTTCTGGTCATATTTCTGTATTTAACTAGCCAACAGAAAGTCAGTGTCCTAAACTGAGGAGACTCTAAATCTCCTGCTTCTATATATTTAACCAGCCAACACCGAGTCAGTGCCCTAAACTGAGGAGAATCTGATTCTAATGGTTATATATGTTTATTTAACCAGCCAGCAGAATGTCAATGCCCTAACCTGAGGAGATTCTAAATCTCCTGTTTATGTTCATTTATTTAACTAGCTTCAGCACAGTCTCAGTGCCCTATCATGAGCAGACTCTAAATCTTTGGTGATATATATTTAACCAGCCAGCACAGAGTCAGTGCCCCAAACAGAACAGACTCTAAATCTCGTGGTTTTATATATATTTATTAAACTGGCCAGCACAGAGTCAGTGCCCGAGACTGAGGAGATTCTGAATCTCCTGGTTATATATATTTATTTTACCAGCCAGCAAAGAGTCAGTGCCCAAGAATGAGCAGGCTTTAAATCTCCTGGTTATATATATTTATTTAATCAGCCAGCATAGACTCAGTGCCCTAACATGAGCAGACTCCAAATCCCCTGGTTATATCTCTTTAACCAGCCAGCACAGAGTCAATGCCCTAAGCTGAAGAGCCCCTAAATCTCCTGGATGTACCCAGTTATTTAACCAGCCACCACACAGTCAGTGCCCTAAACTGAGGAGACTCTTCTTTCGACTGTGACGTCCAGGAATGGACAACGGAGAACTACAAACCCGTGTATACAGAAAACCGACAAACACTGACCAAATACTTAACTACACCAGCAACCATCCCAACACACACAAACAAAGCTGTATCAGAACACTATTCCAACGAGCCACCTCACACTGCAGCACAGACGAACTTCGGAAACCAGAGGAGAACCACCTATACAACGTATTCAAGAAGAACGGATACTCAAAAAATACAGTGCGCAGATTCCTCAAGGACAAACCACAACAAGCAGACCAAACACAGCCAGAAACCCTAACCACCTTACCATACATCAAAGAAGTTCCAAAAATGACAGCCAGACGACTAAGACCCCTCGGAATCCTAGTAGCACACAATCCCACCAACACTCTCAAACACAAACTAACAAACTTAAAAGACCCAGTACATCCCATGGACAAAACCAATGTCATCTACAAAATTCCATGAAAGGACTGCCACAAACATTATGTAGGACAAACAGGAAGAAAGTTAGCCACCAGCATACACGAACACCAGCTAGCCACAAAAAGACACGACCCTCTCTCCCTCGTAACCCTACACACAGATGAATAAAAAACACCATTTCGACTGGGACAACACATCTATCCTGGGACAGGCTAAGCACAGACATGCCAGAGAATTCCTAGAGGCCTGGCACTCCAACCACAACGCCATAAACAAACACATACATCTAGGTGCCTTCTATCAACCCCTCAGAAAACGAACAGGAAATGACATTACCACAAACCCCAGGAACCCCATCCAGGAGAAAGATATAAATAGAAAGCAGGAGACAACAGCTTCATTTCACTTGGAGGTCGCCACTGATGATGTTACGTAGCCAGGTAATGAAACATCTGGATATCAAACCTACAGCTCAGCAAGCAAATCTACACCCTAAACCTCAACCTGAGCTACAAACCTTCACAAACCTTGCATATAACAAACTGATTAATTAAATATAACCAGGAGAGTTAGAGTTTTCTCATTTTCAGGAACTGACTGTGCGGTGGCTGGTTAAAACTTTTATAACCAGAGTATTTCGAGTCTCCTCAGTTTGGGGCACTGACTCTGTGCTGGCTGGTTAAATACGTAGATACCACCAGGTGATTTAGAGTCTCTAGTGTAGGGCACTGACTGTGTGTTGGCTGGTTTAATATATATAACCAGGAGACTTAGAGTCTTATCAGTTTAGGGCACTGACTTTCTGTTGGTGAGTTAAATGAATATATGTAACCAGGAGATTTAGAGTCTCCTCAGTTAAGGGCACTGATTCTGTGATGTCTGGTTAAATATATATAACAAGAATATTTATAGACTCCTCAGTTTAGGGCACTGACTCTGTCCTACCTGGTTAAGTTAAAAATCACACAACACCAGGTTATAGTCCAACAGGTTTAATTGGAAGCACACTGGCTTTCGGAGCGACGCACCTTCAACAGACAATCATCTGATGAAGGAGCGTCGCTCCGAAAGCTAGTGTGCTTCCAATTAAACCTGTTGGACTATAACCTGGTGTTGTGTGATTTTTAACTTTGTACACCCCAGTCCAACACCGGCATCTCCGAATCATGACTACGTGGTTAAATAATTATATATAATCAGGAGATTTAGAGTCTCCTCAGTTTAGGGCACTGATTCTATGATGGCTGATTAAATAAATATATATAACCAGGGGATTTAGAGTCTGCTCATTCTAGCGCACTGTCTCTGTGCTGTGTAGTTAAATATACATAACCAGGAGATTTTGAGTCTACTCAGTTATGGGCACTGACTCTGTTCTGTCTGTTTAGTTTATATAAAGAGCTGGTTAATTAAATATAACCAGGAGATTTAGAGTCTCCTGGTTAAGACACTGACTCTGTGCTGTCTGTTTAAATATATATAATCAGGAGTTTTAGAGTCTCCTCATTTTCGGGAACTGACTGTGGTGGCGGCTGGTTAAAACTATTATAACCAGAGTATTTAGAGTCTCCTCAGTTTGGGGCAGTGACTCTGTTCTGGCTGGCTAAAAAACAGATATAACTAGGAGATTTAGAGTCTCCTCAGTTTAGGGCACTGACACTGTGCTGGCTAGTTAAATAAATATGTCAAACCACAAGATTCAGATTCTCCTCAGTCTAGAGCACTGACTCTCTGCTGGATGGTTAAATAAACATGTATATCCAGGTGATTTACATTATCCACAATTTAGGGCACTGACACTGTGCTGGCTGGTTAAATAAATATACACAACCAGGAGATTTAGAGTCTCCTCTGTTTAGGGCACTGACTGTGTTTTGGATGGTTTAATGTATATAATCAGGACATTTAGAGTCTGCTCATTTTAGGGCACTGACTCTGTGTTGGCTGGTTATATGTAACTAGGAGATTTAGAGTCTCCTCAGTTAAGAGCACTGATTCTGTGATGTCTGGTTAAATATATATAACCAGGATATTTATAGACTCCTCAGATTAGGGCACTGACTGTGGGCTGGCGGAATAAATAAATTTATATATCTAGTAGATTTACAGTTTCCTCAGTTTAGGGCACTGACTCTATTGTGTCTGGTTAAATAAATGACAGCCAGACTACTAAGACCCCTTGGAATCCTAGTAGCACACAATCCCACCAACACTCTCAAACAAAAACTAAAACTTAAAAGACCCAGTACAACCCATGGATAAAACCAACATCGTCTACAAAATTCCATGCAATGACTGCCACAAACACTACGTTGGACAAACAGGAAGAAAGTTAGCCACCAGGGTACACGAACACCAGCTATCCACAAAAAGACACGACCTTCTCTCACTCATAGCCCTAGACACGGATGAAAAAAACACCATTTCGACTGGGACAACACATCTATCCTGGGACAGGCTAAGCATAGACATGTCAGAGAATTCCTAGAGGCCTGGCACTGCAACCACAACGCCATAAACAACCACATAGATCTATTTCCGCCACCTCCAAACAGAGCCCACCACCAAGGATATATTTCCCTCCCCAACCCATCAGCGTTCCGGAAAGACCACTCCCTCGTCAGATCCACACCCCCCCCACCAACCCAACCTCCATTCCCGGCACCTTCCCCTGCAACCGCAAGAAATGCAAAAATTGCACCCACACCTCCCCCCTCACTTCCCTCCAAGGTCCCAAGGGATCCTTCCATATCCGTCACAAATCCACCTGCACCTCCACACACATCACTTACTGCACCCAATGTGGCCTCCTCTACATTGGAAGACAGGCCATCTACTTGCGGAACGGTTCAGAGAACACCTCTGGGACACCCGCACCAACCAACCCAACCGCCCCGTGGCTGAACACTTTAACTCCCCCTCCCACTCCGCCAAGGACATGCAGGTCCTTGGCCTCCTCCATCGCCAGACCATGGCAACATGACGCCTGGAGGAAGAGCGCCTCATCTTCCGCCTAGGAACCCTACAACCACAAGGGATGAATGCAGATTTCTCCAGCTTTCTCAGTCCCCCTCCCCCCACTTTTTCTCAGTCCCCCTCCCCCCACCTTATCTCAGTCCCAAACCTCAGACTCAGCACCGCCTTCTTGACCTGCAATCTTCTTCCTGACCTCTCTGCCCCACCCCCTCTCCGGCCTATCACCCTCACCTTAACCTCCTTACGCCTATCGTGTTCCCAGCGCCCCTCCCCCTAGTCCCTCCTCCCTACCTTTTATCTTGCCTGCTTAGCACACCCTCCTCATTCCTGAAGAGGGGCTTATGACCGAAACGTCGATTCTCCTGCTCCTTTGATGCTGCCTGACCTGCTGTGCTTTTCCAGCAACACATTTTTAAGCTCTGATCTCCAGCATGTGCAATCCTCACTTTTTCCACGTAGATCTAGATACTTCTATCAACCCCTCAGAAAATGTACAGGAAATGACATCACCACAAACCCCAGGAACCCATCCAGGACAAACATATAAATAGAAAGCAGGAGACAACAGCTTCACTTCACTTGAAGGTCGCCACAGATGATGTTAACCAGCCAGGTAATGAAACGCCTGGATATCAAACCTACAGCTCAGCGAGCAAATCCACACCCTGGTTAAATAAATGTATGTAACCAGGACTTTTAGAGTCTCCTCAGTCAAGGGCACTGACTCTGTTCTGTCTGTTTATAAAAATATAAATATGAGATTCAGAATCTCCTGAGTCTCTGGCACAGACTCTGTGCTGGATGGTTAAATAAACATGCATATCCAGGAGATTTAAATTCTCCACAATTTAGGGCACTGACTCTGTGCTGTGTATTTAAATATATGTAACCAGGGGATTTAGAGTCTGCTCATTCTGGGGCACTGACTCTGTGCTGTGTATTTAAATATACATAACCAGGAGATTTAGAGTCTGCTCATTCTGGGGCACTGACTCTGTGCTGTGTATTTAAATATACATAACCAGGGGATTTAGAGTCTGCTCATTCTGGGGCACTGACTCTGTGCTGTGTATTTAAATATACATAACCAGGAGATTTAGAGTCTGCTCATTCTGGGGCACTGACTCTGTGCTGTGTATTTAAATATATATAACCAGGGGATTTAGAGTCTGCTCATTCTGGGGCACTGACTCTGTGCTGTGTATTTAAATATACATAACCAGGGGATTTAGAGTCTGCTCATTCTGGGGCACTGACTCTGTGCTGTGTATTTAAATATACATAACCAGGGGATTTAGAGTCTGCTCATTCTGGGGCACTGACTCTGTGCTGTGTATTTAAATATACATAACCAGGGGATTTAGAGTCTGCTCATTCTGGGGCACTGACTCTGTGCTGTGTATTTAAATATACATAACCAGGGGATTTAGAGTCTGCTCATTCTGGGGCACTGACTCTGTGCTGTGTATTTAAATATACATAACCAGGGGATTTAGAGCCTGCTCATTCTGGGGCACTGACTCTGTGCTGTGTATTTAAATATATATAACCAGGGGATTTAGAGTCTGCTCATTCTGGGGCACTGACTCTGTGCTGTGTATTTAAATATATATAACCAGGGGATTTAGAGTCTGCTCATTCTGGGGCACTGACTCTGTGCTGTGTATTTAAATATACATAACCAGGGGATTTAGAGTCTGCTCATTCTGGGGCACTGACTCTGTGCTGTGTATTTAAATATACATAACCAGGGGATTTAGTGTCTGCTCATTCTGGGGCACTGACTCTGTGCTGTGTATTTAAATATACATAACCAGGGGATTTAGAGTCTGCTCATTCTGGGGCACTGACTCTGTGCTGTGTATTTAAATATACATAACCAGGGGATTTAGAGTCTGCTCATTCTGGGGCACTGACTCTGTGCTGTGTATTTAAATATACATAACCAGGAGATTTCGAGTCTGCTCATTCTGGGGCACTGACTCTGTGCTGTGTATTTAAATATACATAACCAGGGGATTTAGAGTCTGCTCATTCTGGGGCACTGACTCTGTGCTGTGTATTTAAATATACATAACCAGGAGATTTAGAGCCTACTCATTCTGGGGCACTGACTCTGTGCTGTGTATTTAAATATACATAACCAGGGGATTTAGAGTCTGCTCATTCTGGGGCACTGACTCTGTGCTGTGTATTTAAATATACATAACCAGGAGATTTCGAGTCTGCTCATTCTGGGGCACTGACTCTGTGCTGTGTATTTAAATATACATAACCAGGGGATTTAGAGTCTGCTCATTCTGGGGCACTGACTCTGTCCTGTGTATTTAAATATACATAACCAGGGGATTTAGAGTCTGCTCATTCTGGGGCACTGACTCTGTGCTGTGTATTTAAATATACATAACCAGGGGATTTAGAGCCTGCTCATTCTGGGGCACTGACTCTGTGCTGTGTATTTAAATATATATAACCAGGGGATTTAGAGTCTGCTCATTCTGGGGCACTGACTCTGTGCTGTGTATTTAAATATATATAACCAGGGGATTTAGAGTCTGCTCATTCTGGGGCACTGACTCTGTGCTGTGTATTTAAATATACATAACCAGGGGATTTAGAGTCTGCTCATTCTGGGGCACTGACTCTGTGCTGTGTATTTAAATATACATAACCAGGGGATTTAGAGTCTGCTCATTCTGGGGCACTGACTCTGTGCTGTGTATTTAAATATACATAACCAGGGGATTTAGAGTCTGCTCATTCTGGGGCACTGACTCTGTGCTGTGTATTTAAATATACATAACCAGGAGATTTAGAGCCTACTCATTCTGGGGCACTGACTCTGTGCTGTGTATTTAAATATACATAACCAGGGGATTTAGAGTCTGCTCATTCTGGGGCACTGACTCTGTGCTGTGTATTTAAATATACATAACCAGGGGATTTAGAGTCTGCTCATTCTGGGGCACTGACTCTGTGCTGTGTATTTAAATATACATAACCAGGAGATTTCGAGTCTGCTCATTCTGGGGCACTGACTCTGTGCTGTGTATTTAAATATACATAACCAGGGGATTTAGAGTCTGCTCATTCTGGGGCACTGACTCTGTGCTGTGTATTTAAATATACATAACCAGGAGATTTAGAGCCTACTCATTCTGGGGCACTGACTCTGTGCTGTGTATTTAAATATACATAACCAGGGGATTTAGAGTCTGCTCATTCTGGGGCACTGACTCTGTGCTGTGTATTTAAATATACATAACCAGGAGATTTAGAGTCTACTTAGTTATAGGCACTGACTTTGTTCTGTCTGTTTAATATATATAATGAGCTGGTTAATGAAATATAACCAGGAGATTTAGTTTCCTCAGCTTAGGGCATTGACTGTGGGCTGGTGGGTTAAATTCATTTATATAACTAGGTGATTTATAGTTTCCTCAGTTTCGGGCTCAGACTATGTGCTGTATAGATAAATGCATATATTGACTCTGTGCTGCTGTTTAAATATATACAACCAGGAGATTCAGAGTCTCCTCAGTTTAGATTAGATTAGATTAGATTTAGATTAGATTAGATTACAGTGTGGAAACAGGCCCTTCGGCCCAACAAGTCCACACCGACCCGCCGAAGCGAAACCCACCCATACCCCTACATTTACCCCTTACCTAACACTACGGGCAATTTAGTATGGCCAATTCACCTGACCCTGCACATCTTTGGACTGTGGGAGGAAACCGGAGCACCCGGAGGAAACCCACGCAGGCACGGGGAGAACGTGCAAACTCCACGCAGTCAGTCGCCTGAGGCGGGAATTGAACCCAGGTCTCAGGCGCTGTGAGGCAGCAGTGCTAACCACTGTGCCACCGTGCCGCCCACGTTTAGGGCACTGACTCTGCTGCCTGGTTAAATAAATATATAATCAGGAGATTTACTGTCTCTCTAGGTTAGGGCACTGACTGTGTTGGCTGGTTAAATATATACAACCAGGAGATTTAGAGTCTCCTTAGTTTCGGGCACTGACTGAGGCTGGCGTGTTAAATAAATATATATATATATACCCAGGAGATTTAGAGTCACCTCCGTTTAGGGCTCAGACTATGTGATGGATGAATAAATACACATATATAACAAGGAAAAAGTCAGTGCCTGAAACTGAGGAGACTCTAAATCTCCTGGTTATATATAATTAACCAGACAGCACAGAGTCAGTGCCCGAAACTGAGGAGATTCTAAATCACCTGGTTATATGTGTATTTATCCATCCAGAACATAGTCACATCCCTGACTCTAAATCTTCTGGTTATATATATATATATGACCAGCCAGAACAGAGTCAGTACCCTAAACTGAGGAGATTCAAAATCTTCTGGTTATATACATTTGACCAGCCAGCCCAAAGTCATTGGCCTAAACTATGGAGTCACTGAACCTCCTGATTATATATATTTATTTGACCAGCCAGCGTAGTCACTGCCCTAAACTAAGGAGACTAGAAATCTCCTGATTATGCATATTTATTTAACCAGCTAGCCCAGAGGCAGTGTCCTTAGCTGAGGAGACTCTAAATCTCCTGGATAAATATATTTATTTAACCAGGCAGAACAGAGTCACTGCCCTAAACTGAGGAGACTCAAAATCTTCTGTTCACATAATTCACCAACTAGCCCAGAGGCAGGACCCAAAACTGACGAGACTATAAATCTCCTGGATAAATATATATATTTAACCAGCCAGAACAGAGACAGTGCCCTAACCTGAGGAGACTCTAAATTTCCTGATTATATGTTTTGATTTAACCAGGCAGTACAGAGTAAGCGCCCTTTCTTGAGCAGACTCTAAATATTCTAGTTATATATATTTCACCTGCCAGCATAGATTCAGTGCCCTTAACTGATGAGACTCTAAATCTGCTGGTTTAGGGCACTGACTGCGGGCTGGAGGATTAAATAAATATATATAACTAGCAGATTTAGAGTCTCCTCAGTTGAGGGCTCAGTCTATGTGCTGGATGGATAAGTACATATTAATAACCAGGAGATTTAGAGTCTCCTCAGTTTGGGGTACTGACTCTGGGCTGGCTGCTTAAATAAATGTATACATCCAGGAGATTTAGGGTCTCTTCAGCTTAGGACATTAAATCTCCTGGTTATCTATCTTTAACCAGCCAGCACAGAGTCAGAGTCTCCTCAGTTTAGGGCTCAGACTATGTGCTGGATAGATAAACACAAAGATATAACCAGGAGATTTAGAGTCTCTTCTGTTTAGGGCACTGACTCTGGGCTGGCTGCTTAAATAAATAGATATGACCAGGTGATTTAGTGTCTGTTCAGTTTAGGGCACTGACTCTGTGCCTTCTGTTTAAATATATATGAACTGGATATTTAGGGTTTCCCCAGTTTTGGGCACTGACTCTGGACTCTATGATTAAATAAATATATATAACTAGGAGATTTAGAGTCTCCTCAGTTTAGGGCACTGACTCTGTGCTGTCTGTTTAAATATATATAACTAGGTTATTTAGAGTTTCCTCAGTTTCATGCACTGACTCTGTCCTAACAGGTTCATTATATACAGCCAGGAGATTTAGTGTCGCCTAGGTTTAAGGCACTGACTCTGTGCTAGCAGGTTCATTATATATAACCAGGAGATTTAGAGACTCCTCATTTTAAGGCACTGACTGTGTGGTGGCTGGTTAATTTTTTTATAACCAGGATATTTAGAGTCTCCTTAGTTTGGAGCCCTGACTCTAGGCTGGCTGGTTAAAAAAATAGGTATAACCTGGAGATTTAGAGTCTCCTCATTTTAAGGCACTGACTGTGTGGTGGCTGGTTAAATGTTTTATAACCAGGATATTTAGAGTCTCCTTAGTTTGGAGCACTGACTCTGGGCTGGCTGGTTAAAAAAATAGGTATAACCAGGAGATTTAGAGTCTCCTCGTTTCGGGCACTGACGTTTTGCTGGCTAGTTAAATAAATATATATAACCACGAGATTCAGATTCTCCTCAGTCTAGAGCACTGACTCTGTGCTGGATGGTTTAATGAATATATATAACCAGGAGATTTAGAATCTCCTTATTTAATGCACTGATTCTGCGCTATCTGGTTAAATATATATAACCAGGTCGATTTAGATTATCCTCATTTTGGGGCACTGATTGTTGGCTTGTGGGTTAAACAAATAGATATAACTAGGAGATTTTAGAGTCGCCTCAGTTTCAGGCACTGACTCTGTGCTGGATGGTTAAATATATATCACCAAAGATTTAGAGTCTGCTCCATATGGGGCACTGAGACTGTGCTGGCTAGTTAAATAAATACATATAAACAGGAGATTCAGTGTCACCTCAGGTTAGGGCATTGACATTCTGCTGGCTGATTAAATAAATATATATAATAATTAGATTCAGATTCCCCTCAGTTTCGGACACTGACTCGGTGTTGTCTGTTTAAATATATATATAAGCAGGAGAATTACAGTCTCCTCAGTTTAGGGCCCTGACTTTCTGCTGGCTGGTTAAATAAATATATATTACCAGAAGATTTAGGGTCACCTCAGTTTAGGGCACTTACTCTGTGCTTGCTGTTTAAATAAATATATATAACCAGGAGATTTAGAGTCTCCTCAGTTTAGGGCACTGACTTTCTTCTGGCTGGTAAAATAAATATATATAACCAAAAGATTTAGGGTCTCCTCAGTCTAGAGCACTGACTCTGTGCTGGATGGTTTAATAAATATATATAACCAGGAGAGTTAGAGTCTGTTCATTTTAGGGCACTGACTTTGTGCTGGCTGGTTAAATTAAAAAAAAAACAGGAGATTCAGAGTCTCCTCAGTAAAGGGCACTGTCTCTGTGCTGTCTGTTTAAATATATATAACCAGAAATTTAGAGTCTCCTCAGTTTAGGGCACTGACTTGTGCTGGTGGGTTAAATAAATATATATAACTAGGAGATTTGAGTCTCCTCAGTTTAGGGCTCAGACTATGTGCTGGATGGATAAATATACATAAATTACCAGGAGTTTTAGAGTCTCCTCATTTTAAGGCACTGACTCTGCGGCTGGTTGATTACCAGGAGATTTAGAGTCTCCTCATTTCAAGGAACTGACTGTGTACTGTCTGTTTAAATATATATAACCAGGTGATTTAGAGTCTCCTCAGTCTAGAGCACTGACTCTGTGCTGGATGGTTTAATAAATATAACCAGGAGATTAAGATATTCCTCAGTTTAGGGCACTGGCTGTGTGGTGGCTGGTTAAAAATATATAATCAGGATATTTAGAGACTCCTCAGTTTGAGGTACTGACTCTGGGCTGGCTGGGTAAATATACATAACCAGGAGTTGTAGAGTCTCTTCAGTTTGGGGCACTGACTCTGTGCTGTCTGATTAAATAAATATATATAACCAGGAGATTCAGATTCCCCTCAGTTTAGGGCACTGACTCTGTGTTGGCTGCTTAAATATATATATGTAACCAGGAGATTTAGTATCTCCTCCGTTTAGAGCTCAGACTATGTGCTGGATGGATAAAAACATATATATGACCAGGAGATTTAGAGTCTCCTCATTTCAAGGAACTGACTCTGTGCTGTCTGTTTAAAACCCCTGGTTATATATGTTCAGAGTCTCCTCAATTAAGGGCACTGAGTCTGTGCTGTCTGTTTAAATATATATAACCGGGTGTTTTAGAGTCTCCTCAGTTAAGACGGTGACTCTGTGCTGACTGATTAATTATATATAACCAGGAGATTTAGAGTCTCCTCAGTTTAGGGCACTGACTGTGTGTTGGCTGGCTAAAATTTTTAGAACCAGGAGATTTAGAGTCTCCTCAGTCTAGAGCACTGACTCTGTGCTGGATGGTTTAATAAATATATCTAACCAAGAGATTTAGAGTCTGTTCAGTTTAGAGCACTGACTCTGTGCTGGCTTGTTAAATAAATATTTAAACGAGGAGATGTAGAGTCTCCTTAGTTTAGAGCACTGCCTCTGCGCTGGCTGGTCAAATATACATAACCAGGAAATTTGGACTCTCCTCAGCTTAGGGCACAGACTGTGACCTGGCTTGTTAAATAAATACATATATCCAGGAGCTTTACACTCCCCTCAGTTTAGGGCACTGACTCTGTGCTGGCTGGTTAAATATATATATTTAAGGCACAGAGTCAATGCCCTAAGCTGATGAGATTCTAAATATTCTGGTTATGTATATTAAACCAGCCAGCACAGAATCAGTGCCATAAACTGAGGAGACTGTAAATCTCCTGGATATTTATATTTATTTAACCAGCCAGCAGAGAATCAGTGCCCTAAGCTGAGGAGACTCTAAATGTTCTGATTATATATATTTCACCAGCCGGCAAAGAGACAGTGCCCTAAACTGAGGAGACTCTAAATTTCCTGGATATTTATAGTTATTTAACCAGCCAGCACAGTGTCAGTGCCCTAAACTGAGGAGACTCTAAATCACCTGGTTATATGTGTACTTATCCATCCAGAACATAGTCACATCACTGAACTGTAGAGACTCTAAATCTCCTGGTTATATATATTTATTTAACGCGCCAGCCCACAGTCAGTGCCCTAAACTGAGGAGACTCCGAATTTCCTGATAATATATATCTAAACAGACTGCACAGAGTCAGTGCCCTACAGTGAGGAGATTCAAAATCTTCTGGTTATATATATTTGACCAGCCAGCCCACAGTCATTGGCCTAAACTATGGAGACTCGAAATCTCCTGATTATGCATATTTGTTTAACCAGTTAGCCCAGAGGCAGTGTCCTTAGCTGAGGAGACTCTAAATCTCCTGGATAAATATATTTATTTAACCAGCCAGAACAGAGTCACTGCCCTAAACTGAGGAGACTCAAAACCTTCTGCTCACATAATTCACAAACCAGCCCAGAGGCAGGACCCAAACCTGAGGAGACTATAAATCTCCTGGTTAAATATATTTAACCAGCCAGAACAGAGACAGTGCCCTAATCTGAGGAGACTCTAAATTTCCTGGTTATATGGAACGGGTTCAGAGGATGTTGCCTGGTATGTTTGGAAGATCGTATGAGGAAAGGCTGAGGCACTTGGGGCTGTTTTCATTGGAGAAAAGAAGGTTTCGGGGTGACTTGATAGAGGTATACAAGATGATTAGGGGTTTAGATAGGGTTCACCATGAGATCTTTTTCCACGTATGGAGTCAGCTATTATGAGGGGGCATAGCTTTAAATTAAGGGGTGGTAGGTATAGGACAGATGTTAGGGGTAGATTCTTTACTCAGCGAGTCGTGAGTTCATGGAATGCCCTGCCAGTAGCAGTAGTGGACTCTCCCTCTTTATGGGCATTTAAACAGGCCTTGGATAGGCATATGGAGGATAGTGGGCTAGTGTAGGTTAGGTGGGCTTGGATCAGCGCAACATCGAGGGCCAAAGGGCCTGTACTGCGCTGTATTCTCCTATGTTCTATGTTTTGATTTAACCAGGCAGCACAGAGTAAGTGCCCTTTCTTGAGCAGACTCTAAATATTCTGGTTATATATATTTCATCTGCCAGCACAGAGTCAGTGCCCTTAACTGATAAGACTCTAAATCTGCCTGTTTAGGGCACTGACTGTGGGCTGGCGGGTTAAATAAATATATATAACTAGCAGATTTAGAGTCTCCTCAGTTGAGGGCTCAGTCTATGTGCTGGATGGATAAGGACAAATTAATAATCAGGAGATTTAGAGTCTCCTCAGTTTAACCAGCCACCACACAGTCAGTGCCCTAATTTTTTTAGAACCAGAATGTTTAGAGTCTCCTCAGTTTAGAGCACTGACTCTGTGCTGACTGGTTAAATAAATGTATACATCCAGGAGGTTTAGGGTCTCTTCAGCTTAGGGCATTGACTCTGTGTGGGCTGGTTAAAGATATATAACGAGGAGATTTGGAGTTTCCTCAGTTTAGGGCTCAGACTATGTGCTGGATGGATAAGCACAAAGATATAACCAGGAGATTTAGAGTCTTCTCTGTTTAGGGCACTGACTCTGGGCTGAATGCTTAAATAAATAGATATAACCAGGTGATTTAGTGTCTGTTCAGTTTAGGGTACTGACTCTGTGCCTTCTGTTTAAATATATATAAACAGGATATTTAGGGTTTCCCCAGTTTTGGGCACTGACTCTGGACTCTATGATTAAATAAATATATATAACTAGGAGATTTAGAGTCTCCTCAGTTTAGTGCACTGACTCTGTTGGCTGGTTAAATATATATAACCAGGATATTTAGAGTCACCTCATTTTAAGGCCATGAATCGATGCGAGATGGTTAATTAAATATAACCTGGAGATTTAGAGACTCCTCATTTTAAGGCACTGACTGTGTGGTGGCTGGTTAAAATTTTTATAACCAGGATATTTAGAGTCTCCTTAGTTTGGAGCACTGACTCTGGGCTGGCTGGTTAAAAAAATGGGTAAAACCAGGAGATTTAGAGTCTCCTCGTTTTGGGCACTGACGTTTTGCTGTCTACTTAAATAAATATATATAACCACGAGATTCAGATTCTCCTCAGTCTCGAGCACTGACTCTGTGCTGACTGATTAAATAAATATATGTAGCCAGCAGATTTAGATATAACTAGGATATTTAGATTCACCTCTGTTTCGGGCTCAGATTATGCGCTGGATGAATAAATACATATTTATATATATATAAACACCAGGCAACTTTAAATCTCCTCAGTTTGGAGCACTGAATCTGTGCTGTCTTTTTAAATATATATAACCAGTATATTTAGAGTCTCCTCAGTTTGGGGCACTGACTCTGGGCAGGCAGGTGAAATAAATAGCTATAACCAGGAGATTTTGAGTCTCCTCAGTTTCGGGCACTGACATTCTGCTGGCTTGTTGAATGAATATATATAACAAGGAGATTCAGAATCTCCTCAGTTTAGGGCACTGACTCTGTGCTGGATGGTATAATAAATATATATAAAAAACAGGGGATTTAGAGTCTGTTCAGTTTAGGGCACTGACTCTGTGCTGGATGGTATAATAAATATATATAAAAACCAGGGGATTTAGAGTCTGTTCAGTTTCGGGCACCGACTCTGTGCTGGCTGGTTATATATACAGCACCAAAGATTTAGAATCTGCTCATTATAGGGCACTGACACTGTGCTGGCTAGTTAAATAAATGTATATAAACTGGAGATTTAGAGTCTCCTCAGGTTAGGGCATTGACATTCTGCTGGCTGAATAAATAAATATATATAACAATTAGATTCAGATTCTCCTCAGTTTAGGGCACTGACTCGGTGTTGGCTGGTTAAATATATGGAAGCAGGAGAATTACAGTTTCCTCTGTTTTGGGCACTGACTTTCTGCTGGCTGGTTAAATAAATATATATAACCAGAAGATTTAGGGTCTCCTCAGTTTAGGGCACTGACTCTGTGCTTGCTGATTAAATAAATACGTATAACCAGCACATTGAGAGTCTGCTCATTATAGGGCTTTGACCCAGAGCTGGCTGGTTCAATACACAAATATAACCAGGAAATTTAGAGTCTCCTCAGTTTGGGGCACTGACTCTGTGCTAGCAGGTTAATTATATATAACCAGGAGATTTAGAGACTCCTCGTTTTCCGGCAATGACTGTGTGGTGGCTGGTTAAAATTTTTATAACCAGGATATTTAGAGTCTCCTTAGTTTGGGGCACTGACTCTGGGCTGGTTGGTTTAAAAAAAAGGTATAACCAGGAGATTCAGTTCTCCTCATTCTAGAGCACTAACTCTGTGCTGGATGTTTTAATAAATATATATAACCAGGAGATTTAGAGTCTGTTCATTTTAGGGCACTGACTTTGTGCTGGCTGGTTAAATTCAAAAATACAGGAGATTTAGAGTCTCCTCAGTAAAGGGCACTGTCTCTGTGCTGTCTGTTTAAATATATTTAACCAGAAATTTAGAGTCTCCTCAGTTTAGGGCACTGACTTGCGCTGGTGGATTAAATAAATATATATAACGCGGAGATTTTGAGTGTCCTCAGTTTAGGGCTCAGACGATGTGCTGGATGGATAAATACACGTAAATTACCAGGGGTTTTAGAGTCTCCTCATTTCAAGGAACTGACTGTGTGCTGTCTGTTAAATATATATAACCAGGAGATTTCGAGTCTCCTCAGTTTAGGGCACTGACTCTGTGCTGGCTGGTTAATTATATATAAACAGGAGATTTAGAGTCTCCTCAGTTTAGGGCACTGACTCTGTGCTGGCTGGTTAAATATATATTACCCAGAGATTTAGAGTCTCCTCAGTTTATGGCACTGACTGTGTGGTGGCTGGTAAAAAGTTTTATAACCAGGATATTTAGAGTCTCCTCAGGTTGGGGCACAGACTCTGTGCTGGCTGGTTAAATAAATTGATAAAACCAGTAGATTTAGATTTCTGCAGGTGAGTTAAATAAATATATATAACCAGGAGATTCAGATTCTCCTCAGTCTAGAGCACTAACTCTGTAATTGATGGTTAAATTCAAAAAACCAGGAGACTTAGAGTCTCCTCAATTAATGGCACTGACTCTGTGCTGTCTGTTTAAATAATTATATATAACCAGGAGATTCAGATTCCCCTCAGTTTAGGGCAGTGACTCTGTGTTGACTGCTTAAATATATATATGTAACCAGGAGATTTAGTATCTCCTCAGGTTCGGGCACTGACTCTGTGCTTCTGGATCAGTGGTGCTGAAAGAGCACAGCAATTCAGGCAGAATCCGACGAGCAGCAAAATCAACATTTCGGGCAAAAGCCCTTCATCAGGAATAAAAGCTGATGAATGGCTTTTGCCCGAAACGTCGATTTTGCTGCTCGTCGGATGCTGCCTGAATTGCTGTGCTCTTCCAGCACCACTGATCCAGAATCTGGTTTCCAGCATTAGCAGTCATTGTTTTTACCTCACTGACTCTGTGCTGTCTGATTAAATAATTATATATAACCAGGAGATTCAGATTCCCCTCAGTTTAGGGCAGTGACTCTGTGTTGACTGCTTAAATATATATATGTAACCAGGAGATTTAGTATCTCCTCAGTTTAGAGCTCAGACTATGTGCTGGATGGATAAAAACATATATATGACCAGGAGATTTAGAGACTCCTTACTTTAGGGCACTGACTCTGTGCTATCTGTTTAAATATATATAATCGGGAGTTTTACAGTCTCCTCAGTTAAGGCAGTGACTCTATGCTGACTGATTAATTATATATAACCAGGAGATTTCGAGTCTGTTCAGTTTAGAGCACTGACTCTGTGCTGGATTGTTTAATAAATATATCTAACCAGGAGATTGAGAGTCTGTTCAGTTTAGAGCACTGACTCTGTGCTGGATTGTTTAATAAATATATCTAACCAGGAGATTGAGAGTCTGTTCAGTTTAGATCACTGACTCTGTGCTGGCTGGTTAAATGAATGTATATAACCATGACATTTACAGTCTGCTCATTATACGGCACTGACTGTGGGCTAGCGTGTTAACTAAATATATATAACTAGGAGATTTGAATTCGCCCCAGTTTAGGGCTCAGACTATGTGCTGGATGGATAAATACACATATATAACCAGGATATTTAGAGTCTCCTCAGTTTGGGGCACTTACTCCGGACTGACTGGGTAAATAAATATATAACCAGGAGATGTAGAGTCAGCTCATTTTAGGGTTCAGACGATGTGCTGGCTGGCTAAATAAACAAACATAATCAGGGAATTTAGTGTCTCCTCAGTTTAGGGCACCGATTCTATGCTGGCTGATTTAATAAATAATCCCTGCCTGACACAATATGTAGACAGGCCAACAAGAGGTGAAGCCATACTGGATTTGGTTCTGGGTAACGAACCAGGCCAGGTGTTAGAATTAGAGGTAGGTGAGCACTTTGGGGATAGTGACCATAATTCGGTGATTTTTACTCTCGTGATGGAGAGGGATAAGTGTGTACTACAGGGCAAGAGTTATAGCTGGGGTCAGGGAAATTATGATGCGGTGAGGCATGACTTAGGATGTGTGGCTTGGAAAAGTAGACTCCAAGGCAAGAGTGTAAATGATATGTGGAGCTTGTTCAAGGAGCAACTATTGAGTGTCCTTGATAATTATGTACCTGTCAGGCAGGGAGGAAAGGGTCGTGCGAGGGAGCCGTGGTTTAATAAGGAATTGGAATCCCTTGTTAAATGGAAGAGGGCGGCCTATCTCAAGATGAGACGTGAAGGTTCAATTGGGGCGATTGAGAGTTATAGGGTAGCCAGGAAGGACCTGAAGAGAGAGCTAAGAGCAGCGAGGAGGGGACATGAAAGGTCCTTAGTCGGTAGGATTAAGGAAAACCCTAAGGCTTTCTATAGGTATGTTAGGAATAAAAGAATGACTAGGGTAGGAATAGGTCCAGTCAAGGGTAGTAGTGGGAAATTGCGTGTGGAGGCGGAAGAGATTGGGGAGACACTGAATGAATACTTTTCTTCAGTATTTACTCAGGAACAGGGCATTGTCGTCGATGCGAATACTGAGTCACAAATAAGTAGAATGGATGGCTTTGAGGTATGTCGAGAAGAGATGTTGGAAATCCTGGAAAAGGTGAAAATAGATAAGTCCCCTGGGCCTGATGGCATTTATCCTAGGATTCTCTGGGAAGCAAGGGAGGAGATTGCAGAGCCATTGGCCTTGATTTTTATGTCCTCTTTGTCTACAGGAGTAGTGCCAGAAGACTGGAGGATAGCAAATGTGGTTCCCTTGTTCAAAAAGGGGAGTAGGGATAACCCTAGTAACTATAGGCCGGTGAGTCTCACTTCTGTTGTGGGCAAAGTCTTAGAGAGAATTGTAAGGGATAGGATTTATGCACATCTGGATAGGAATAATGTGATCAAGGATAGTCAGCATGGTTTTGTGAAGGGCAGGTCGTGCCTCACAAACCTTATTGAATTCTTTGAAAAGGTGACGAAGGAGGTTGATGAGGGGAAAGCGGTAGATGTGGTATATATGGATTTTAGTAAGGCGTTTGATAAGGTTCCCCATGGTAGGCTACTGCAGAAAATACGGAGATATGGCATTGAGGGTGAGTTGGAGGTTTGGATTAGGAATTGGCTGGATGGAAGAAGACAGAGGGTAGTAGTTGATGGCAAAGTTTCTTCATGGAGTGCCGTCACTAGCGGTGTTCCGCAAGGATCTGTTTTGGGACCATTGCTGTTTGTCATTTTTATAAATGACCTGGAAGAGGGGTTAGAAGGTTGGGTGAGCAAGTTTGCGGATGATACGAAAGTCGGAGGAGTTGTTGACAGTGAGGAAGGATGTGGCAGGTTACAGCAGGATATAGAGAAGCTGCAGAGCTGGGCAGAAAGGTGGCAAATGGAATTCAATGTAGCTAAGTGTGAGGTGATTCACTTTGGGAAGAATAACAAAAAGATGGGGTACTGGGCTAATGGTCGGATACTTGGTAGTGTGGATGAGCAGAGGGATCTTGGTGTCCATGTACACAGATCTCTGAAAGTTGCCACCCAGGTAAATAGTGCGGTGAGGAAGGCATATGGCGTACTGGCTTTTATTGGTAGAGGAATTGAGTTCCGGAGTCCTGAGGTCATGATGCAGTTGTATAAGACTCTGGTGCGGCCGCATCTGGAATATTGTGTGCAGTTTTGGTCGCCATACTATAGGAAAGACGTGGAGGCACTGGAACGGGTGCAGAGGAGGTTTACCAGGATGTTGCCTGGTATGGAAGGAAGATCGTATGAGGAAAGACTGAGACACTTGGGGCTGTTTTCATTAGAGAAAAGACAGTTTAGGGGTGACTTGATTGAGGTGTACAAGATGATTAGGGGGTTATATAGGGTTGACAGTGTGAACCTTTTCCCGCGTATGGAGTCGGGTATTACAAGAGGGCATAGCTTTAAATTAAGGGGGGGTAGATATAGGACTGAAGTTAGGGGTAGGTTCTTCACTCAGCGAGTCGTAAGTTCATGGAATGCCCTGCCAGTAGCAGTGGTGGACTCTCCCTCTTTATGGGCATTTAAGCGGGCATTGGATAGGTATATGGAGGATAGTGGGTTAGTATAGGTTAGGTGGGCTTGGATCGGCGCAACATCGAGGGCCAAAGGGCCTGTACTGCGCTGTATTCTTCTATGTTCTATATAACCATGAAATTTAGATTCTGCACATTATACGACACTGACTCTGTGCTGGCTGGTGAAATAAACATATATAAGCAGGAAATATAGAGTCTCCTCAGTTTAGGGCACTGTCTCTGTGCTGACTCGTTAAATAAATATAACCAGGACATTTAGAGTCTCCTTATTTTAAGGCATTGTCCGTGTGGTGGGTAGGTAAAATTTTTGTTACCAGGATATTTTGAGTCTCCTCAGTTTGGGGCACTGACTCAGTGCTGAGTGCTTGAACAAATATATATAACCACGAGTTTAAGAGTCCCCTCCGTTTCGGGCACTGACTGTGCTGACTGGTTAAATAAATATATGTAACCAGGACATTTAGAGCCTGATCATTATAGGTAACTCACTCTGTGCTGTCTGTTTAAATATGTATAACCAGGAGATTTAGGGTCTCTTCAGTTTAGGACACTGACTCTGCGCTGGCTGGTTAAATAAATATATATAACCAGGACATTCAGTGTCTGATCATTATAGGGCACTGAATCTGAGCTGTTATGGTTAAATAAATATATATACCCAGAAGATTTATGGTCTCCTCACTTTAGGGCACAACTCTGTGCTGCTCTTGAGTCTGCTCATTATAGGGCACTGACTCTGTGCTGGCTGGTTAAATACGAAGATATAACCAGAATATTTAGAGTCTCCTTAGTTTAGGGTACTGGCTTGTTAACATTATTATAACCAGGATAATTAGATTCTCCTCAGTTAAGGGGACTATCTCTGTGCTGTCAAGCAGGAGGTTTAGTGTCTCCTCAGTGAAGGGCACTGACTCTGTACTGTCTTTTTAAATATATATAAGCAGAAAGTTTAGAGTCTCTTCAGTATGGGGCACTGACTCTGTGTTGGCTGGTTAAATAAACAGGAGATTGAGAGTCTCCTCAGTTTTTGGCACTGACTCTGTGCTGGCTGATTAAGTAAATATATATAACCAGGACTTTTTGAGTCTGCTCATCATAGGGCACTGACTCTGTGTTGGCTGGTTAAATACAAAGATATAACCAGGAGATTTAGAGTCTCCTCAGTTTAGGGCTCAGACTATGTGCTGGATGGAGAAGTTCATATATTTCCAACCTGGATATTTAGAGTCTCCTCAGTTTAGGGCACTGACTGTGTGGTGGCTGTTTAAAATTATTATAAACAGGATAATTAGATTCTACTCAATTAAGGGGACTATCTCTCTTCTGTCTGTTTAAATATATATAACCTGGAGTTTTAGAGTCTCCTCAGTGAAGGGCAGTGACTCTGTGCTGACTGGTTAAATATATGTAAGCAGAAAATTTAGAGTGTCAGCAGTTTAGGGCACAGACAGTGGGCTGGTGGGTTAAATAAATATATATAACTAGGAGATTTACAGTCTCCTCAGTTTAGGGTTCAGATTTTATTCTATAATACAGGAGGAAGCAGAGACGCTGCTCCAGCTCCTTTATTTTCTATAATACAGGAGGAAGCAGAGACGCTGCTCCAGCTCCTTTATTTTCTATAATACAGGAGGAAGCAGTGACGCTGCTCCAGCTCCTTTATTTTCTATAATACAGGAGGAAGCAGTGACGCTGCTCCAGCTCCTTTATTTTCTATAATACTGGAGGAAGCAGTGACGCTGCTCCAGCTCCTTTATTTTCTATAATACAGGAGGAAGCAGTGACACTGCTCCAGCTCCTTTATTTTCTATAATACTGGAGGAAGCAGTGACGCTGCTCCAGCTCCTTTATTTTCTATAATACAGGAGGAAGCAGTGACGCTGCTCCAGCTCCTTTATTTTCTATAATACAGGAGGAAGCAGTGACGCTGCTCCAGCGCCTGACGCCCTGAACAAGGTCTCCACTCAGTGTTGCCTTACACCAACCCGCATAACTGACTGATGCTCTTGCCTAATTTAGGGGTGCGCTACTCTAAATCTCTGAAAAGGTAATGCCCTGCCCCAATTCTCCCATTTCATGCAATACAGCATAACTCACCCATTAAGCACTGAACTGCACTAATTCACCCATTACCTGTTGCAATGACTCACATTTCGAGAAGCCCTTTCCCAATTTTTCCATTTAGTAGGTCCTTGCAATAATTCTCCAATTCAGTGGAGAGCGAAATTCAGAATTCTTAAATTTAGGCGTGGACAAGTTGGACTGAAGGGTCTGTTTCCGTGCTGTACATATCTAAGGCTGTAATTAGTGCTCCTCTTCCAGCTTCCCTTAACCAATTCTCCCATTTACCAATCCTGCATTAATTCGGGAATTTCACCAACTCACCCATTGAGGTTATCCTGCCCCAGTCCTCCCACTTCGAATTTAAGTTGGATTGAAGTTTCTGTTTCCATGTTGTACATCTCTATGACTGTATGACTCTACTTATGGCTCCACTGTTCCCAAACAATTCTCCCATTTACCAATCCTGCACAAATTCTGAAACTGCACCAACTCTCCCATTGTTATTATTGTTGTTGTTCTGCTCAATGAAAAGGCCCCTGCATGAACTCTCCAATTATTGTTGCCCTGCATCAATTCCTTCCATTTAGTTGTTCCCTGAAACACATCTTCCACGTACGGGTGCACTGCTGAACTGTTTTCATTTAGTGATGCACTGAACTGAATCTCCAATTTACCGATGCTTGCAACATTTCTTTTTATTGATTCCCTGGCCCCTATTCCCCAATTTAGAGATGCTTTGCTTCAATTTTCTAATATATTGACACTCACACCAGTTTTCCAGTGTAATGGCACTGTGCACCGAATCTCCCATTTATTGATTCCAACCAAATGTCCCTGTACTCATACCCCTGTACTAATTCTTCCACTTACTGATGCTCGAGCGTGATTCTACCATTTAATGGTGCCATACTCAAATTCCCCCATTTCCTGGTGCTATGCACTCATTCTGTAATTTAGCCCCACTGTGCCCCAGGTCTTCCATTCAGTATTTCCCTGCAACAGTTCTCCCATTTAGTAGTCCTCTGCCAGAATTGTCTCTTCTTGTGATCCCTGCATCATATCTCCAAATTACTGATCCAACACATATACTCCCCTCAGAGGTGAACTGCACCAGCTCCCCCATTTTGTGGTGCACTATATTAAATCTGGACCACTAATCCTTTGCAACATTTGTCCTATTTACTGATTCACTGCCCGTGTTCTCTCATTTTAAATTCTTAAATTTCCTGTTGCCATGCACCCATTCCCTAATTTAGCCCCACTGTGCACCAGTTCTTCCATTCAGTATTTCCCTGCAACAATTTTCCCACTTAGTACTCTGCTTCCAGAATTCTCTAATCTTGCAATCCCTGCATGAAATCTCCAAATTACCGATCCTACACATATCTTGAACTGCACCAATGCTCCCATTTCGTGGTGCACTGTGTTGAATCTCCACGACTAATCATTTTGCAACATTTGCCCTATTTCCTGATTCACTGCCCGTGTTCTCCCATTTGCTCCAATTCTCGGCGTTATCAGCACCCTGCACCAGGTCTCTCATTTACTGATACCCCACACCAATTCTCCATTTCAGTGTTGGTTAGCACCATTTTCCCCAATTACTGATGTCCTGAACAAGTTCGCCACTCAGTGTTTCCTTACACCAGTCCCCATACTGACTGATGCTATCGCCCAATTTAGGGGTGCCCTACTCTAAATCTCCCAAAATGAATTGTACTCTCCCAATTCTCCCATTTAGTGCAACACAGCATAACTCACCCATTTAGTGCTGAAGTGCATTAATTCTCCCATTATCTGATGCCCTGTTAGAAATTCTCACATTTTGATTAGCCCTGTCCCAATTTTTCCATTTAGTAGTTCCTTGCAACGATTCTCCACTTTAGTGGAGAGCTGCCAGAATTCTTAAATTTAGGTGTGACTAAAGGGTCTGTTTTCATGCTATACATCTCTAAGGCTGTAATTAGTGCTCCGCTTCCCTCCACCAATTCTTCCAGTTACCAATCCTGCACTAATTCAGGAATTTCACCAGTTCTCCCATTGAATGTTATCCTGCCCCAGTCCTCCCACTTAGAATTTAACGGCACCTGCATGAATCCTCCAATTATTGTTGCCCTGCATCAATTCCTTCCATTTAATTGTTCCCTGAAACGCTTCTTCCACGTACAGGTGCCCTGCTGAATTGTTTTCATTTCGTGATGCGCTGAAATGAATCTCCAATTTACCGATGCTTGTAACATTTCTTCTTTTTATTGATTCCCTGGCCCCTATTCCCCAATTTAGACATGCTCTGCTCCAATTTTCTAATATATTGACACTCACACCAGTTTTCAAATGTAATGGCACTGTGCACCGAATCTCCCATTTACAGATTCCCACCAAATCTCCCACTTACTCATATCCCTGTATTAATTCTTCCATTTACTGATGCCCGAGCCCGATTCGACTATTTAAGGGTGCGCTACTCTAATTCTCCCATTTACTGGTGCCATGCACCCATTCTCTAATTTAGCCCCACTGTGCACCAGGTCTTCTATTCAGTATTTCCCTGCAACAATTCTCCCATTTAGTAGTTCGCTGCCAGAATGCTCTAATCTTGCGATCCCTGCATCAAATCTCCAAATTACCGATCCGACACATATCTTCCCTTTAGTGGTGAACTGCACCAACTCCCCCATTTCGTGGTGCACTTTATTGAATCTCTACCACTAATCCTTTGTAACGTTTGTCCTATTTACTGATTCACTGTCCATGTTCTCCCATGTTCTCCAATTCTCGGCGTTATCAGCACCCTGCACCAGGTCTCTCATTTACTGATGCCCTACACCAATTCTCCAATTCAGTGTTACTCAGCACCATTTCCCCACTTGCTGATGTCCTGAACAAGTACTCCACTCAGTGGTGCCCGACATCAAACCAATACTGATTAATGCCCTCTCCCAATTTAGAGGTGCCCTAATCTTAATCTCCCAAAATGTATCGTCCTGCCCCAATTCTCCCATTCAGTGCAACACAGTATAACTCACCCAGTTAGTGCTGAACTGCACTAATTCACCCAACATCTGATACCCTGTTGCAAATTCTCACACATTTCGATAAGCCCTTTCCCAATTTATTTACATTTAGTCGTTCATTGCAATGATTCTCCAATTCAGTGTTGCTTAGCACCATTTCCCCCAATTACTGACGTCCTGAACAAGTTCTCCACTCAGTTTTGCCTCTCACCAATCCTCATACTGACTGATGCCCTCGCCCAATTTAGAGGTGCCCTACTCTCATTCCCGCATCAAGTAAGTCCCAATTCTCCCATTTAGTGCTACACTGCACCAATTCTCCCATTTACTGCTAAACTGGAACTCTCCCATTTGGTGCTAACTGCACTAATTTGCCGTTATCAGATGCCCCATTCCAAATTCTCTTACTTTGATAAGCCCTTGCCCAATTCTTCGATGTAGTAGTTCCTGGGAACGATTCTCCAATTTCGCGGAGTGTTGCCAGAATGCAAAAATTGAGTCATAGACAAGCTGGAGTGAAGTGTCTGTTTCCATGTTGTACATTTCTATGATTGTTTGACTCTATTTCCGGCTCTGTTGCTCTGCAGTATTTCTCCCATTTACCAATCCTGCACAAATCCTGAAACTGCACCAACTCTCCCATTGAGTATTATCCTGCCCAATTTAAAGGCAACTGCATGAAATCTCAAATTATTGATGCCCTGCATCAATTCCTTCCATTTAATTGTTCCCTGATACACTTCTACCACATTCTGGTGCCCTACTGAATTGTTTTCATTTAGTGGTGCACTGAAATGAATCACAATTGACCGATGCTTGCAACATTTCTTCTTTTTATAGATTACTGGCCCCTATTCCCCAATTTAGACAGGCTCTGCTCCATTTTTCTAATATATTGACACTCACACCAGTTTTCCAATGTAATGGCAATGTGCACCGAATCTCCCATTTATTGATTCCCACCGGATCTCCCATTTACTCATATCCCTGCACTAATTCTTCCATTTACTGATATCCTAGCCGACACAATCATTTGAGGGTGCCCTGCTCTAATTCTCCCATTTACTGGTGCCATGCACCCATTCCCTAATTTAGCCCCACTGTGTACCAGTTCTTCCATTCAGTATTTCCCTGCAACAATTCTCCCATTTAGTAGTTCGCTGCCAGAATGCGCTAATCTTGGTGATCCCTGCATCACATCTCCAAATTACCGATCCTACACATATCTTCCCTTTCGTGGTGAACTGCACCAACTCCCGCATTGCGTGGAGCCCTTTATTGAATCTCGCCCAGTAATCTTTTGCAACATTTGTCCTATTTACTGATTCACTGCCCGTGTCCTCCCATTTGCTCCAATTCTAGAAGTTATCAGCACCCTGCACCAGGTCTTCAATTAGTGATACCCCACACCAATTCTACAATTCAGTGTTGCTTCACATGATTGCCCCCAATTACTGACACCCTGAACAATTCTCCACTCAGTGCTGCCTTACACCAGTCCCCATACTGACTGATGCGCTTGCCCAATTTAGGGGTGCCCTACTCTAAACCTCTGAAAAGGTAATGCCCTGCCCCAATTCTCCCATTTAATAGTTCGCTGCCAGAATGCTCTAATCTCCCATTTCATGCAACACAGCATACCTCACCCATTTAGCACTGAACTGCACTAATTCACCCATTATCTGTTGCAATGACTCACATTTAGATAAGCCCTTTCCCAATTTTTCCATTTAGTAGTTCCTTGCAATGATTCTCCAATTTAGTGGAGAGCTGCCAGAATTCTTAAATTTAGGCATGGACAAGTTGGATCGAAGGGTCTGTTTCCGTGCTGTACATCTCTAAGGCTGTAATTAGTGCTCTGCTTCCCTGCACCAATTCTCCCATTTACCAATCCTGCACTAAGTCGGGAATTTCACCAACTCACCCATTGAGCTTACCCTGCCCCAGTCCTCCCACTTCGAATTCAATGGCACCTGCATGAATTCTCCAATTATTGTTGGTTTGCCTCAATTCCTTCCAGTTAGTTGTTCTTCGAAACACCTCTTCCACATCCAGATGCCCTGCTGAATGTGTTTTTCATTTAGTGATGCACTGAACTGAATCTCCAATTTCCCAATTCTGGCAACATTTCTTCTTTTTATTGATTCCCTGCCCCTATTCCCCAATTTAGACATGCTCTGCTCCAATTTTCCAATATATTGGCACTCCCACCAATTTTCTAATGTAACGGCACTGTGCAGCAGATCTCTCATTTATTGATTCCACCAAATCTCCTATTTACTCATATCCCTGCACTAATTCTTCCATTTACTGATGTCCGAGCCTGATTCTACCATTTAAGGGTGCGCTACTCTAATTCTCCCATTTACTGTTGCCATGCACCAATTCTCTAATTTAGCTCCACCCTGCACCAGGTCTCTCATTTACTGATAGCCCGCACCAATTGTCCAATTCAGTGTTGCCTCGCACCTTTTCCCCAATTACTGATGTCCTGAACATGTTCTTCATTCAGTTTTGTCTTACACCAATCCTCATACTGACTGATGCCCACACCCAATTTAGGGGTGCCCTACTCTGATTCCCGCATCAAGTATTCTCCTGCCCTAATTTTCCCAGTTGGTGCTCACTGCATCAATTCTCCAGCTATCAGATGTCCTTTTCCAAATTCTCGTGTTTCGATAAGCCCTTTCCCAACTTTACCATTCAGTGTTTCATTGGAATAATTCTCCAAATTCATGGAGTGCTGCCAGAATTCTAAAATTTAGACATCGATAATTTGGACTGAAGTGCCTGTTTCCATGTTGTACATCTCTATGACTGTATGACTTTACTTATGGCTCCACTGTTTGCAAACATTTCTCCCATTTACCAATCCTGCACAAATTCTGAAACTTTACCAACTCTCCCATCATTATTATTATTGTTCTGCTCAATTTAAAGACACCTGCATGAATTCTCCAATTATTCATGCACTGCATCAATTCCTTCCATTTAATTGTTCCCTGAAACCCTTCTTCCACGTACGGGTGCCCTGCTGAACTGTTTTCATTTAGTGATGCACTGAACTGAATCTCCAATTTACCGATGCTTGTAACATTTCTTCTTTTTATTGATTCCCTGCCCCTATTTCCCAATTTCGTAATGCTTTGCTTGAATTTTCTAATATATTGACACTCACACCAGTTTTCCAATGTAATGGCACTGTGCATCGAATCTCGCATTTATTGATTCCCACCAAATCTCCCATTTACTCATACCCCTGTGCTAATTCTTCTATTTACTGTAGCCCGAGCCCGATTCTACCTCTAATTCTCCCATTTGCTGGTGCCATGCACCCATTCTCAAATTGAGCTCCACTGTGCACCAGGTCTTCCATTCCATATTTCCCTGCAACAATTCTCCCATTTAGTAACCTGCTGCCGGAATTCTCTAATTTTGGAGATCCCTGCATCAAATCTCCAAATTACCGAACCTACACATTATCCTCCCTTTAGTGGTGAACTGCACCAACTCCCCCATTTCGTGGTACTCTGTACTGAATCTGGACCACTAATCCTTTACAACATTTGTCCTATTTACTGATTCAATGCCCGTGTTCTCCCATTTGCTCCAAGTCTCGAAGTTATCAGCACCCTGCACCAGGTCTCTCATTTACTGATACCCCACACCAATTCTCCAATTCAGTGTCGCTTAGCACCACTTTCCCCAATTACTGCAGTCCTGAACCAGTTCTCCTCACTGTGCTGCCTTACACCAATCCTCATATTGACTGAGGCCCTCGAACGCTTTTTGGGTGCCCTACTCTAAATCTCCCATCAAGTATTGTCCTGCCCGAATTCTGCCATTTAGTGTTACACTGCACCAATTCTCCCATTAACTGATGCCCTGTTACATTTTTCACATTTCAATAAGCCCTTGCCCATTTCTCCCATTAAGTAGTTCCCTGCAATGATTCTCCAATTTAGTGGAGCGCTGCCAGAATTCTTAAATTGTGGCATGGGCAAGTTGGACCGAAGGATCTGTTTGTGTGTTGTAAATCTCTCTGATTGTATTACTCTATTTATAGCTATTTCTCCCATTTTCCAATCCTGCACAAATCCTGGAAATGCACCAATTCTCCCATTGAGTGTTATCCTGCCCCAGTTCTCCCACTTCGAATTTAATGGCACCTGCATGAATTCTCCAATTTTTGGGAGAAGATTTGTAGCTCGAGTGCTCGTTGTTGTGATTCTATTCGCCGAGCTGGGAATTTGTGTTGCAGACGTTTCGTCCCCTGTCTAGGTGACATCCTCAGTGCTTGGGATCCTCCTTTGAAGTGCTTCTGTGATGTTTCCTCCGGCATTTATAGTGATTTGTATCTGCCGCTTCCGGTTGTCAGTTCCAGCTGTCCGCTGCAGTGGCCGGTATATTGGGTCCAGGTCGATGTGTTTGTTGATAGAATCTGTGGAGGGGGCATAGCTTCAAATTAAGGGGTGGTAGGTATAGGACAGATGTTAGGGGTAGGTTCTTTACTCAGCGAGTCGTGAGTTCATAGAATGCCCTGCCAGTAGCAGTGGTGGACTCTCCCTCTTTATGGGCATTTAAGCAGGCATTTGATAGGCATATGGAGGATAGTGGGCTAGTGTAGGTTAGGTGGGCTTGGATCAGCGCAACATCGAGGGCCAAAGGGCCTGTACTGCGCTGTATTCTCCTATGTTCTATGTTCTATGTAATTCTTAAATTTAGGCGTGGACAAGTTGGACTGAAGGATCTGTTTCCATGCTGTACATCTCTAAGGCTGTAATTAGTGCTCCGCTTCCCTGCACCAATTCTCCCATTTACCAATCCTGCGCTAAGTCGGGAATTTCACCAACTCACCCATTGAGGTTATCCTACCCCAGTCCTCCCACTTAGAATTTAATGGCACCTGCATGAATTCTCCACTTATTGCTGCCCTGCATCAATTCCTTTCAGTTAGTTGTTCCCTGAAACACTTCTTCCACGTACGGGTGTCCTGCTGGGTTTGTTCTTCTTTTAGTGATGCACTGAACTGAATCTCCAATTTACCAATGCTTGTAACATTTCTTCCTTTTATTGTTTCCCTGGCCCCTATTTCCCAATTTAGACATGCTCTGCTCCAATTTTCCAATAGATTGGCACTCCCACCAATTTTCTAATGTAACGGCACTGTGCACCAGATCTCCCATTTATTGATTCCAAAAAATCCCCCATTTATTCAGATGCCTGTACTAATTCTCCCATTTACTGTTGCCATGTACAAATTCTCTAATTTAGCTCCTCTGTGCACCGGGTCTCTCGTTTGCTGATGGTCCACACCAATTCTCCAATTCAGTGTTGCTTAGCACCTTTTCCCCAATTACTGATGTCCTGAATACGTTCTCCATTCAGTTTTGTCTTACACCAATTCTCATAGTGACTGATGCCCTCACCCAATTTAGGGGTGTCCTACTCTCATTCCCGCATCAAGTATTCTCCTGCCCCAATATTCCCATGTGGTGCTCACTGCATCAGTTCTCCAGCTATCAGATGTCCTTTTCCAAATTCTCTTATTTCGATAAGCCCTTTCCCAACTCTTCCATTTAGTAGTTCCTTGGAATGATTCACCACTTTCATGGAGTGCTGACAGAATTCTAAAATTGAGACATAAATAAGTTGGACTGAAGTGTCTGTTTCCATGTTGTACATCTCTATGACTGTATGACTCTACTTATGGCTCCACTGTTCCCAAACAATTCTCCCATTTACCAATCCTGCACAAATTCTGAAACTGCACCAACTCTCCCATTGTTATTATTGTTGTTGTTCTGCTCAATTAAAAGGCCCCTGCATGAATTCTTCAATTATTCATGCCCTGCATAAATTCCTTCCATTTAATTGTTCCCTGAAACACTTCCACGATGGGTGCCCTGCTGAACTGTTTTCATTTAGTGGTGCACTGAAGTGAATCTCCAATTTACCGATGCTTGCAACATTTCTTTTTATTGATTCCCTGACACTATTCCCCAATTTAGAGATGCTTTGCTTGAATTTTCTAATTTATTGACACTCACACCAGTTTTCCAGTGTAATGGCACTGTGCACCGAATCTCCCATTTATTGATTCCAACCAAATCTCCCTGAACTCATACCCCTGTACTAATTCTTCCACTTACTGATGCCCGAGCTGATTCTATCATTGAAGGGTGCCCTACTCTAATTCTCCCATTTCCTGGTGCCTTGCACCCATTCTCTAATTTAGCTCCACTGTGCACCAGGTCTTCCATTCAGTCTTTCCCTGCAACAATTCTCCCACTTAGTAGTCTGCTGCCAGAATTCTCTAATCTTGCGATCCCTGCATGAAATCTCCAAATTACCGATCCGACACATATCTTGAACTGCACCAATGCTCCCATTTCGTGGTGCACTGTGTTGTATCTCCACGACTAATCCTTTGCAACATTTGCCCTGTTTACTGATTCACTGCCCGTGTTCTCCCATTTGCTCCAATTCTCGAAGTTATCAGCACCCTGCACCAGGTCTCTCATTTACTGATACCCCACACCAATTCTCCAATTCAGTGTTGCTTAGCACCACTTTCTCCAATTACTGATGTCCTGAACAAGTACTCCACTCAGTGTTGCCTTACACCAATCCTCATAGTGAATGATGCCCTCGCCCAATTTAGGGGTGCCCTACTCTAAAATCTCCCAAAATGAATTGTCCTGTCCCAATTCTCGCATTTAGTGCAACACAGCATAACTCACCCATTTAGTGCTGAACTGCATTAGTTCTCCCATTATCTGATGCCCTGTTAGAAATTCTCACATTTTGATAAGCCCTGTCCCAATTTTTCCATTTAGTAGTTCCTTGCAACGATTCTCCACTTTAGTGGAGAGCTGCCAGAATTCTTAAATTTAGGTGTGACTAAAGGATCTGTTCCATGCTGTGCATCTCTAAGGCTGTAATTAGTGCTTCGCTTCCCTCCACTAATTCTCCCATTTACCAAACCTGCACTAATTCGGGAATTTCACCAACTCTCCCATTGAATGTTATCCTGCCCCAGTCCTCCCACTTGGAATTTAATGGCACCTGCATGAATTCTCCAATTATTGTTGCCCTGCATCAATTCCTTCTATTTAGTTGTTCCCTGAAACGCCTCTTCCACGTACGGGTGCCCTGCTGAATTGATTTCATTTAGTGATGCACTGAACTGAATCTCCAATTTACCGATGCTTATAACATTTCTTCTTTTTATTGATTCCCTGCCCCTATTCCCCAACTTAGACATGCTCTGCTCCAATTTCTAATATATTGACACTCACACCAGTTTTCAAATGTAATGGCACTGTGCACCGAATCTCCCATTTACGGATTCCCACCAAATCTCCCACTTACTCATACCCCTGTACTAATTCTTCCAATTACTGCTGCCCTGGCTGATTCTACCCTTTAAGGGTGCCCTACTCTAATTCCCCCATTGTTCCCCCCGGCACTAGTTCTTCCATTCAGTATTTCCCTGCAACAATTCTCCCATTTAGTAGTTCGCTGCCAGAATTTTCTAATCTTGCGATCCCTGCATCAAATCTCCAAATTACCGATCCAACACATATCTTCCCTTTAGTGGTGAACTGCACCAACTCCCCCATTTCGTGGTACACTGTATTGAATCTCTACCACTAATCCTTTGCAACGTTTGTCCTATTTACTGATTCACTGCCCGTGTTCTCCCATTTGCTCCAATTCTCGAAGTTATCAGCACCCTGCACCAGGTCTCTCATTTACTGATGCCCCACACCAATTCTCCAATTCAGTGTTGCTTAGCACCATTTCCCCAGTTGCTGATGTCCTTAACAAGTTCTCCACTCAGTGGTGCCCTACATCAAACCAATCCTGACTAATGCCCTCTCCCAATTTAGAGGTGCCCTAATCTTAATCTCCCAAAATGTATCGTCCTGCCCCAATTCTCCCATTTAGTGCAACACAGTATAACTCACCCATTTAGTGCTGAACTGCACTAATCTGATGCCCTGTTGCCAATTCTCACACATTTCGAAAAGCCCTTTCCCAATTTATTAACATTTAGTAGTTCCTTGCAATGATTCTCCAATTCAGTGTTGCTGAGCAGCATTTCCCCCAATTCCTGACGTCCGGAAAAAGTTCTCCATTCAGTGTTGCCTTACACCAATCCTCATACTGACTGATGCCCTCGCCCAATTTCGGGGGTGCCCTACTCTCATTCCTGCATCAAGTACTGTCCAGTCCCAATTCTCCCATTTAGTGCTACACTGCACCAATTCTCCCATTTACTGCTAAACTGAAACTCTCCCATTTGTTGTTAACTGCACCAATTTGCCATTATCAGATGCCCCGTTCCAATTTCTCTTATTTTGGTAAGCCCTTGCCCAATTCTTCGATGTGGTAGATCCTTGGGAACGATTCTCCAATTTCGCGGAGTGTTGCCAGAATTCTAAAATTGAGACACAGACAAGTTGGTCTGAAGTGTCTGTTTCCATGTTGTACATCTCTATGATTGTATGACTCTATTTACGACTCCGTTGCTCTGCACCATTTCTCCCATTTACCAATCCTGCACCAATCCTGAAACTGCACCAACTCTCCCATTGAGTATTATCCTGCTCAAAGTTTGTGCGAAGATTTGTAGCTCGGGTGCTCGTTGTTGTGGTTCTGTTCGCCGAGCTGGAAGTTTTTGTTGCAAACGTTTCGTCCCCTGGCTAGGCGACATCATCAGTGCTTGGGAGCCTCCTGCGAAGCGCTTATTTGATGTTTCCTCCGGTGTTTATAGTGGTCTGTCCCTGCCGCTTCCGGTTGTCACAATTATCCTGCACAATTTAAAGGCACCTGCATGAAATCTCCAATTATTGATGCCCTGCATCAATTCCGTCCATTTAATTGTTCCCTGATACACTTCTACCACGTTCTGGTGCCCTACTGAATTGTTTTCATTTAGTGGTGCACTGAAATGAATCTCAATTTACCGATGCTTGCAACATTTCTACTTTTTATAGATTACTGGCCCCCATTCCCCAATTTAGACAGGCTCTGCTCCATTTTTCTAATATATTGACACTCACACCAGTTTTCCAATGTAATGGCAATGTGCACCGAATCTCCCATTTATTGATTCCCACAGAATCTCCCATTTACTCATATCTCTGTACTAATTCGTCCATTTAATGATATCCTAGCCGACACAATCATTTGAGGGTGCGCTACGCTAATTCCACCATTTGCTGGTGCCATGCACCCATTCCCTAATTTAGCCCCACTGTGCACCAGTTCTTCCATTCAGTATTTCCCTGCAACAATTTTCCCATTTAATAGTCCGCTGCCAGAATGCTCTAATCTTGTGATCCCTGCATCACATCTCCAAATTACCGATCCTACACATATCTTCCCTTTCGTGGTGAACTGCACCAACTCCCCCATTTCATGGTACACTGTATTGAATCTGGACCACTAATCCTTTGCAACGTTTGTCCTATTTACTGATTCACTGCCCGTGTTCTCCCATTTGCTCCAATTCTCGAAGTTATCAACACCCTGCACCAGGTCTTTCATTTACTGATACCCCACACCAATTCTCCAATTCAGTGTTGCTTAGCACCACTTTCCCCAATTACTGAAGCCCTGAACCAGTTCTCCTCACTGTGCTGCCTTACACCAATCCTCATATTGACTGAGGCCCTCGAACGCTTTTTGGGTGCCCTACTCTAAATCTCCCATCAAGTATTGTACTGCCCCAATTCTCCCATTTAGTGTTACACTGCACCAATTCTCCCATTAACTGATGCCCTGTTACATTTTTCACATTTCGATAAGCCCTTGCCCAATTCTCCCATTAAGTAGTTCCTTGCAATGATTGTTTAATTTAGTGGAGCGCTGTCAGAAGTCTTAAATTGTGGCATAGACAAGTTAGACCGAAGGATCTGTTTGTGTGTTGTAAATCTCTATGATTGTATGACTCTGTTTATGGCTATTTCTCCCATTTTCCAATCTTGCACAAATCCTGGAACTGCACCAATTCTCCCATTGAGTGTTATCCTGCCCCAGTTCTCCCACTTCAAATTTAATGGTACCTGCATGAATTCTCCAATTTTTGGGAGAAGATTTGTAGCTCGGGTGATCGTTGTTGTGGTTCTGTTCGCCGAGCTGGGAATTTGTGTTGCAGACGTTTCGTCCCCTGTCTAGGTGACATCCTCAGTGCTTGGGATCACCCATCTCTGGACTCATCGCAGAAGCTGTAATGCAAAGATTAGAACAAACAGACGTACCACAAATTCAACCCAAACTCTGGGTCAGATATGTAGATGATACCTTTGTAATCATTAAAAACACAGAAATAGAAAACACACACCGGATCATCAATGCCACACTCACAGGAATCCGATTCACTGGAGAGGAAGAAAAAGACAACCAACTCCCATTCCTGGACATGATGGTACAGAGAACACCAAACAGACAGTAGGTGCAGGAGTAGGCCATTCTGCCCTTCGAGCCTGCACCGCCATTCAATATGATCATGGCTGATCATTCCTAATCAGTATCCTGCTCCTGCCTTATCTCCATAACCCTTGATTCCACTATCCTTGAGAGCTCTATCCAACTCTTTCTTAAATGAATCCAGAGACTGGGCCTCTACTGCCCTCTGGGCCAGAGCATTCCACACAGCCACCATTCTCCGGGTGAAGAACTTTCTCCTCATCTCTGTCCTAAATGGTCTACCCCGTATTTTTAAGCTGTGTCCTCTGGTTCGGCACTCACCCATCAGCGGAAACATGTTTCCTGCCACCAGAGTGTCCAATCCTTTAATAATCTTATATGTCTCAATCAGATCCCCTCTCAGTCTTCTAAACTCAAGGGTATACAAGCCCAGTCGGTCCAGTCTTTCAGCGTAATCCAGGAATTGACCTCGTGAACCTACGCTGCACTCCCTCAATAGCCAGAATGTCTTTCCTCAAATTTTCCGCAAATTTCCTCAGAACTGCACACAATACTCCAGGTGTGGTCTCACCAGGGCCCTGTACAGCTGCAGAAGAACAGAGAATGCACCACAAAGGTATACAGGTACACAGACCAAGTCCTGAACTACGAAAGCAACCACCCCAACATACACAAAAGAAGTTGCATCAAGACACTGTTCAAAAGGGCCACAACACACTGCAGTACACCAGAACTGCAAAAAGAGGAAGAAGAACACCTCTACAATGTATTCGCCAAAAACGGATACCCCCGCAATTTCATCAACAGATGCCTAAGGGAAAGACAACGGAATGAGGACATGCCACAACCCAAAGGACTAGCCACACTACCATACATCAAGAACATTCTGGAACTGACAGCCAGACTATTACGAGCACTAGGATTCATAACAGCAAACAAACCAACAGCCACACTCAGACAACAACTCACCAGGGCAAAGGACCCCATACCCAGCATGAGCAAAACTAACGTAGTGTACAAAATCCCATGCAAGGACTGCACAAAACACTATATAGGACAAACAGGAAGATAGCTTACGATCTGTATCGATGAACACCAAATATCCACGAGAGGACACGACCAGCTATCCTTAGTAGCCACACACGCAGATGACAAGCAACATGAGTTTGACTGGGACAACACTACTATTATTGGACAAGCCAAACAGAGAACATCCAGGGAATTCCTAGAGGCATGGCACTCATCCACCTGGACCATCTCTGACACCTCCCTCCCCTTCCTGGACCTCTCCATCTCCATTAGTGACGACCGACTTGACACTGACATTTTTTACAAACCCACTGACTCCCACAGCTACCTGGATTACAACTCTTCCCACCCTATTTCTTGCAAAAATCCCATCCCGTATTCCCAATTCCTCCGCCTCTGCTGGATCTGCTCCCAGGAGGACCAGTTCCACCACAGAACACACCAGATGGCCTCCTTCTTTAGAGACCGCAATTTCCCTTCCCACCTGGTTAAAGATGCTCTCCAACGCATCTCGTCCACATCCCACACCTCCGCCCTCAGACCCCACCCCTCCAACCGCAACAAGGACAGAACGCCCTGGTGCTCAACCTTCCACCCTACCAACCTTCGCATAAACCAAATCATCCACCGACATTTCCGCCACCTCCAAAAAGACCCCACCACCAGGGATATATTTCCCTCCCCACCCCTTTCCGCCTTCCGCAAAGACCGTTCTCTCCGTGACTACCTGGTCAGGTCCATGCCCCACGACAACCCACCCTCCCATCCTGGCACTTTCCCCTGCCACCGCAGGAACTGTAAAACCTGCACCCACACATCCTCCCTCACCTCCATCCAAGGCCCTAAAGGAGCCTTCCACATCCATCAAAGTTTTACTTGCACATCCACTAATATCATTTACTGTATCCGTTGCTCCCGATGCGATCTCCTCTACATTTGGGAGACTGGGCACCTCCCAGCAGAGCGCTTTAGGGAACATCTCCGAGACACCTGCACCAATCAACCAAACCGCCCCGTGGCCCAGCATTTCAACTCCCCCTCCCACTCTGCCGAGGACATGGAGGTCCTGGGCCTCCTTCACCGCCGCTTCCTCACCACCAGACGCCTGGAGGAAGAATGCCTCATCTTCCGCCTCGGAACACTTCAACCCCAGGGCATCAATGTGGACTTCAACAGTTTCCTCATTTTCCCTTCCCCCACCTCACCCTAGTTCCAAACTTCCAGCTCAGCACTGTCCCCATGACTTGTCCGGACTTGTCCTACCTGCCTATCTCCTTTTCCACCTATCCACTCCACCCTCTCCTCCCTGACCTATCACCTTCATCCCCTCCCCCACTCACCCATTGTACTCTATGCTACTTTCTCCCCACCCTCACCCTCCCATAGCTTATCTCTCCACACTTCAGGCTCTCTGCCTTTATTCCTGATGAAGGGCTTTTGCCCGAAACGTCGATTTCGTTGCTCCTTGGATGCTGCCTGAACTGCTGTGCTCTTCCAGCACCACTGATCCAGAACCATTGTGCTTCGGGTTGTCTGCTCAGTCTGCAGCATTGCAGGCCGTGGGAGCAGGGCAGTGGGAAAGGTACCTCGTGTGGACTGCAATAGGACTTTCCACACATTGTTCCAGGCCAGTCACAGAGCTCCAGGATTTCTGAATGAGGGTCTGAAAAATGCATTGATTGAAGGAGCAGGATCAGGAAAACAGGATAAAGCTGATAAGATCAGCAGGATTTATCGGTCTAACTCTGTACCATACTTTATTTTCTGCTTCATAAATCTACAATCCGAAACTCAACCCACTCAGAGCAATATAAGCTCAGAAACAAATCATTCAAAGTTTGTGAGAAGATTTGTAGCTCGGGTGCTCGTTGTTGTGGTTCTGTTCGCCGAGCTGAGAATTTGTGTTACAGACGTTTCATTCCCTGACGTTTCGTCGTCAGTGCTTGGGAGCCTCCTGTGAAGCGCTTCTGTGATCTTTCCTTCGGCATTTATAGTGGTTTGTCTCAGCCGCTTCCGGTTGTCAGTTCCAGCTCTCCGCTGCAGTGGCCGGTATATTGGGTCCAGGTCGATGTGTTTGTTGGATGAGTGCCATGCCTCTAGGAATTCCTTGGCTGTTCTCTGTTTGGCTTGTCCAATAATAGTAGTGTTGTCCCAGTCAAACTCGTGTTGCTTGTCATCTGCGTGTGTGGCTACTAAGGATAGCTGGTCGTGTCATTTCGTGGATATTTGGTGTTCATCGATACAGATCGTAAGCTATCTTCCTGTTTGTCCTATATAGTGTTTTGTGCAGTCCTTGCATGGGATTTTGTACACTACGTTAGTTTTGCTCATGCTGGGTATGGGGTCCTTTGCCCTGGTGAGTTGTTGTCTGAGTGTGGCTGTTGGTTTGTTTGCTGTTATGGATCCTAGTGCTCGTAATAGTCTGGCTGTCAGTTCCAAAATGTTCTTGATGTATGGTAGTGTGGCTAGTCCTTTGGGTTGTGGCATGTCCTCATTACGTTGTTTTTCACTTAGGCATCTGTTGATGAAATTGCGGGGGTATCCGTTTTTGGCGAATACATTGTAGAGGTGTTCTTCTTCCTCTTTTTGCACTTCTGGTGTACTGCAGTGTGTTGTGGCCCTTTTGAACAGGGTCTTGATGCAACTTCTTTTGTGTATGTTGGGGTGGTTGCTTTCGTAGTTCAGGACTTGGTCTGTGTACCTGTATACCTTTGTGGTGTATTCTCTGTTCTTCTGCAGCTGTACAGGGCCCTGGTGAGACCACACCTGGAGTATTGTGTGCAGTTCTGAGGAAATATGCGGAAAATTTGAGGAAAGACATTCTGGCTATTGAGGGAGTGCAGCGTAGGTTCACGAGGTCAATTCCTGGATTATGCTGAAAGACTGGACCGACTGGGCTTGTATACCCTTGAGTTTAGAAGACTGAGAGGGGATCTGATTGAGGCATATAAGATCATTAAAGGATTGGACACTCTGGACGCAGGAAACATGTTTCCGCTGATGGGTGAGTGCCGAACCAGAGGACACAGCTTAAAAATACGGGGTAGACCATTTAGGACAGAGATGAGGAGAAAGTTCTTCACCCGGAGAATGGTGGCTGTGTGGAATACTCTGCCCCAGAGGGCAGTGGAGGCCCAGTCTCTGGATTCATTTAAGAAAGAGTTGGATAGAGCTCTCAAGGATAGTGGAATCAAGGGTTATGGAGATAAGGCAGGAGCAGGATACTGATTAGGAATGATCAGCCATGATCATATTGAATGGCGGTGCAGGCTCGAAGGGCAGAATGGCCTACTCCTGCACCTACTGTCTGTTTGGTGTTCTCTGTACCATCATGTCCAGGAATGGGAGTTGGTTGTCCTTTTCTTCCTCTCCAGTGAATCGGATTCCTGTGAGTGTGGCGTTGATGATCCGGTGTGTGTTTTCTATTTCTGTGTTTTTAATGATTACAAAGGTATCATCTACATATCTGACCCAGAGTTTGGGTTGAATTTGTGGTACGTCTGTTTGTTCTAATCTTTGCATTATAGCTTCTGCGATGAGTCCAGAGATGGGTGATCCCAAGCACTGAGGATGTCACCTCGACAGGGGACGAAACGTCTGCAACACAAATTCCCAGCTCGGCGAACAGAACCACAACAACGATCACCCGAGCTACAAATCTTCTCCCAAAAATTGGAGAATTCATGCAGGTGCCATTAAATTCAAAGTGGGAGAACTGGGGCAGGATAACACTCAATGGGAGAATTGGTGCAGTTCCAGGATTTGTGCAGGATTGGAAAATGGGAGAAATAGCCATAAACAGAGTCATACAATCATAGAGATTTACAACACACAAACAGATCCTTCGGGCTAACTTGCCCATGCCACAATTTAAGAATTCTGACAGCGCACCACGAAATTAAACAATCATTGCAAGGGACTACTTAATGGGAGAATTGGGCAAGGGCTTATCGAAATGTGAAAAATGTAACAGGGCATCAGTTAATGGGAGAATTGGTGCAGTGTAACACTAAATGGGAGAATTGGGGCAGGACAATACTTGATGGGAGATTTAGAGTAGGGCACCCAAAAAGCGTTCGAGGGCCTCAGTCAATATGAGGATTGGTGTAAGGCAGCACTGTGAGGAGAACTGGTTCAGGACTTCAGTAATTGGGGAAAGTGGTGCTCAGCAACACTGAATTGGAGATTTGGTGTGGGGTATCAGTAAATGAAAGACCTGGTGCAGGGTGTTGATAACTTCGAGAATTGGAGCAAATGGGAGAACACGGGCTGTGAATCAGTAAATAGGACAAACGTTGCAAAGGATTAGTGGTCCAGATTCAATACAGTGTACCACGAAATGGGGGAGTTGGTGCAGTTCACCACGAAAGGGAAGATATGTGTAGGATCGGTAATTTGAAGATGTGATGCAGGGATCACAAGATTAGAGCATTCTGGCAGCGGACTATTAAATGGGAGAATTGTTGCGGGGAAATACTGAATGGAAGAACTGGTGCACAGTGGAGCTAAATTAGGGAATGGGTGCATGGCACCAGCAAATGGGGGAATTAGAGCAGGGCACCCTCAAATGATTGTGTCGGCTAGGATATCATTAAATGGACGAATTAGTACAGGGATATGAGTAAATGGGAGATTTTGTGGGAATCAATAAATGGGAGATTCGGTGCACATTGCCATTACATTGGAAAACTGGTGTGAGTGTCAATATATTAGAAAAATGGAGCAGAGCATGTCTAAATTGGGGAATGGGGGCCAGCAATCTATAAAAAGTAGAAATGTTGCAAGCATCGGTAAATTGAGATTCATTTCAGTGCACCACTAAATGAAAACAATTCAGTCGGGCACCAGAATGTGGTAGAAGTGTATCAGGGAACAATTAAATGGACGGAATTGATGCAGGGCATCAATAATTGGAGAATTCATGCAGGTGCCTTTAAATTGTGCAGGATAATTGTGACAACCGGAAGCGGCAGGGACAGACCACTATAAACACCGGAGGAAACATCAAAGAAGCGCTTCGCAGGAGGCTCCCAAGCACTGATGATGTCGCCTAGCCAGGGGACGAAACGTTTGCAACAAAAACTTCCAGCTCGGCGAACAGAACCGCAACAACGAGCACCCGAGCTACAAATCTTCGCACAAACTTTGAGCAGGATAATACTCAATGGGAGAGTTGGTGCAGTTTCAGGATTGGTGCAGGATTGGTAAATGGGAGAAATGGTGCAGAGCAACGGAGTCGTAAATAGAGTCAAACAATCATAGAGATGTACAACATGGAAACAGACACTTCAGACCAACTTGTCTGTGTCTCAATTTTAGAATTCTGGCAACACTCCGCGAAATTGGAGAATCATTCACAAGGATCTACCACATCGAAGAATTGGGCAAGGGCTGACCAAAATAAGAGAAATTGGAACGGGGCATCTGATAATGGCAAATTGGTGCAGTTAACAACAAATGGGAGAGTTTCAGTTTAGCAGTAAATGGGAGAATTGGTGCAGTGTAGCACTAAATGGGAGAATTGGGACTGGACAGTACTTGATGCAGGAATGAGAGTAGGGCACCCCCGAAATTGGGCGAGGGCATCAGTCAGTATGAGGATTGGTGTAAGGCAACACTGAATGGAGAACTTTTTCCGGACGTCAGGAATTGGGGGAAATGCTGCTCAGCAACACTGAATTGGAGAATCATTGCAAGGAACTACTAAATGTTAATAAATTGGGAAAGGGCTTTTCGAAATGTGTGAGAATTGGCAACAGGGCATCAGATTAGTGCAGTTCAGCACTAAATGGGTGAGTTATACTGTGTTGCACTAAATGGGAGAATTGGGGCAGGACGATACATTTTGGGAGATTAAGATTAGGGCACCTCTAAATTGGGAGAGGGCATTAGTCAGTATTGGTTTGATGTCGGGCACCACTGAGTGGAGAACTTGTTCAGGACATCAGCAAGTGGGGAAATGGTGCTGAGTAACACTGAATTGGAGAATTGGTGTGGGGCATCAGTAAATGAGAGACCTGGTGCAGGGTGCTGATAACTCCGAGACTTGGAGAAAATGGGAAGACACGGGCAGTGAATCAGTAAATAGGACAAACATTACAAAGGATTAGTGGTAGAGATTCAATAAAGTGCACCACGAAATGGGGGAGTTGGTGCAGTTGGTGCAGTGGGCGGCACGGTGGCACGGTGACACACTTACTGCGTCAGGGTCAATTAGCAACACCTCTACTACCTTGCAATTAAGTGTATAAGTCCTTACTGATCCCCTCACACTTACTGCGTCACGATCACTCTGACCCCATCACACTTACTGCGTCACTAACAACCTGACCGCATCACACTTACTGCGACATTGTCACCCTGACCCTCTCACACTTACTGTATCGATATCACCCTGAACGCTCACACTTACTGCATCACTATCACCCAGATGCCCTCACACTTACTGCATCACTATCACCCTGATCCCCTCACACGTAGTGAGTCACTATCACCCTGACCCCATCACAGTTACTGTGTCACTATCACCCTGACCCCATCACAGTTACTGCATCACTAACACCCTGATCCCCTCACACTTAAAGCATCACTATCACCCTGACACAATCACACTTACTGCGTCACTAACAACCTGACCCCCTCACACTTGCTGCGACATTGTCACCCTGACCCTCTCACACTTACTGCATCAATATCACCCTGAACCCTCACACTTACTGCATCACTATCACCCAGATGCCCTCACACTTACTGCATCACTATCACCCTGATCCCCTCACACGTACTGAGTCACTATCACCCTGACCCCATCACAGTTACTGTGTCACTATCACCCTGATCCCATTACACTTACGGCGTCACTAACTCCCTGACCCCCTCACACTTACTGTGTCACTATCACCCTGACCCCATCACACTTACTGCATCACTATCACCCTGATCCCATCACACTTATTGCATTACTATCCGCATGACCCCCTCACACTTGATGTGTCTCTATCACACTGACCCCCTCACACTTACTTCGTCATTATCACCCTGACCCCATCACACTTACTGCATCACTATCACACTGATCCCATCACATTTACTGCGTCACTATATCCCTGACCCCTTGCACTTACTGTGGCATAATCTCCCTGACCCCTGCACACTTACTGCGTCACTAACACCATTACCCCATCACAATTACAGGGTCACTGTCTCACTGATCCCCTAACACTTATTGCATCAGGATCACCTGACCCCATCACACTTACTGCATCACGATCACCCTGACCCCATCACACTTACTGCGTCACTATCACCCTGACCCCATCACTCTTCCTGCGTCACTATCACCCTGACCCCTCTCACTTACTGCATCACTATCATCCTGACCCCATCACACTTATTGCATCACCATCATCATGATGCACTCACACTTACTGCGTCACTATCTCCTTGACCCCATCACACTTTCTGCGTCATTGTCACCCTGACCCGCTCACACTTACTGCATCGATATCACCCTGAACCCTCACAATTAGTGTGTCGCTATCACCCTGAACCCATCACACTTACTGCATCACCATCATCCTGATCCCCTCACACTTACTGCGTCACGATCACTCGGACCCCATCACACTTACTGCGTTACTAACATCCTGACCCCATCACAATTACTGGGTCACAGTCTCCCTGACCCTCTCACACTTACTAAATCACTATCACACTGATCCCATCACACGTACTGAGTCACGATCACCCTGACCCCATCACACTTACTGCGTCACTATCACGCAGATCCCATCACACTTCGTGCATCACGATCACCCTGACCCCATCACACTTACTGCGTCACTATCACCCTGATCCCCTCTCACTTACTGCATTGATATCACCCTGAACTCTCATAATTAGTGTGTCGCTATCACCCTGAGCCCATCACACGCACTGCGTCACTATCACCCTGACCCCCTCACACTTACTGCGTCACGATCACCCTGACCCCATCACACTTACTGTATCACTATCACCCTGACCTCATTGCACATACTACGTCACTATCACCCTGACCCCATCACACATACTGCGTCACTATCACCCTGATCCCCTCTCACTTACTGCATCACTATCACCCTGACCCCATCACACTTAAAGCATCACTATCACACGAACTGAGTCACTATCACCCTGATCCCCTCTCACTTACTGCATCGATATCACCCTGAACACTCATAATTAGTGTGTCGCTATCACCCTGAGCCCATCACACGCACTGCGTCACTATCACCCTGACCCCCTCACACTTACTGCGTCACAATCACCCTGACCCCATCACACTTACTGTATCACTATCACCCTGACCTCATTGCACATACTGCGTCACTATCACCCTGACCCCATCACACATACTGCGTCACTATCACCCTGATCCCCTCTCACTTACTGCATCACTATCACCCTGACCCCATCACACTTAAAGCATCACTATCACACGAACTGAGTCACTATCACCCTGATCCCCTCACACTTACTGCATCATTGTCACCCTGACCCCATCACAGTTACTGCGTCACTATCACCCTGACCCCATCACAGTTACTGCATCACTAACACCCTGACCCCTCACACTTAAAGCATCACTATCACCCTGACACAATCACACTTACTGCGTCACTAACAACCTGACCCCATCACACTTACTGCGTCATTGTCACCCTGACCCTCTCACACTTACTGCATCGATATCACCCTGAACCCTCACACTTACTGCATCACTATCAACCTGACCCCATCACACTTACTGCGCCATTATCACCATGGCCCTCTCACACTCACTGAGTCACTGTCACCCTGACCCCATCACACTTACTGCGTCACTATCACCCTGATCCCCTCTCACTTACTGCATTACTATCACCCTGACCCCATCACATTTACTGCGCCATTATCACCATGGCCCTCTCACACTTACTGTGTCACTATCAACCTGGTCCCCTCTCACTTACTGCATCACTATCATCCTGACCCCATCACACTTATTGCATCACCATCATCATAATGCAGTCACACTTACTGCGTCACTATCTCCTTGACCCCATCACACTTTCTGTGTCATTGTCACCCTGACCCGCTCACACTTACTGCATCGATATCACCCTGAACCCTCACAATTAGTGTGTCGCTATCACCCTGAACCCATCACACTTACTGCATCACCATCATCCTGATCCCCTCACATTTACTGAGTCACTGTCACCCTGACCCCATCACACTTACTGCGTCACTATATCCCTGACCCCATCACACTTACTGCGTCACTATATCCCTGACCCCATCACACTTACTGCGTCACTATATCCCTGACCCCTTGCACTTGCTGCGGCATAATCTCCCTGACCCCTGCACACTTACTGCGTCACTAACACCATTACCCCATCACAATTACTGGGTCACTGTCTCCCTGACCCCCTCACACGTACTGAGTCACTATAACCCATCCCCTCACACTTACTGTGTCACGATCACCCTGACCCCATCACACTTACTGCATCACTATCACAAAGATCCCATCACCCTTAGTGCATCACGATCACCCTGACCCCATCACACTTACTGCATCACTATCATAATGATCCCCTCACACTTACTATGTCACTATCATCCTGACCCCATCACACTTATTGCATCACCATCATCATGATGCACTCACACTTATTGCGTCACTATCTCCTTGACCCCATCACACTTTCTGCGTCATTGTCACCCTGACCCGCTCACACTTACTGCATCGATATCACCCTGAACCCTCACAATTAGTGTGTCGCTATCACCCTGAACCCATCACACTTACTGCATCACCATCATCCTGATCCCCTCACACTTACTGCGTCACGATCACTCTGACCCCATCACACTTACTGCATTACTAACATCCTGACCCCATCACAATTACTGGGTCACAGTCTCCCTAACCCCCTCACACGTACTGAGTCACTATCACCCTGATCCCCTCACACTTAATGCGTCACGATCACCCTGACCCCATCACACTTACTGCGTCACTATCACACTGACCCCTCACACTTAAAGCATCACTATCACCCTGACACAATCACACTTACTGCGTCACCAACACCCTGACCCCATCACACTTACTGTGTCATTGTCACCCTGACCCGCTCACACTTACTGCATCGCTATCACCCTGAACCCTCACACTTAGTGCGTCACTATCACCCTGATCCCCACACACTTATTGCATCACTATCAATCTGACCCAACACACTTACTGAGTCACTATCACCCTGACCCCTCACACTTAATGCATCACTCTCACCCTGACCCCTCACACTTACTGCATCACTATCATCCTGATCCACTCACACTTACTGCGTCACTATCACCCTGCACCCTCACACTTACTGCATCACTATCACCTTGACCCCTCACACTTACTGCATCCCTATCACCCTGACCGCATCACACTTACTGCGTCACTATCACCCTGACCCCATCACAATTACTGTGTCACTATTACTCTGACCCCCTCACACTTACTGCATCACTATATCCCTGATCCCCTCGCATTTACTGCAGCACAATCTCCCTGACACCTGCACTCTTACTGCGTCACTAACACCCTGACCCCATCACAATTACTGCGTCACTGTCTCCCTGACACCCTCACACTTACTGAGTCACTATCACACTGATCCCCTCACATTTACAGCATCACTATCTCTCTGACCCCATCACACTTGCTGCGTCATTATCACCCTGACCCCCTCACACTTACTGCGTCACTATCACTCTGATCCCCTCACATTTACTGCGCCACTATATCCCTGACCCCCTCACACTTACTGAGTCACTATCACCCTGATCCCCTCACACTTACAGCATCACTATCTCTCTGACCCCATCACATATGCTGCGTCACTGTAACACTGATCCCCTCACACTTACTGTGTCACTATCAACCTGACCCCATCACACTTACTGTGTCACTATCACCCTGGTCCACTCACACTTACTGCATCACTATATCCCTGATCCCCTCACATTTACTGCTGCATAATCTCCCTGATCCCTGCACACTTACTGCGTCACTAACTCCCTGACCCCATCACAACTACTGCGTCACTGTCTCCCTGACAGCCTCACACTTACTGAGTCACTATCACACTGATCCCATCACACTTACTGTGTCACTATCACCCTGATCCCCACACACTTACTGCATCACGATCTCCCTGACACCCTCACACTTACTGTGTCACTATCACCATGAACCCCTCACACTTACTGTCACACTACCACCCTGACCGCCTCACACTTACTGCGTCACTATCACCCTGACCTCCTCACACTTACTGCGTCACTATCAGCCTGACCCCATCACACTTAATGCGTCACTATCACACTGACCCGCTCACACTTACCGTATCGCTATCACTCTGAACCCTCACACTTAGTGCGTCACTATCACCCTGATCCACTCACACTTACTGCGTCACTAACTCCCTGACCCCATCACACTTACTGTGTCACTATCACACTGACCCCCTCACACTTACTTCGTCATTATCACCCTGACCCCAACACACTTACTACATCACTATATCCCTGATCCCCTCACATTTACTGCAGCACAATCTCCCTGACACCTGCACTCTTACTGCGTCACTAACACCCTGACCCCATCACAATTACTGCGTCACTGTCTCCCTGACACCCTCACTCTTACTGAGTCACTATCACACTGATCCCCTCACACTTACAGCATCACTATCTCTCTGACACCATCACACTTGCTGCGTCACTATAACACTGATCCCCTCACACTTGCTGTGTCACTATCAACCTGACCCCATCACACTTACTGTGTCACTACCACCCTGGTCCAGTCACACTTATTGCATCACTATTACCCTGACCCCCTCACACTTACTGCATCACTATATCCCTGATCCCTTCACATTTACTGCAGCATAATCTCCCTGATCCCTGCACACTTACTGCTTCACTAACACCATTACCCCATCACAATTACTGGGTCACTGTCTCCCTGACCCCCTCACACTTACTGAGTCACTATCACACTGATCCCATCACACTTACTGCGTCACTATCACACTGACCCCCTCACACTTACTGCGTCACTATCACTCTGATCCCCTCACATTTACTGCGTCACTATATCCCTGACCCCCTCACACTTACTGCGGCACAGTCTCCCTGACACCTGCACACTTACTGCGTCACTATCACCCTGATCCTCACACACCTACTGCATCACTATTACCCTGACACCCTCACACTTACTGCGTCACTATCACTCTGATCCCCTCAGATTTACTGCGTCACTATATACCTGACCCCCTCACACTTACTGCGGCACAATCTCCCTGACACCTGCACACTTACTGCGTCACTATCACTCTGAGCCCCTCACACTTACTGCATCACTATCACCCTGATCCCCTCACACTTACTGCTTCACTATTACCCTGATCCCCTCACACTTACTGTATCACTATCACCCTGATCCCCTCACACTTACTGCGTCACTATCACCCTGACCCCCTCACACTTACTGCGGCACAATCTCCCTGACACCTGCACACTTACTGCGTCACTATCACCATGAACCCCTCACACTTACTGTGACACTACCACCCTGACCGCCTCACACTTACTCCGTCACTATCACCCTGACCCCCTCACACTTATTGTGTCACTATCAGCCTGACCCCCTCACACTTACTTCGTCATTATCACCCTGACCCCAACACACTTACAGCATCACTATCACCCTGATCCCCTCACATTTACTGCATCACTATATCCCTGATCCCCTCACATTTATTGCAGCATAATCTCCCTGACCCCTGCACAATTACTGCGTCACTGTCTCCCTGGCACCCTCTCACTTACTGAGTCACTATCACACTGATCCCATCACACTTACTGTGTCACGATTACCCTGATCCCCACACACTTATTGCATCGCTATCAATCTGACCCATCACACTTACTGTGTCACTATCACCCTGACTGCCTCACACTTACATCGTCATTATCACCCTGACCCCATCACACTTACTGCGTCACTATCACCATGATCCCTTCACACTTACTGCGTCACTAACTCCCTGATCCCATCACACTTACTGTGTCACTATCACCCTGAACCCATCACACTTACTGCATCACTATCCACATGACCCCCTCACACTTACTGTGTCACTACCACACTGACCCCCTCACAATTACTTCGTCATTATCACCCTGACCCCATCACACTTACTGCATCACTATCACCCTGATCCGCTCACATTTACTGCGTCACTATATCCCTGACCCCTTGCACTTACTGCGGCATAATCTCCCTGACCCCTGCACACTTACTGCGTCACTAACACCATTACCACATCACAATTACTGGGTCACTGTCTCCCTGACCCCCTCACACTTACTGAATCACTATCACACTGATCCCATCACACTTACTGCGTCACTATCACCCTGACCCCCTCACACTTACTGTGTCAGTATCACCATGACCCTCTCACACTTACTGCATCGCTATTACCCTGACCCCATCAATCTTACTGCGTCACTATCACCCTGACCCCTCACACTTAATGCATCACTCTCACCCTGACCCCCTCACACTTAATGCACCACTATCACCCTGACCCCATCACACGAAGTGCGTCACTATCACCCTGAACCTATCACACTAACGGCGTCACTATCACCCTGACCCCATCACACTTACTGCACTATCACACTGACCCCTCACACTTACTGCATCCCTATCACCCTGATCCCCTCACACTTACTGCGTCACTATCACCATGAAACCCATCACACTTACTGTGTCACTATCACACTGACCCCCTCACACTTACTGCGTCATTATCACCATGTCCCCCTCACACTTACTGAGTCACTATTACTCTGAGCCCCTCACACTTACTGCGTCACTATCATCCTGAAACCATCACACTTACTGCATCACTATCACACTGCCCCATCACACTTACTGCATCACTATCACCCTGATCCCCTCACACTTATTGCTTCCCTATTACCCTGACCCCCTCACACTTACTGTATCACTTTCACCCTGATCCCCTCACAATTACTGCGTCACTATCACCCTGACCCAATCACACTGACTGCGTCACTATCACTCGGAGCCCCTTACATTTACTGCATCACTATATCCCTGACTCCCTCACGCTTACTGCGACACAATCTCCCTGACACCTGCACACTTACTGCGTCACTAACACCCTGACCCCATCACAATTACTGCATCACTATCTCCCTGAACCCATCACACTTACTGAGTCGCAATAATACTGACCCCCTCACACTTACTGCATCACTATCACCCTGATCCCCTCACACTTACTGCATCACTCTCAGCCTGATCCCTTCACACTTACTGCGTCCCTATCACACTGATCCCATCACACTTACTGCGTCAAAATCACCCAGAGCCACTAACACTTACTGCATTATTATCACCATGACCCCCTCACACTTACTGTGTCACGATCACCCTGACCCAATCACACTTACTGCGTCACGATCACCCTGACCCCATCCCACTTACGGCATCACTATCACCCTGAACCCATCACACTTAATGCATCAATATCACACTGACCCCATCACAGTTTCTGCGTCATTATCACCATGACCCCCTCACACTTACTGCGTCTTTATCACCATGATCCTCTCACACTTACTGAGTCACTATCACCCCGATCCCCTCACACTTACTGCAGCACAATCTCCCTGACACCTGCATACTTACTGTGTCACTATCACACTGATCCCATCACACTTACTGCATCACTATCACCCGGACCCCATCACACGTACTGCATCACTATCATTCTGACCCCTCACACTTAATGCATCAGTATCACCCTGAGCCCATCACACTTACTGCGTCACTATCACACTGACCTGCTCACACTTACTGCGTCACTATCACTCTGACCCCATCACACTTACTGCATCACTATCACACTGATCCCCTTACGCTTACTGCATCACTATTACCCTGACCTCCTCACACTTACTACATCACTATATCCCTGATCCCCTCACATTTACTGCAGCATAATCTCCCTGACACCTGCACTCTTACTGCGTCACTAACACCCTGACCCCATCACAATTACTGCGTCACTGTCTCCCTGACACCCTCACACTTACTGAGTCACTATCACTCAGATCCCCTCACACGTACTGAGTCACTATCACCCTGACCCCATCACAGTTACTGCGTCACTATCACCCTGATCCCATTACACTTACTGCGTCACTATCAGCCTGACCCCATCACACTTACTGTGTCACTATCACCCTGATCCCATTATACTTACTGCATCACTATCACCCTGATCCCATCACACTTATTGCATTACTATCCGCATGACCCCCTCACACTTGCTGTGTTTCTATCACACTGACCCCCTCACACTTACTTCGTCATTATCACCCTGACCCCATCACACTTACTGCGTCACTATCACTCTGATCCCATCACATTTACTGCGTCACTATATCCCTGACCCCTTGCACTTACTGCGGCATAATCTCCCTGACCCCTGCACACTTACTGCGTCACTAACACCATTACCCCATCACAATTATTGGGTCACTGTCTCTCTGATCCCCTCACACTTATTGCATCACGATCACCCTGACCCCATCACACTTACTGCGTCACTATCACCCTGACCCCATCACTCTTACTGCGTCACTATCACCCTGGTCCCATCTCACTTACTGCATCACTATCATTCTGCCCCATCACACTTATTGCATCACCATCATCATGATGCACTCACACTTACTGCGTCACTATCCCCTTGACCCCATCACACTTTCTGCGTCATTGTCACCCTGACCCGCTCACACTTACTGCATCGATATCACCCTGAACCCTCACAATTAGTGTGTCGCTATCACCCTGAACCCATCACACTTACTGCATCACCATCATCCTGATCCCCTCACACTTACTGCGTCATGATCACTCTGACCCCATCACACTTACTGCGTTACTAACATCCTGACCCCATCACAATTACTGGGTCACAGTCTCCTTGACCCCCTCACACTTACTAAATCACTATCACACTGATCCCATCACACGTACTGCGTCATTGTCACCCTGACCCCATCACAGTTACTGCATCACTAACACCCTGATCCCCTCACACTTAAAGCATCACTATCACCCTGACACAATCACACTTACTGCGTCACTAACACCCTGACCCCATCACACTTACTGCGTCATTGTCACCCTGACCCGCTCACACGTACTGCATCGATATCACCCTGAACCCTCACACTTAGTGTGTCGCTATCACACTGAACCCATCACACTTACTGCATCACCATCACCCAGATCCCCTCACACTTATTGCGTCACTAACACCCTGACCCCATCAAAATTACTGGGTCACTGTCTCCCTTAACCCCGCACACGAACTGAGTCACGATCACACTGATCCCATCACACTTACTGAGTCACTATCACCCTGATCCCCTCACAGTTACTGCGTCACTATCACGCAGATCCCATCACACTTAGTGCATCAAAATCACCCTGACCCCATCACACTTACTGCATCACTACCACCCTGACCCCATCACACTTACTGCATCACTATCACCCTGACCCCATCACACTTATTGCATTACTATCCGCATGACCCCCTCACACTTACTTCGCCATTATCACCCTGACCCCCTCACACTTACTGCATCACTATCACCCTGATCCCCTCACATTTACTGCGTCACTATATCCCTGACCCCTTGCACTTACTGCGGCATAATCTCCCTGACCCCTGCACACTTACTGCGTCACTAACACCATTACCCCATCACAATTACTGGGTCACTGTCTCCCTGATCCCCTCACACGTACTGAGTCACTATCACAGTGATCCCATCACACTTACTGCATCACGATCACCCTGACCCCATCACACTTACTGCATCATGATCACCCTGACCCCATCACACTTACTGCGTCACTATCACGCAGATCCCATCAGACTTCGTGCATCATGATCACCCTGACCCCAACAGACTTGCTGCATCACTATCAACCTGATCCACTCCCACTTACTGCGTCACTATCACCCTCACCCCTTCACACTTACTGTGTCACTATCACCCTGATCCCCTCTCACTTACTGCATCACTATCATCCTGAACCCTCACACTTAGTGCGTCACTATTAGCTTGACCCCATCACACTTACTGCATTACTATCACCCTGACCCGCTCACACTTACTGCCTTGCTACCACCCTGAACCCTCACACTTAGTGCGTCATTATTAGCCTGACCCCTTCACACTTACTGCATCACTATCACCCTGATCCCATCACACTTATTGCATCACCATCATCCTGATTCATTCACTCTTACTGCGTCACTATCTCCTTGACCCCATCACACTTACTGCGTCACTGTCACCCTGACACGCTCACACTTACTGCATCGCTATCACCCTGACACCATCACACTTACTGCGTCACGATCACCCTGACTCCATCACACTTACTGCATCACTATCATCCTGATCCCCTCACACTTACTGTGTCATTATCACACTGACCCCCTCACACTTACAGCGTCATTATCACCATGACCCCCTCACACTTACTGTGTCACTATCACCCTGACCCCCTCACACTTACTGCGTCATTATCACTATGACCCCCTCACACATTTACTGCGTCACTATCACCCTGACCCCATCACACTTACTGTGTCAATATCACCCTGACCCCATCACACTTACTGTGTCACTATCATCCTGATCCCCTCACACTTACTGCATCACTATCACCCTGATCCCCTCACATTTCCTGCATCACTATATCCCTGACCCCTTACACTTATTGCGCCATAATCTCCCTGACTCCTGCACACTTACTGCGTCACTAACACGCCGACACCATCACAATTACTGCGTCACTGTCTCCCTGACCCCCTCACACTTACTGAGTCGAAATCACACTGACCCCCTCACACTTACTGCATCATTATCACCATGACCCCCTTGCACTTACGGTGTCACTATCACACTGATCGCCTCACAGTTAATGCATCACGATCTCCCAGACACCCTCACACTTATTGCGTCACTATCACCATAACCCCCTCACACTTACTGAGACGCTACCACCCTCACCCCCTCACACTTTCTGCGTCACTATCAACCTGACCGCCCCACACTTACTGCGTCACTATCAACCTGACCCCATCACATTTACTGCACCATTATCACCATGGCCTTCTCACACTTACTGAGTCACTGTCACCCTGACCCCATCACACTTACTGCGTCATTATCAACCTGACCCCCTCACATTTACTGCGCAATTATCACCATGGCCCTCTCACACTTACTGAGTCACTGCCACCCTGACCCCATCACACTTACTGCGTCACTATCATGCCTGATCCCATCACACTTACTGCGTCACTATCATCCTGACCCCTCACACTTAATGCATCACTATCACCGTGCCCCCGTCACATTTACTGTGTCAATATCATCCTGACCCCATCACACTTACTGTGTCACTATCATCCTGATCCCCTCACACTTACTGCATCACTATCTTCCTGATCCCCTCACATTTCCTGCATCACTATATCCCTGACTCCTTACACATATTGCGCCATTATCTCCCTGACCCCTGCACACATTCTGCGTCACTAACACCCTGACCCCATCACAATTGCTGCGTCATTGTCTCCTCGACGCCCTCATACTTACTGAGGCGCAAAAACACTGGCAACTCACACTTACTGCATCATTATTACCATGACCCCCTTGCACTTACGATGTAACTATCACACTGATGCCCTCACACTTAATGCATTGCGATCTCCCAGACACCCTCACACTTATTGCGTCACTATCACCATAACCCCCTCACATTTACTGTGACACTACCACCCTGCCCCCTCACACGTACTGCGTCACTATCAACCTGACCCCATCACACTTACCGCGTCAATATCACCCTGACCCCATCACACTTACCGCGTCAATATCACCCTGCCCCCTCACACTTACTGTGTCAATATCACCCTGACCCCCTCACACTTACTGCGTCACTATCAACCTGAACCCCACACACTTACAGCATCACTATCGCCCTGATCCCATCACAATTACTGCATTACTAACAACCTGACCCCATCACAATTACTGGGTCACTGTCTCCCTGACCCCCTCACATTTACTAAATCACTATCACACTGATCCCATCTCACGTACTGAGTCATTATCACCCTGATCCCCTCACACTTACTGCTTCACTATCACCCTGACCCCATCACACTTACTGCATGGCTATCAGTCTCACCCCATCACACTTGCTGCGTCACGATCACTCTGACCCCATCATACTTATTGCGTCACTATCACCCTGACACCATCACATTTACTTTGTCACTATCACCCTGACCCCCTCACATTTACTGCATCATTATCACCATGGCCCTCTCACACTTACTGTGTCACTATCTCCCTGATCCACTCACACGTACTGCATCACTATCTTCCTGACCCCATCACACTTATTGCATCACCATCATCCTGATCCACTCACACTTACTGCGTCACTATCTCCTTGACCCAATCACACTTACTGCGTCATGGTCACCATGACCCGTTCACACTTACTGCATCGATATCACCCTGAACCCTCACAATTAGTGTGTCGCTATCACCCTGAACCCATTACACTTACTGCATCACTATCATCCTCATCCCCTCACTTATTGTGTCACATTCACCCTGGCCCCATCACACTTACTGTGTTACTAACACCCTGACCCCATCACAATTACTGGGTCACTGTCTCCCTGACCCCCTCACACGTACTAAATCACTATCACACTGATCCCATCACACGTACTGAGTCACTATCACCCTGACGCCATCACACTTACTGCATTATTGTCACCCTGAACCCTCACACTTAGTGTGTCGCTATCACCCTGAACCCATCACACTGACTGCATCACTATCACCCTGATCCTCTCACACTTAATGCATCACTATCACCCTGACACCATCACACTTACTGCATCACTAACATCCTGACCTCAACAAAATAATGGGTCACGGTCTCCCTTACCCCCTCACACGTACTGAGTCACTATCACACTGACCCCATCACACTTACTGCATCACGATCACCCTGACCCCATCACACTTACTGCGTCACTATCACCCTGACCCCATCACTCTTACTGCGTCACTATCACCCTGATCCCCTCTCACTTACTGCATCACTATCATCCTGACCCCATCACACTTATTGCATCACCATCATCAGGATGCACTCACACTTACTGCGTCACTATCCCCTTGACCCCATCACACTTTCTGCGTCATTGTCACCCTGACCCGCTCACACTTACTGCATCGATATCACCCTGAACCCTCACAATTAGTGTGTCGCTATCACCCTGAACCCATCACACTTACTGCATCACCATCATCCTGATCCCCTCACACTTACTGCGTCATGATCACTCTGACCCCATCACACTTACTGCGTTACTAACATCCTGACCCCATCACAATTACTGGGTCACAGTCTCCTTGACCCCCTCACACTTACTAAATCACTATCACACTGATCCCATCACACGTACTGCGTCATTGTCACCCTGACCCCATCACAGTTACTGCATCACTAACACCCTGATCCCCTCACACTTAAAGCATCACTATCACCCTGACACAATCACACTTACTGCGTCACTAACACCCTGACCCCATCACACTTACTGCGTCATTGTCACCCTGACCCGCTCACACGTACTGCATCGATATCACCCTGAACCCTCACACTTAGTGTGTCGCTATCACACTGAAACCATCACACTTACTGCATCACGATCACCCTGACTCCATCACACTTATTGCGTCACTAACACCATGACCCCATCACAATTACTGGGTCACAGTCTCCCTGACCCCCTCACACTTACTAAATCACAATCACACTGATCCCATCACAGGTATTGAGTCACTATCACCCTGATCCCCTCACACATACTGCGTCATTGTCACCCTGACCCATCACAGTTACTGCGTCACTATCACCCTGACCCCATCACAGTTACTGCATCACTAACACCCTGATCCCCTCACACTTAAAGCATCACTATCACCCTGACAGAATCACACTTACTGCGTCACTAACACCCTGACCCCATCACACTTACTGCGTCATTGTCACCCTGACCCGCTCACACGTACTGCATCGATATCACCCTGAACCCTCACACTTAGTGTGTCGCTATCACACTGAACCCATCACACTTACTGCATCACCATCACCCAGATCCCCTCACACTTACTGCATCACTATCACCCAGATCCCCTCACACTTATTGCGTCACTAACACCCTGACCCCATCAAAATTACTGGGTCACTGTCTCCCTTAACCCCGCACACGAACTGAGTCACGATCACACTGATCCCATCACACTTACTGAGTCACTATCACCCTGATCCCCTCACAGTTACTGCGTCACTATCACGCAGATCCCATCACACTTCGTGCATCAAAATCACCCTGACCCCATCACACTTACTGCATCACTACCACCCTGACCCCATCACACTTACTGCATCACTATCACCTTGATCCCATCACACTTATTGCATTACTATCCGCATGACCCCCTCACACTTGCTGTGTCACTATCACACTGACCCCCTCACACTTACTTCGCCATTATCACCCTGACCCCATCACACTTACTGCATCACTATCACCCTGATCCCCTCACATTTACTGCGTCACTATATCCCTGACCCCTTGCACTTACTGCGGCATAATCTCCCTGATCCCTGCACACTTACTGCGTCACTAACACCATTACCCCATCACAATTACTGGGTCACTGTCTCCCTGATCCCCTCACACTTACTGCATCACGATCACCCTGACCCCATCACACTTACTGCATCATGATCACCCTGACCCCATCACACTTACTGCATCACTATCACGCAGATCCCATCACACTTCGTGCATCATGATCACCCTGACCCCAACACACTTGCTGCATCACTATCAACCTGATCCACTCCCACTTACTGCGTCACTATCACCCTCACCCCTTCACACTTACTGTGTCACTATCACCCTGATCCCCTCTCACTTACTGCATCACTATCATCCTGAACCCTCACACTTAGTGCGTCACTATTAGCTTGACCCCATCACACTTACTGCGTCACTATCACCCTGACCCGCTCACACTTACTGCCTTGCTACCACCCTGAACCCTCACACTTAGTGCGTCATTATTAGCCAGACCCCTTCACACTTACTGCGTCACTATCACCCTGATTCCCTCTCACTTACTGCATCACTATCACCCTGACCCCATCACACTTGTGCATCACCATCATCCTGATCCATTCACTCTTACTGCGTCACTATCTCCTTGACCCCATCACACTTACTGCGTCACTCTCACCCTGACACGCTCACACTTACTGCATCGCTATCACCCTGACACCATCACACTTACTGCGTCACGATCACCCTGACTCCATCACACTTACTGCATCACTATCACACTGATCCCCTCACACTTACTGTGTCATTATCACACTGACCCCCTCACACATACAGCGTCATTATCACCATGACCCCCTCACACTTACTGTGTCACTATCACCCTGACCCCCTCACACTTACTGCGTCATTATCACTATGACCCCCAGACACATTTACTGCGTCACTATCACCCTGACCCCATCACACTTACTGTGTCAATATCACCCTGACCCCATCACACTTACTGTGTCACTATCATCCTGATCCCCTCACATTTCCTGCATCACTATATCCCTGACCCCTTACACTTATTGCGCCATAATCTCCCTGACCCCTGCACACTTACTGCGTCACTAACACCCCGACACCATCACAATTACTGCGTCACTGTCTCCCTGACCCCCTCACACTTACTGAGTCGAAATCACACTGACCCCCTCACACTTACTGCATCATTATCACCATGACCCCCTTGCACTTACGGTGTCACTATCACACTGATCGCCTCACAGTTAATGCCACACGATCTCCCAGACACCCTCACACTTATTGCGTCACTATCACCATAACCCCCTCACACTTACTGAGACGCTACCACCCTCACCCCCTCACACTTTCTGCGTCACTATCAACCTGACCGCCCCACACTTACTGCGTCACTATCAACCTGACCCCATCACATTTACTGCACCATTATCACCATGGCCTTCTCACACTTACTGAGTCACTGTCACCCTGACCCCATCACACTTACTGCGTCATTATCAACATGACCACATCACATTTACTGCGCAATTATCACCATGGCCCTCTCACACTTACTGAGTCACTGCCACCCTGACCCCATCACACTTACTGCGTCACTATCATGCCTGATTCCATCACACTTACTGCGTCACTATCATCCTGACCCCTCACACTTAATGCATCACTATCACCGTGCCCCCGTCACACTTACTGTGTCAATATCACCCTGACCCCATCACACTTACTGTGTCACTATCATCCTGATCCCCTCACACTTACTGCATCACTATCATCCTGATCCCCTCACATTTCCTGCATCACTATATCCCTGACTCCTTACACATATTGCGCCATTATCTCCCTGACCCCTGCACACATTCTGCGTCACTAACACCCTGACCCCATCACAATTGCTGCGTCATTGTCTCCTCGATGCCCTCACACTTACTGAGGCGCAAAAACACTGGCAACTCACACTTACTGCATCATTATTACCATGACCCCCTTGCACTTACGATGTAACTATCACACTGATGCCTTCACACTTAATGCATTGCGATCTCCCAGACACCCTCACACTTATTGCGTCACTATCACCATAACCCCCTCACATTTACTGTGACACTTCCACCCTGCCCCCTCACACGTACTGCGTCACTATCAACCTGACCCCATCACACTTACCGCGTCACTATCAACCTGACCCCATCACACTTACCGCGTCAATATCACCCTGACCCCATCACACTTACCGCGTCAATATCACCCTGCACCCTCACACTTACTGTGTCAATATCACCCTGACCCCCTCACACTTACTGCGTCACTATCAACCTGACCCCCACACACTTACAGCGTCACTATCGCTCTGATCCCATCACAATTACTGCATTACTAACAACCTGACCCCATCACAATTACTGGGTCACTGTCTCCCTGACCCCCTCACATTTACTAAATCACTATCACACTGATCCCATCTCACGTACTGAGTCATTATCACCCTGATCCCCTCACACTTACTGCTTCACTATCACCCTGACCCCATCACACTTACTGCATGGCTATCAGTCTCACCCCATCACACTTGCTGCGTCACGATCACTCTGACCCCATCATACTTATTGCGTCACTATCACCCTGACACCATCACATTTACTTTGTCACTATCACCCTGACCCCCTCACATTTACTGCATCATTATCACCATAGCCCTCTCACACTTACTGTGTCACTATCTCCCTGATCCACTCACACGTACTGCATCACTATCTTCCTGACCCCATCACACTTATTGCATCACCATCATCCTGATCCACTCACACTTACTGCGTCACTATCTCCTTGACCCCATCACACTTACTGCGTCATGGTCACCATGACCCGTTCACACTTACTGCATCGATATCACCCTGAACCCTCACAATTAGTGTGTCGCTATCACCCTGAACCCATTACACTTACTGCATCACTATCATCCTCATCCCCTCACTTACTGTGTCACATTCACCCTGGCCCCATCACACTTACTGTGTTACTAACACCCTGACCCCATCACAATTACTGGGTCACTGTCTCCCTGACCCCCTCACACTTACTAAATCACTATCACACTGATCCCATCACACGTACTAAGTCACTATCACACTGATCCTCTCACACTTAATGCATCACTATCACCCTGACGCCATCACACTTACTGCGTTATTGTCACCCTGAACCCTCACACTTAGTGTGTCGCTATCACCCTGAACCCATCACACTGACTGCATCACTATCACCCTGATCCTCTCACACTTAATGCATCACTATCACCCTGACACCATCACACTTACTGCATCACTAACATCCTGACCTCATCAAAATAATGGGTCACGGTCTCCCTTACCCCCTCACACGTACTGAGTCACTATCACACTGATCCCATCACACGTAGTGAGTCACTATCACACTGATCCCATCACACGTAGTGAGTCACTATCACCCTGACGCCATCACACTTACTGCGTTATTGTCACCCTGAACCCTCACACTTAGTGTGTCGCTATCACCCTGAACCCATGACACTTACTGCATCACTATCACCCTGATCCTCTCACACTTAATGCATCACTATCACCCTGACACCATCACACTTACTGCGTCACTAACACCCTGACCCCATCACACTTACTGTGTCATTGTCACCCGGACCCGCTAACACTTACTGCATCGAATATCACCCTGAACCCTTACACTTAGTGCGTCGCTATCACCCTGAACCCATCACACTGACTGCATCACTATCACCCTGATCCTCTCACACTTAATGCATCACTATCACCCTGACACCATCACACTTACTGCATCACTAACATCCTGACCTCATCAAAATTATGGGTCACGGTCTCCCTTACCCCCTCACACGTGCTGAGTCACTATCACACTGATCCCATCACACGTACTGAGTCACTATCACCCTGATCCCATCACACTTACTGCGTCACGATCACCCTGACTCCTCTCACTTACTGCATCACTATCATCCTGACCCCATCACACTTATTGCATCACCATCATCCTGACCCACTCACACTTACTGCATCGATATCACCCTGAAACCTCACAATTAGTGTGTCGCTATCACCCTGAACCCATCACACTGACTGCATCACTATCACCCTGATCCTCTCACTCTTAATGCATCACTATCACCCTGACACCATCACACTTACTGTGTCACTAACACCCTGACCCCATCAAAATTATGGGTCACTCTCTCCCTTACCCCCTCACACGTACTGAGTCACTATCACACTGATCCCATCACACGTACTGAGTCACTATCACCCTGATCCCCTCACACTTACTGCGTCACTATCACCCTGATCCCCTCTCACTTACTGCATCACTATCATCCTGAACCCTCACACTTAGTGAGTCACTATTAGCTTGACCCCATCACACTTACTGCGTCACTATCTCATTGACCCCATCACACTTGCTGCGTCATTGTCACCCTGACCCACTCCACACTTACTGCATCGATATCACCCTGAACCGTCACACATACTGCGTCACGATCACCCTGACCCCATCACACTTACTGCATTACTAACAGCCTGACCCCATCACAATTACTGGGTCACTGTCTCCCTGACCCCCTCACACTTACTAAATCACTATCACACTGATCCCATCACACGTACTGAGTCACTATCACCCTGATCCCCTCACACTTACTGCGTCACTATCACCCTGATCCCCTCTCACTTACTGCATCACTATCATCCTGACCCCATCACACTTATTGCATCACTATCACCCTGATCCCCTCACACTTAATGCATCACTATCACTGACCCCATCACACTTGCTGCTTCATTGTGACCCTGACCCGCTCACACTTACTGATCCAATATCACCCTGAACCCTCACACTTAGTGTGTCGCTATCACCCTGAACCCATCACACTGACTGCATCACTATCACCCTGATCCTCTCATTCTTAATGCATCACTATCACCCTGACACCATCAGACTTACTGTGTCACTAACACCCTGACCCTATCAAAATTATGAGTCACTGTCTCCCTTACCCCCTCACACGTACTGAGTCACTATCACACTGATCCCATCACACGTACTGAGTCATTATCACCCTGATCCCCTCACAGTTACTGCGTCACTATCACGCAGATGCCATCACACTTAGTGCATCAAAATCACCCTGACCCCATCACACTTACTGCGTTATTGTCACTATTAACCCTCACACTTAGTGTGTCGCTATCACCCTGAACCCATGACACTTAATGCATCACTATCACCCTGATACAATCACACTTACTGCGTCACTAACACCCTGACCCCATCACACTTACTGCAACATTGTCACCCTGACCCGCTCACACTTACTGCATCGAATATCACCCTGATTCTTTCACACTTAATGCATCACTATCACCCTGACACCATCACACTTACTGCATCACTAACACCCTGACCCCATCAAAATTATGGGTCACTCTCTCCCTTAACCCCTCACACGTACTAAGTCACTATCAAACTTGTCCCATCACACGTACTGAGTCACTATCACCCTGATCCCCTCTCACTTACTGCATCACTATCACCCTGACCCCATCAAACTTGCTGCGTCACTATCACTCTGACCCCATCACACTTACTGCGTCATTGTCACCCTGACCCACTCACACTTACTGCATCGATATCACCCTGAACCCTCACAATTAGTGTGTCGCTACCAAACTGAAACCATCACACTTACTGCATCACTATCACCCTGATCCCCTCACACGTAATGCATCACCATCATCCTGACACCAGCACACTTACTGCGTCACTAACACCCTGACCCCATCACACTTACTGGGTCATTGTCACCCTGACCCGCTCACACTTACTGCATCGAATATCACCCTGAACCCTCACACTTAGTGTGTCGCTATCACCCTGAACCCATCACACTGACTGCATCACTATCACCCTGATCCTCTCACTCTTAATGCATCACTATCACCCTGACACCATCACACTTACTGCGTCACTAACACCCTGACCCCATCAAAATTACTGGGTCACTGTCTCCCTTACCCCCTCACACGTACTGAGTCCCTATCACACTGATCCCATCACACTTACTGAGTCATTATAACCCTGATCCCCTCACAGTTACTGCGTCACTATCACACAGATCCCATCACACTTAGTGCATCAAAATCACCCTGACCCCATCACACTTACTGCGCCATTATCACCATGGCCCTCTCACAGTTACTGAGTCACTGTCACCCTGACCCCATCACACTTACTGTGTCACTATCACCCTGATCCCCTCTCACTTACTGCATTGCTATCACCCTGAACCCTCACACTTAGTGCGTCACTATCACCCTGACCCCATCACACTTACTGCGTCACTATCACCCTGACCCGCTCACACTTACTGCATTGCTATCACCCAGAACCCTCACACTTAGTGCGTCACTATTAGCCTGACCCCATCACACTTACTGCGTCACTATCACCCTGACCCGCTCACAATTACTGCATTGCTATCACCCAGAACCCTCACACTTCGTGCGTCACTATTAGCCTGACCCCATCACACTTACTGCGTCACTATATCCCTGACCCCTTGCACTTACTGCGGCATAATCTCCCTGACCCCTGCACACTTACTGAGTCACTAACACCATTACCCCATCACAATTACTGGGTCACTGTCTCTCTGACCCCCTCACACTTACTGAGTCACTACCACACTGATCCCATCACACTTACTGAGTCACTATCACGCTGATCCCCTCACACTTACTGCGTCACGATCACCCTGACCCCATCACACTTACTGCATCACTATCACGCAGATCCCCTCACACTTAGTGCATCACCATCACTACTGCGCCATTATCACCATGGCCCTCTCACACTGACTGAGTCACTATGACCATGACCCCATCACACTTACTGCGTCACGATCACCCTGACCCCATCACACTTACTGCATCACTATCACGCAGATCCCCTCACACTTAGTGCATCACGATCACCCTGACCCCATCACAATTACTGCATCACTGTCATCCTGATCCACTCACACTTACTGCGTCACTATCACCCTGATCCCTTCCCTCTTACTGCATCACTGTCATCCTGACCCCTGACTTATTGCATCACCATCATCAGGATGCACTCACACTTATTGCGTCACTATCTCCTTGACCCCATCACACTTACTGGGTCATTGTCACCCTGACCCGCTCACACTTACTGCATCGATATCACCCTGAACCCTCACAATTAGTGTGTCGCTATCACCCTGAAACCATCACACATACTGCGTCATTGTCACCCTGACCCCATCACAGTTACTGCGTCACTATCACCCAGACCCCATCACAGTTACTGCATCACTAACACCCTGATCCCCTCACACCTAAAGCATCACTATCACCCTGACAGAATCACACTTACTGCGTCACTAACACCCTGACCCCATCACACTTACTGCGTCATTGTCACCCTGACCCGCTCACACGTACTGCATCGATATCACCCTGAACCCTCACACTTAGTGTGTCGCTATCACACTGAACCCATCACACTTACTGCATCACCATCACCCAGATCCCCTCACACTTACTGCATCACTATCACCCAGATCCCCTCACACTTATTGCGTCACTAACACCCTGACCCCATCAAAATTACTGGGTCACTGTCTCCCTTAACCCCGCACACGAACTGAGTCACGATCACACTGATCCCATCACACTTACTGAGTCACTATCACCCTGATCCCCTCACAGTTACTGCGTCACTATCACGCAGATCCCATCACACTTAGTGCATCAAAATCACCCTGACCCCATCACACTTACTGCATCACTACCACCCTGACCCCATCACACTTACTGCATCACTATCACCCTGATCCCATCACACTTATTGCATTACTATCCGCATGACCCCCTCACACTTGCTGTGTCACTATCACACTGACCACCTCACACTTACTTCGCCATTATCACCCTGACCCCATCACACTTACTGCATCACTATCACCCTGATCCCCTCACATTTACTGCCTCACTATATCCCTGGCCCCTTGCACTTACTGCGGCATAATCTCCCTGACCCCTGCACACTTACTGCGTCATAAACACCATTACCCCATCACAATTACTGGGTCACTGTCTCCCTGATCCCCTCACACTTACTGCATCACGATCACCCTGACCCCATCACACTTACTGCATCATGATCAACCTGACCCCATCAGACTTACTGCGTCACTATCACGCAGATCCCCTCACACTTACTGCATCACGATCACCCTGACCCCATCACACTTACTGCATCATGATCACCCTGACCCCAACACACTTGCTGCATCACTATCAACCTGATCCACTCCCACTTACTGTGTCACTATCACCCTCACCCCTTCACACTTACTGTGTCACTATCACCCTGATCCCCTCTCACTTACTGCATCACTATCATCCTGAACCCATCACACTTATTGCATCACCATCATCTTGATGCACTCACACTTACTGCGTCACTATCTCCTTGACCCCATCACACTTTCTGCGTCATTGTCACCCTGACCCGCTCACACTTACTAAATCACTATCACACTGATCCCATCACATGTACTGAGTCACTATCACCCTGATCCCCTCACACACTGCATCACGATCACCCTGACACCATCACAGTTACTGCCTCACTATCACGCTGATCCCATCACACTTAGTGCGTCAAAATCACCCTGACACCATCACACTTACTGCGTCACTATCACACTGACCCCTCACACTTACTGCATCGCTATCACCCTGAACAATCACACTTAGTGCGTCACTATCACCCTGATCCCATTACACTTACTGCGTCACTAAGTCCCTGATCCACTCACACTTAGTGTGTCACTATCACACTGACCCCCTCACACTTAATGCATCACGAGCTCCCAGACACCCTCACACTTATTGTGTCACTATCACCATAACCCCCTCACACTTACTGAGACACTACCACCCTGACCCCTCACACTTACTGCGTCACTATCAACCTGACCCCCTCACACGTACTGCATCACTATCACCCTGATCCCATCACACTTACTGCATCACTATCACCCTGACCCCATCACATTTACTGCGCCATTATCACCATGGCCCTCTCACACTTACTGAGTCACTGTCACCCTGACCCCATCACACTTACTGCGACAGTATCACCCTGATCCCCTCTGACTTACTGTGTCACTATCACCCTGACCCCATCACATTTAATGCGCCATTATCACCATGGCCCTCTCACACTTACTGAGTCACTGTCACCCTGACCCCATCACACTTACTGCATAACTATCACCCTGCTCCCCTCTCACTTACTATATTGCTATCACCCTGAACCCTCACACTGAGTGCGTCACTATCACCCTGACCCCCTCACACTTACTGTGTCGCTATCACCCTGATCCCCTCACATTTCCTGCGTCAATATATCCCTGACCCCATACACTTATTGCGCCATAATCTCCCTGACCCCTGCACACTTACTGCGTCACTAACACCCTGACGCCATCACAATTACAGAGTCACTGTCTCCCTGACCCCCTCACACTTACTGAGTCGAAATCACACTGACCCCCTCACACTTACTGCATCATTATCACCATGACCCCCTTGCACTTACGGTGCCACTATCACACTGATCGCCTCACACTTACTGCGTCACTATCAACCTGACCCCCTCACACTTACTGCGTCACTATCACCCTGATCCCATCACACTTACTGCATCACTATCACCCTGACCCCATCACATTTACTGCGCCATTATCACCATGGCCCTCTCACACTGACTGAGTCACTATGACCCTGCCCCCATCACACTTACTGCGTCACTATCACCCTGATCCCCTCTCACTTACTGCGTCACTATCACCCTGACCCCATCACACTTACTGAGTCACTATCACCCTGACCCCATCACACTTACTGCGTCACTATCAACCTGGACCCCTCTCACTTACTGCATTGCTATCACCCTGAACCCTCACACTCAGTGCGTCACTATCACACTGATCCCATCACACTTACTGAGTCACTATCGCCCTAATCACCTCACACTTACTGCGTCACGATCACCCTGACCCCATCACACTTACTGCGTCACTTGTCACGCAGATCCCATCACACTTAGTGCACAAGATCACCCTGACCCCATCACACTTACTGCATCACTATCATCCTGATCCACTCACTCTTACTGCGTCACTATCACCGTGACCCCATCACACTTACTGCGTCACTATATCACTGACCCCTTGCACTTACTGCGGCATAATCTCCCTGACCCCTGCACACTTACTGCGTCACTAACACCATTACCCCATCACAATTACTGGGTCACTGTCTCCCTGACCCCTTCATACTTCCTGAGTCACTATCACACTGATCCCATCACACTTACTGAGTCACTATCACCCTGATCTCCTCACACTTACTGCGTCACGATCACTATGACCCCCTCACACATTTACTGCATCACTATCACCCTGACCCCATCACACTTACTGTATCAATATCACCCTGACCCCATCACACTTACTGTGTCACTATCATCCTGATCCCTTCACACTAACTGCGTCACTATCACCCTGACCCCCTCACAATTACTACGTCACTATCACCCAGATCCCCTCACATTTCCTGCATCACTATATCCCTGACCCCTTACACTTATTGCGCCATAATCTCCCTGACTCCTGCACACTTACTGCGTCACTAACACGCCGACACCATCACAATTACTGCGTCACTGTCTCCCTGACCCCCTCACACTTACTGAGTCGAAATCACACTGACCCCCTCACACTTACTGCATCATTATCACCATGACCCCCTTGCACTTACGGTGTCACTATCACACTGATCGCCTCACACTTAATGCATCACGATCTCCCAGACACTCTCACACTTATTGCGTCACTATCATCATAACCCCCTCACACTTACTGAGACACTACCACCCTGATCCCCTCACACTTACTGCGTCACTATCAACCTGACCCCCCGACACTTACTGCGTTACTATCACCATGACCCCATCACATTTACTGCACCATTATCACCATGGCATTCTCACACTTACTGAGTCACTGTCACCCTGACCCCATCACACTTACTGCGTCACTATCACCCTGAATCCATCACACTTACTGCATCACTATCACCCTGACCCCATCACATTTACTGCGCCATTATCACCATGGCCCTCTCACACTTACTGAGTCACTGTCACCGTGACCCCATCACACTTACTGCGTCACTATCACCCTGATCCCCTCTCACTTACTGCATCACTATCACCCTGACCCCATCACATTTACTGCGCCATTATCACCATGGCCCTCTCACACTTACTGAGTCACTGTCACCCTGACCCCATCACACTTACTGCGTCACTATCACCCTGATCCCCTCTCACTTACTGCATTGCTATCACCCTGAACCCTCACACTTAGTGCGTCACTATTAGCTTGACTCCATCACAATTACTGCGTCACTATCACCCTGACCCGCTCACACTTACTGCCTTGCTCCCACCCTGAACCCTCACACTTAGTGCGTCATTATTAGCCTGATCCCTTCACACTTACTGCGTCACTATCACCCTGATTCCCCTCACTTACTGCATCACTATCACCCTGACCCATCACACTTATTGCATCACCATCATCCTGATCCATTCACTCTTACTGCGTCACTATCCCCTTGACCCCATCACACTTACTGCGTCACTGTCACCCTGACCCCCTCACACTTACTGAGTCGAAATCACACTGACCCCCTCACACTTACTGCATCATTATCACCATGACCCCCTTGCACTTACGGTGTCACTATCACACTGATCGCCTCACACTTAATGCATCACGATCTCCCAGACACTCTCACACTTATTGCGTCACTATCATCATAACCCCCTCACACTTACTGAGACACTACCACCCTGATCCCCTCACACTTACTGCGTCACTATCAACCTGACCCCCCGACACTTACTGCGTCACTATCACCATGACCCCATCACATTTACTGCACCATTATCACCATGGCATTCTCACACTTACTGAGTCACTGTCACCCTGACCCCATCACACTTACTGCGTCACTATCACCCTGAATCCATCACACTTACTGCATCACTATCACCCTGACCCCATCACATTTACTGCACCATTATCACCATGGCCCTCTCACACTTACTGAGTCACTGTCACCGTGACCCCATCACACTTACTGCGTCACTATCACCCTGATCCCCTCTCACTTACTGCATCACTATCACCCTGACCCCATCACATTTACTGCGCCATTATCACCATGGCCCTCTCACACTTACTGAGTCACTGTCACCCTGACCCCATCACACTTACTGCGTCACTATCACCCTGATCCCCTCTCACTTACTGCATTGCTATCACCCTGAACCCTCACACTTAGTGCGTCACTATTAGCTTGACCCCATCACAATTACTGCGTCACTATCACCCTGACCCGCTCACACTTACTGCCTTGCTACCACCCTGAACCCTCACACTTAGTGCGTCATTATTAGCCTGATCCCTTCACACTTACTGCGTCACTATCACCCTGATTCCCCTCACTTACTGCATCACTATCACCCTGACCCATCACACTTATTGCATCACCATCATCCTGATCCATTCACTTACTGCGTCACTATCCCCTTGACCCCATCACACTTACTGCGTCACTGTCACCCTGACCCGCTCACACTTACTGCATCGCTATCACCCTGACACCATCACACTTACTGCGTCACGATCACCCTGACTCCATCACACTTACTGCATCACTATCATCCTGATCCCCTCACACTTACTGTGTCATTATCACACTGACCCCCTCACACTTACAGCGTCATTATCACCATGACCCCCTCACACTTACTGTGTCACTATCACCCTGACCCCCTCACATTTACTGCATCATTATCACTATGACCCCCTCACACATTTACTGCGTCACTATCACCCTGACCCCATCACACTTACTGTGTCAATATCACCCTGACCCCATCACAATTACTGTGTCACTATCATCATGATCCCCTCACACTAACTGCGTGACTATCACCCAGATCCCCTCACACTTACTGTGTCATTATCACACTGACCCCCTCACACTTACAGCGTCATTATCACCATGACCCCCTCACACTTACTGTGTCACTATCACCCTGACCCCCTCACATTTACTGCGTCATTATCACTATGACCCCCTCACACATTTACTGCGTCACTATCACCCTGACCCCATCACACTTACTGTGTCAATATCACCCTGACCCCATCACACTTACTGTGTCACTATCATCATGATCCCCTCACAATTACTGCGTCACTATCACCCAGATCCTCACACATTTCCTGCATCACTATATCCCTGACCCCTTACACTTATTGCGCCATAATCTCCCTGACCCCTGCACACTTACTGCGTCACTAACACCCCGACACCATCACAATTACTGCGTCACTGTCTCCCTGACCCCCTCACACTTACTGAGTCGAAATCACACTGACCCCCTCACACTTACTGCATCATTATCACCATGACCACCTTGCACTTACGGTGTCACTATCACACTGATCGCCTCACAGTTAATGCATCACGATCTCCCAGACACCCTCACACTTATTGCGTCACTATCACCATAACCCCCTCACACTTACTGAGACGCTACCACCCTCACCCCCTCACACTTACTGCGTCACTATCAACCTGACCGCCCCACACTTACTGCGTCACTATCACCCTGACCCCATCACATTTACTGCACCATTATCACCATGGCCTTCTCACACTTACTGAGTCACTGTCACCCTGACCCCATCACACTTACTGCGTCACTATCAACATGACCACATCACATTTACTGCGCAATTATCACAATGGCCCTCTCACACTTACTGAGTCACTGCCACCCTGACCCCATCACACTTACTGCGTCACTATCATGCCTGATTCCATCACACTTACTGCGTCACTATCATCCTGACCCCTCACACTTAATGCATCACTATCACCGTGCCCCCGTCACACTTACTGTGTCAATATCACCCTGACCCCATCACACTTACTGTGTCACTATCATCCTGATCCCCTCACACTTACTGCATCACTATCATCCTGATCCCCTCACATTTCCTGCATCACTATATCCCTGACTCCTTACACATATTGCGCCATTATCTCCCTGACCCCTGCACACATTCTGCGTCACTAACACCCTGACCCCATCACAATTGCTGCGTCATTGTCTCCTCGATGCCCTCACACTTACTGAGGCGCAAAAACACTGGCAACTCACACTTACTGCATCATTATTACCATGACCCCCTTGCACTTACGATGTAACTATCACACTGATGCCTTCACACTTAATGCATTGCGATCTCCCAGACACCCTCACACTTATTGCGTCACTATCACCATAACCCCCTCACATTTACTGTGACACTACCACCCTGCCCCCTCACACGTACTGCGTCACTATCAACCTGACCCCATCACACTTACCGCGTCAATATCACCCTGACCCCATCACACTTACCGCGTCAATATCACCCTGCCCCCCTCACACTTACTGTGTCAATATCACCCTGACCCCCTCACACTTACTGCGTCACTATCAACCTGACCCCCACACACTTACAGCGTCACTATCGCCCTGATCCCATCACAATTACTGCATTACTAACACCCTGACCCCATCACAATTACTGGGTCACTGTCTCCCTGACCCCCTCACATTTACTAAATCACTATCACATTGATCCCATCTCACGTACTGAGTCACTATCACCCTGATCCCCTCACACTTACTGCTTCACTATCACCCTGACCCAATCACACTTACTGCATGGCTATCAGTCTCACCCCATCACACTTGCTGCGTCACGATCACTCTGACCCCATCATACTTATTGCGTCACTATCACCCTGACCCCATCACATTTACTTTGTCACTATCACCCTGACCCCATCACATTTACTGCATCATTATCACCATGACCCCCTTGCACTTACGGTGCCACTATCACACTGATCGCCTCACACTTACTGCGTCACTATCAACCTGACCCCCTCACACTTACTGTGTCACTATCATCCTGATCCCTTCACACTAACTGCGTCACTATCACCCTGACCCCCTCACAATTACTACGTCACTATCACCCAGATCCCCTCACATTTCCTGCATCACTATATCCCTGACCCCTTACACTTATTGCGCCATAATCTCCCTGACTCCTGCACACTTACTGCGTCACTAACACGCCGACACCATCACAATTACTGCGTCACTGTCTCCCTGACCCCCTCACACTTACTGAGTCGAAATCACACTGACCCCCTCACACTTACTGCATCATTATCACCATGACCCCCTTGCACTTACGGTGTCACTATCACACTGATCGCCTCACACTTAATGCATCACGATCTCCCAGACACTCTCACACTTATTGCGTCACTATCATCATAACCCCCTCACACTTACTGAGACACTACCACCCTGATCCCCTCACACTTACTGCGTCACTATCAACCTGACCCCCTCACACTTACTGCGTCACTATCACCCTGATCCCATCACACTTACTGCATCACTATCACCCTGACCCCATCACATTTACTGCGCCATTATCACCATGGCCCTCTCACACTGACTGAGTCACTATGACCCTGACCCCATCACACTTACTGCGTCACTATCACCCTGATCCCCTCTCACTTACTGCGTCACTATCACCCTGACCCCATCACACTTACTGAGTCACTGTCACCGTGACCCCATCACACTTACTGCGTCACTATCAACCTGGACCCCTCTCACTTACTGCATTGCTATCACCCTGAACCCTCACACTCAGTGCGTCACTATCACACTGATCCCATCACACTTACTGAGTCACTATCGCCCTAATCCCCTCACACTTACTGCGTCACGATCACCCTGACCCCATCACACTTACTGCGTCACTTGTCACGCAGATCCCATCACACTTAGTGCACAAGATCACCCTGACCCCATCACACTTACTGCATCACGATCATCCTGATCCACTCACTCTTACTGCGTCACTATCACCGTGACCCCATCACACTTACTGCGTCACTATATCACTGACCCCTTGCACTTACTGCGGCATAATCTCCCTGACCCCTGCACACTTACTGCGTCACTAACACCATTACCCCATCACAATTACTGGGTCACTGTCTCCCTGACCCCTTCATACTTCCTGAGTCACTATCACACTGATCCCATCACACTTACTGAGTCACAATCACCCTGATCCCCTCACACTTACTGCGTCACGATCACTATGACCCCCTCACACATTTACTGCATCACTATCACCCTGACCCCATCACACTTACTGTATCAATATCACCCTGACCCCATCACACTTACTGTGTCACTATCATCCTGATCCCTTTACACTAACTGCGTCACTATCACCCTGACCCCCTCACAATTACTACGTCACTATCACCCAGATCCCCTCACATTTCCTGCATCACTATATCCCTGACCCCTTACACTTATTGCGCCATAATCTCCCTGACTCCTGCACACTTACTGCGTCACTAACACGCCGACACCATCACAATTACTGCGTCACTGTCTCCCTGACCCCCTCACACTTACTGAGTCGAAATCACACTGACCCCCTCACACTTACTGCATCATTATCACCATGACCCCCTTGCACTTACGGTGTCACTATCACACTGATCGCCTCACACTTAATGCATCACGATCTCCCAGACACTCTCACACTTATTGCGTCACTATCATCATAACCCCCTCACACTTACTGAGACACTACCACCCTGATCCCCTCACACTTACTGCGTCACTATCAACCTGACCCCCTCACACTTACTGCGTCACTATCACCCTGATCCCATCACACTTACTGCATCACTATCACCCTGACCCCATCACATTTACTGCGCCATTATCACCATGGCCCTCTCACACTGACTGAGTCACTATGACCCTGACCCCATCACACTTACTGCGTCACTATCACCCTGATCCCCTCTCACTTACTGCGTCACTATCACCCTGACCCCATCACACTTACTGAGTCACTGTCACCGTGACCCCATCACACTTACTGCGTCACTATCAACCTGGACCCCTCTCACTTACTGCATTGCTATCACCCTGAACCCTCACACTCAGTGCGTCACTATCACACTGATCCCATCACACTTACTGAGTCACTATCGCCCTAATCCCCTCACACTTACTGCGTCACGATCACCCTGACCCCATCACACTTACTGCGTCACTTGTCACGCAGATCCCATCACACTTAGTGCACAAGATCACCCTGACCCCATCACACTTACTGCATCACTATCATCCTGATCCACTCACTCTTACTGCGTCACTATCACCGTGACCCCATCACACTTACTGCGTCACTATATCACTGACCCCTTGCACTTACTGCGGCATAATCTCCCTGACCCCTGCACACTTACTGCGTCACTAACACCATTACCCCATCACAATTACTGGGTCACTGTCTCCCTGACCCCTTCATACTTCCTGAGTCACTATCACACTGATCCCATCACACTTACTGAGTCACTATCACCCTGATCCCCTCACACTTACTGCGTCACGATCACTATGACCCCCTCACACATTTACTGCATCACTATCACCCTGACCCCATCACACTTACTGTATCAATATCACCCTGACCCCATCACACTTACTGTGTCACTATCATCCTGATCCCTTCACACTAACTGCGTCACTATCACCCTGACCCCCTCACAATTACTACGTCACTATCACCCAGATCCCCTCACATTTCCTGCATCACTATATCCCTGACCCCTTACACTTATTGCGCCATAATCTCCCTGACTCCTGCACACTTACTGCGTCACTAACACGCCGACACCATCACAATTACTGCGTCACTGTCTCCCTGACCCCCTCACACTTACTGAGTCGAAATCACACTGACCCCCTCACACTTACTGCATCATTATCACCATGACCCCCTTGCACTTACGGTGTCACTATCACACTGATCGCCTCACACTTAATGCATCACGATCTCCCAGACACTCTCACACTTATTGCGTCACTATCATCATAACCCCCTCACACTTACTGAGACACTACCACCCTGATCCCCTCACACTTACTGCGTCACTATCAACCTGACCCCCCGACACTTACTGCGTCACTATCACCATGACCCCATCACATTTACTGCACCATTATCACCATGGCATTCTCACACTTACTGAGTCACTGTCACCCTGACCCCATCACACTTACTGCGTCACTATCACCCTGAATCCATCACACTTACTGCATCACTATCACCCTGACCCCATCACATTTACTGCGCCATTATCACCATGGCCCTCTCACACTTACTGAGTCACTGTCACCCTGACCCCATCACACTTACTGCGTCACTATCACCCTGATCCCCTCTCACTTACTGCATTGCTATCACCCTGAACCCTCACACTTAGTGCGTCACTATTAGCTTGACCCCATCACAATTACTGCGTCACTATCACCCTGACCCGCTCACACTTACTGCCTTGCTACCACCCTGAACCCTCACACTTAGTGCGTCATTATTAGCCTGATCCCTTCACACTTACTGCGTCACTATCACCCTGATCCCCTCTCACTTACTGCATCACTATCACCCTGACCCATCACACTTATTGCATCACCATCATCCTGATCCTTTCACTTACTGCGTCACTATCCCCTTGACCCCATCACACTTACTGCGTCACTGTCACCCTGACCCGCTCACACTTACTGCATCGCTATCACCCTGACACCATCACACTTACTGCGTCACGATCACCCTGACTCCATCACACTTACTGCATCACTATCATCCTGACCCCTCACACTTACTGTGTCATTATCACACTGACCCCCTCACACTTACAGCGTCATTATCACCATGACCCCCTCACACTTACTGTGTCACTATCACCCTGACCCCCTCACATTTACTGCGTCATTATCACTATGACCCCCTCACACATTTACTGCATCACTATCACCCTGACCCCATCACACTTACTGTGTCAATATCACCCTGACCCCATCACACTTACTGTGTCACTATCATCATGATCCCCTCACACTAACTGCGTGACTATCACCCAGATCCCCTCACACTTACTGTGTCATTATCACCATGACCCCCTCACACTTACTGTGTCACTATCACCCTGACCCCCTCACATTTACTGCGTCATTATCACTATGACCCCCTCACACATTTACTGCGTCACTATCACCCTGACCCCATCACACTTACTGTGTCAATATCACCCTGACCCCATCACACTTACTGTGTCACTATCATCATGATCCCCTCACAATTACTGCGTCACTATCACCCAGATCCTCACACATTTCCTGCATCACTATATCCCTGACCCCTTACACTTATTGCGCCATAATCTCCCTGACCCCTGCACACTTACTGCGTCACTAACACCCCGACACCATCACAATTACTGCGTCACTGTCTCCCTGACCCCCTCACACTTACTGAGTCGAAATCACACTGACCCCCTCACACTTACTGCATCATTATCACCATGACCACCTTGCACTTACGGTGTCACTATCACACTGATCGCCTCACAGTTAATGCATCATGATCTCCCAGACACCCTCACACTTATTGCGTCACTATCACCATAACCCCCTCACACTTACTGAGACGCTACCACCCTCACCCCCTCACACTTACTGCGTCACTATCAACCTGACCGCCCCACACTTACTGCGTCACTGTCACCCTGACCCCATCACACTTACTGCGTCACTATCAACATGACCACATCACATTTACTGCGCAATTATCACCATGGCCCTCTCACACTTACTGAGTCACTGCCACCCTGACCCCATCACACTTACTGCGTCACTATCATGCCTGATCCTTCACACTTACTGCGTCACTATCATCCTGACCCCTCACACTTAATGCATCACTATCACCGTGCCCCCGTCACACTTACTGTGTCAATATCACCCTGACCCCATCACACTTACTGTGTCACTATCATCCTGATCCCCTCACACTTACTGCATCACTATCATCCTGATCCCCTCACATTTCCTGCATCACTATATCCCTGACTCCTTACACATATTGCGCCATTATCTCCCTGACCCCTGCACACATTCTGCGTCACTAACACCCTGACCCCATCACAATTGCTGCGTCATTGTCTCCTCGATGCCCTCACACTTACTGAGGCGCAAAAACACTGGCAACTCACACTTACTGCATCATTATTACCATGACCCCCTTGCACTTACGATGTAACTATCACACTGATGCCTTCACACTTAATGCATTGCGATCTCCCAGACACCCTCACACTTATTGCGTCACTATCACCATAACCCCCTCACATTTACTGTGACACTACCACCCTGCCCCCTCACACGTACTGCGTCACTATCAACCTGACCCCATCACACTTACCGCGTCAATATCACCCTGACCCCATCACACTTACCGCGTCAATATCACCCTGCCCCCCTCACACTTACTGTGTCAATATCACCCTGACCCCCTCACACTTACTGCGTCACTATCAACCTGACCCCCACACACTTACAGCGTCACTATCGCCCTGATCCCATCACAATTACTGCATTACTAACACCCTGACCCCATCACAATTACTGGGTCACTGTCTCCCTGACCCCCTCACATTTACTAAATCACTATCACACTGATCCCATCTCACGTACTGAGTCACTATCACCCTGATCCCCTCACACTTACTGCTTCACTATCACCCTGACCCCATCACACTTACTGCATGGCTATCAGTCTCACCCCATCACACTTGCTGCGTCACGATCACTCTGACCCCATCATACTTATTGCGTCACTATCACCCTGACCCCATCACATTTACTTTGTCACTATCACCCTGACCCCATCACATTTACTGCATCATTATCACCATGGCCCTCTCACACTTACTGTGTCACTATCTTCCTGACCCCATCACACTTATTGCATCACCATCATCCTGATCCACTCACACTTACTGCGTCACTATCTCCTTGACCCCATCACACTTACTGCGTCATGGTCACCATGACCCGTTCACACTTACTGCATCGATATCACCCTGAACCCTCACAATTAGTGTGTCGCTATCACCCTGAACCCATTACACTTACTGCATCACTATCATCCTCATCCCCTCACTTACTGTGTCACATTCACCCTGGCCCCATCACACTTACTGTGTTACTAACACCCTGACCCCATCACAATTACTGGGTCACTGTCTCCCTGACCCCCTCACACTTACTAAATCACTATCACACTGATCCCATCACACGTACTAAGTCACTATCACACTGATCCTCTCACACTTAATGCATCACTATCACCCTGACACCATCACACTTACTGCATCACTAACATCCTGACCTCATCAAAATAATGGGTCACGGTCTCCCTGACCCCCTCACACGTACTGAGTCACTATCACACTGATCCCATCACACGTAGTGAGTCACTATCACACTGATCCCATCACACGTAGTGAGTCACTATCACCCTGACGCCATCACACTTACTGCGTTATTGTCACCCTGAACCCTCACACTTAGTGTGTCGCTATCACCCTGAACCCATGACACTTACTGCATCACTATCACCCTGATCCTCTCACACTTAATGCATCACTATCACCCTGACACCATCACACTTACTGCGTCACTATCACCCTGAATCCATCACACTTACTGCATCACTATCACCCTGACCCCATCACATTTACTGCGCCATTATCACCATGGCCCTCTCACACTTACTGAGTCACTGTCACCCTGACCCCATCACACTTACTGCGTCACTATCACCCTGATCCCCTCTCACTTACTGCATTGCTATCACCCTGAACCCTCACACTTAGTGCGTCACTATTAGCTTGACCCCATCACAATTACTGCGTCACTATCACCCTGACCCGCTCACACTTACTGCCTTGCTACCACCCTGAACCCTCACACTTAGTGCGTCATTATTAGCCTGATCCCTTCACACTTACTGCGTCACTATCACCCTGATCCCCTCTCACTTACTGCATCACTATCACCCTGACCCATCACACTTATTGCATCACCATCATCCTGATCCTTTCACTTACTGCGTCACTATCCCCTTGACCCCATCACACTTACTGCGTCACTGTCACCCTGACCCGCTCACACTTACTGCATCGCTATCACCCTGACACCATCACACTTACTGCGTCACGATCACCCTGACTCCATCACACTTACTGCATCACTATCATCCTGACCCCTCACACTTACTGTGTCATTATCACACTGACCCCCTCACACTTACAGCGTCATTATCACCATGACCCCCTCACACTTACTGTGTCACTATCACCCTGACCCCCTCACATTTACTGCGTCATTATCACTATGACCCCCTCACACATTTACTGCATCACTATCACCCTGACCCCATCACACTTACTGTGTCAATATCACCCTGACCCCATCACACTTACTGTGTCACTATCATCATGATCCCCTCACACTAACTGCGTGACTATCACCCAGATCCCCTCACACTTACTGTGTCATTATCACCATGACCCCCTCACACTTACTGTGTCACTATCACCCTGACCCCCTCACATTTACTGCGTCATTATCACTATGACCCCCTCACACATTTACTGCGTCACTATCACCCTGACCCCATCACACTTACTGTGTCAATATCACCCTGACCCCATCACACTTACTGTGTCACTATCATCATGATCCCCTCACAATTACTGCGTCACTATCACCCAGATCCTCACACATTTCCTGCATCACTATATCCCTGACCCCTTACACTTATTGCGCCATAATCTCCCTGACCCCTGCACACTTACTGCGTCACTAACACCCCGACACCATCACAATTACTGCGTCACTGTCTCCCTGACCCCCTCACACTTACTGAGTCGAAATCACACTGACCCCCTCACACTTACTGCATCATTATCACCATGACCACCTTGCACTTACGGTGTCACTATCACACTGATCGCCTCACAGTTAATGCATCATGATCTCCCAGACACCCTCACACTTATTGCGTCACTATCACCATAACCCCCTCACACTTACTGAGACGCTACCACCCTCACCCCCTCACACTTACTGCGTCACTATCAACCTGACCGCCCCACACTTACTGCGTCACTATCACCCTGACCCCATCACATTTACTGCACCATTATCACCATGGCCTTCTCACACTTACTGAGTCACTGTCACCCTGACCCCATCACACTTACTGCGTCACTATCAACATGACCACATCACATTTACTGCGCAATTATCACCATGGCCCTCTCACACTTACTGAGTCACTGCCACCCTGACCCCATCACACTTACTGCGTCACTATCATGCCTGATCCCATCACACTTACTGCGTCACTATCATCCTGACCCCTCACACTTAATGCATCACTATCACCGTGCCCCCGTCACACTTACTGTGTCAATATCACCCTGACCCCATCACACTTACTGTGTCACTATCATCCTGATCCCCTCACACTTACTGCATCACTATCATCCTGATCCCCTCACATTTCCTGCATCACTATATCCCTGACTCCTTACACATATTGCGCCATTATCTCCCTGACCCCTGCACACATTCTGCGTCACTAACACCCTGACCCCATCACAATTGCTGCGTCATTGTCTCCTCGATGCCCTCACACTTACTGAGGCGCAAAAACACTGGCAACTCACACTTACTGCATCATTATTACCATGACCCCCTTGCACTTACGATGTAACTATCACACTGATGCCTTCACACTTAATGCATTGCGATCTCCCAGACACCCTCACACTTATTGCGTCACTATCACCATAACCCCCTCACATTTACTGTGACACTACCACCCTGCCCCCTCACACGTACTGCGTCACTATCAACCTGACCCCATCACACTTACCGCGTCAATATCACCCTGACCCCATCACACTTACCGCGTCAATATCACCCTGCCCCCCTCACACTTACTGTGTCAATATCACCCTGACCCCCTCACACTTACTGCGTCACTATCAACCTGACCCCCACACACTTACAGCGTCACTATCGCCCTGATCCCATCACAATTACTGCATTACTAACACCCTGACCCCATCACAATTACTGGGTCACTGTCTCCCTGACCCCCTCACATTTACTAAATCACTATCACACTGATCCCATCTCACGTACTGAGTCACTATCACCCTGATCCCCTCACACTTACTGCTTCACTATCACCCTGACCCCATCACACTTACTGCATGGCTATCAGTCTCACCCCATCACACTTGCTGCGTCACGATCACTCTGACCCCATCATACTTATTGCGTCACTATCACCCTGACCCCATCACATTTACTTTGTCACTATCACCCTGACCCCATCACATTTACTGCATCATTATCACCATGGCCCTCTCACACTTACTGTGTCACTATCTTCCTGACCCCATCACACTTATTGCATCACCATCATCCTGATCCACTCACACTTACTGCGTCACTATCTCCTTGACCCCATCACACTTACTGCGTCATGGTCACCATGACCCGTTCACACTTACTGCATCGATATCACCCTGAACCCTCACAATTAGTGTGTCGCTATCACCCTGAACCCATTACACTTACTGCATCACTATCATCCTCATCCCCTCACTTACTGTGTCACATTCACCCTGGCCCCATCACACTTACTGTGTTACTAACACCCTGACCCCATCACAATTACTGGGTCACTGTCTCCCTGACCCCCTCACACTTACTAAATCACTATCACACTGATCCCATCACACGTACTAAGTCACTATCACACTGATCCTCTCACACTTAATGCATCACTATCACCCTGACACCATCACACTTACTGCATCACTAACATCCTGACCTCATCAAAATAATGGGTCACGGTCTCCCTGACCCCCTCACACGTACTGAGTCACTATCACACTGATCCCATCACACGTAGTGAGTCACTATCACACTGATCCCATCACACGTAGTGAGTCACTATCACCCTGACGCCATCACACTTACTGCGTTATTGTCACCCTGAACCCTCACACTTAGTGTGTCGCTATCACCCTGAACCCATGACACTTACTGCATCACTATCACCCTGATCCTCTCACACTTAATGCATCACTATCACCCTGACACCATCACACTTACTGCGTCACTATCACCCTGAATCCATCACACTTACTGCATCACTATCACCCTGACCCCATCACATTTACTGCGCCATTATCACCATGGCCCTCTCACACTTACTGAGTCACTGTCACCCTGACCCCATCACACTTACTGCGTCACTATCACCCTGATCCCCTCTCACTTACTGCATTGCTATCACCCTGAACCCTCACACTTAGTGCGTCACTATTAGCTTGACCCCATCACAATTACTGCGTCACTATCACCCTGACCCGCTCACACTTACTGCCTTGCTACCACCCTGAACCCTCACACTTAGTGCGTCATTATTAGCCTGATCCCTTCACACTTACTGCGTCACTATCACCCTGATCCCCTCTCACTTACTGCATCACTATCACCCTGACCCATCACACTTATTGCATCACCATCATCCTGATCCTTTCACTTACTGCGTCACTATCCCCTTGACCCCATCACACTTACTGCGTCACTGTCACCCTGACCCGCTCACACTTACTGCATCGCTATCACCCTGACACCATCACACTTACTGCGTCACGATCACCCTGACTCCATCACACTTACTGCATCACTATCATCCTGACCCCTCACACTTACTGTGTCATTATCACACTGACCCCCTCACACTTACAGCGTCATTATCACCATGACCCCCTCACACTTACTGTGTCACTATCACCCTGACCCCCTCACATTTACTGCGTCATTATCACTATGACCCCCTCACACATTTACTGCATCACTATCACCCTGACCCCATCACACTTACTGTGTCAATATCACCCTGACCCCATCACACTTACTGTGTCACTATCATCATGATCCCCTCACACTAACTGCGTGACTATCACCCAGATCCCCTCACACTTACTGTGTCATTATCACCATGACCCCCTCACACTTACTGTGTCACTATCACCCTGACCCCCTCACATTTACTGCGTCATTATCACTATGACCCCCTCACACATTTACTGCGTCACTATCACCCTGACCCCATCACACTTACTGTGTCAATATCACCCTGACCCCATCACACTTACTGTGTCACTATCATCATGATCCCCTCACAATTACTGCGTCACTATCACCCAGATCCTCACACATTTCCTGCATCACTATATCCCTGACCCCTTACACTTATTGCGCCATAATCTCCCTGACCCCTGCACACTTACTGCGTCACTAACACCCCGACACCATCACAATTACTGCGTCACTGTCTCCCTGACCCCCTCACACTTACTGAGTCGAAATCACACTGACCCCCTCACACTTACTGCATCATTATCACCATGACCACCTTGCACTTACGGTGTCACTATCACACTGATCGCCTCACAGTTAATGCATCATGATCTCCCAGACACCCTCACACTTATTGCGTCACTATCACCATAACCCCCTCACACTTACTGAGACGCTACCACCCTCACCCCCTCACACTTACTGCGTCACTATCAACCTGACCGCCCCACACTTACTGCGTCACTATCACCCTGACCCCATCACATTTACTGCACCATTATCACCATGGCCTTCTCACACTTACTGAGTCACTGTCACCCTGACCCCATCACACTTACTGCGTCACTATCAACATGACCACATCACATTTACTGCGCAATTATCACCATGGCCCTCTCACACTTACTGAGTCACTGCCACCCTGACCCCATCACACTTACTGCGTCACTATCATGCCTGATCCCATCACACTTACTGCGTCACTATCATCCTGACCCCTCACACTTAATGCATCACTATCACCGTGCCCCCGTCACACTTACTGTGTCAATATCACCCTGACCCCATCACACTTACTGTGTCACTATCATCCTGATCCCCTCACACTTACTGCATCACTATCATCCTGATCCCCTCACATTTCCTGCATCACTATATCCCTGACTCCTTACACATATTGCGCCATTATCTCCCTGACCCCTGCACACATTCTGCGTCACTAACACCCTGACCCCATCACAATTGCTGCGTCATTGTCTCCTCGATGCCCTCACACTTACTGAGGCGCAAAAACACTGGCAACTCACACTTACTGCATCATTATTACCATGACCCCCTTGCACTTACGATGTAACTATCACACTGATGCCTTCACACTTAATGCATTGCGATCTCCCAGACACCCTCACACTTATTGCGTCACTATCACCATAACCCCCTCACATTTACTGTGACACTACCACCCTGCCCCCTCACACGTACTGCGTCACTATCAACCTGACCCCATCACACTTACCGCGTCAATATCACCCTGACCCCATCACACTTACCGCGTCAATATCACCCTGCCCCCCTCACACTTACTGTGTCAATATCACCCTGACCCCCTCACACTTACTGCGTCACTATCAACCTGACCCCCACACACTTACAGCGTCACTATCGCCCTGATCCCATCACAATTACTGCATTACTAACACCCTGACCCCATCACAATTACTGGGTCACTGTCTCCCTGACCCCCTCACATTTACTAAATCACTATCACATTGATCCCATCTCACGTACTGAGTCACTATCACCCTGATCCCCTCACACTTACTGCTTCACTATCACCCTGACCCCATCACACTTACTGCATGGCTATCAGTCTCACCCCATCACACTTGCTGCGTCACGATCACTCTGACCCCATCATACTTATTGCGTCACTATCACCCTGACCCCATCACATTTACTTTGTCACTATCACCCTGACCCCATCACATTTACTGCATCATTATCACCATGGCCCTCTCACACTTACTGTGTCACTATCTTCCTGACCCCATCACACTTATTGCATCACCATCATCCTGATCCACTCACACTTACTGCGTCACTATCTCCTTGACCCCATCACACTTACTGCGTCATGGTCACCATGACCCGTTCACACTTACTGCATCGATATCACCCTGAACCCTCACAATTAGTGTGTCGCTATCACCCTGAACCCATTACACTTACTGCATCACTATCATCCTCATCCCCTCACTTACTGTGTCACATTCACCCTGGCCCCATCACACTTACTGTGTTACTAACACCCTGACCCCATCACAATTACTGGGTCACTGTCTCCCTGACCCCCTCACACTTACTAAATCACTATCACACTGATCCCATCACACGTACTAAGTCACTATCACACTGATCCTCTCACACTTAATGCATCACTATCACCCTGACACCATCACACTTACTGCATCACTAACATCCTGACCTCATCAAAATAATGGGTCACGGTCTCCCTGACCCCCTCACACGTACTGAGTCACTATCACACTGATCCCATCACACGTAGTGAGTCACTATCACACTGATCCCATCACACGTAGTGAGTCACTATCACCCTGACGCCATCACACTTACTGCGTTATTGTCACCCTGAACCCTCACACTTAGTGTGTCGCTATCACCCTGAACCCATGACACTTACTGCATCACTATCACCCTGATCCTCTCACACTTAATGCATCACTATCACCCTGACACCATCACACTTACTGCGTCACTAACACCCTGACCCCATCACACTTACTGTGTCATTGTCACCCGGACCCGCTAACACTTACTGCATCGAATATCACCCTGAACCCTTACACTTAGTGCGTCGCTATCACCCTGAACCCATCACACTGACTGCATCACTATCACCCTGATCCTCTCACACTTAATGCATCACTATCACCCTGACACCATCACACTTACTGCATCACTAACATCCTGACCTCATCAAAATTATGGGTCACTCTCTCCCTTACCCCCTCACACGTACTGAGTCACTATCACACTGATCCCATCACACGTACTGAGTCACTATCACCCTGATCCCATCACACTAACTGCGTCACGATCACCCTGACTCCTCTCACTTACTGCATCACTATCATCCTGACCCCATCACACTTATTGCATCACCATCATCCTGACCCACTCACACTTACTGCATCGATATCACCCTGAAACCTCACAATTAGTGTGTCGCTATCACCCTGAACCCATGACACTTAATGCAACACTATCACCCTGACACAATCACACTTACTGCGTCACTAACACCCTGACCCCATCACACTTACTGCGACATTGTCACCCTGACCCGCTCACACTTACTGCATCGAATATCACCCTGAACCCTCACACTTAGTGTGTCGCTATCACCCTGAACCCATCACACTGACTGCATCACTATCACCCTGATCCTCTCACTCTTAATGCATCACTATCACCCTGACACCATCACACTTACTGTGTCACTAACACCCTGACCCCATCAAAATTATGGGTCACTCTCTCCCTTACCCCCTCACACGTACTGAGTCACTATCACACTGATCCCATCACACGTACTGAGTCACTATCACCCTGATCCCCTCACACTTACTGCGTCACTATCACCCTGATCCCCTCTCACTTACTGCATCACTATTGAACCGTCACAATTAGTGTGTCGCTATCACCCTGATAGTGACACAGTAAGTGTGAGGGGATCTGGATGATAGTGATGCAGTAAGTGTGATGGTGTCAGGGTGATCGTGACTCAGTAAGTGTGAGCGGGTCAGGGCGACAGTGACGTAGTAAGTGTGATGGTGTCAGGGTGATAGTGATGCAGTAAGTGTGAGGGTTCAGGGTGATAGCGATGCAGTAAGTGAGAGGGAATCAGGGTGATAGTGACACAGTAAGTGTGATGGTGTCAGGGTGATAGTGATGCAGTAAGTGTGAGGGTTCAGAGTGATAGCGATGCAGTAAGTGTGAGCGGGTCAGGGTGATAGTAACGCAGTAAGTGTGATGGGGTCGAGGAGATAGTGACGAAGTAAGAGTGAGTGGATCAGGATGATAGTGATGCAATAAGTGAAACGGGGTCAGGGTGATCGTGATGCAGTAAGTGAGACGGGATCAGGGTAATAGTGACGCAGTATGTGTGATGGGTTCAGGGTGATAGCGACACACTAATTGTGACGGTTCAGGGTGATATCGATGCAGTAAGTGTGAGCGGGTCAGGGTGACAATGACGCAGCAAGTGTGATGGGGTCAAGGACATAGTGACGCAGTAAGTGTGATGGGGTCAAGCTAATAGTGACGCACTATGTGTGAGGGTTCAGGATGATAGTGATGCAGTAAGTGAGAGGGGTCAGGGTGATCGTGACGCAGTAAGTGTGAGGTGATCAGGGTGATAGTGATGCAGTAAGTGAGAGGGAATCAGGGTGATAGTGACACAGTAAGTGTGATGGTGTCAGGGTGATAGTGATGCAGTAAGTGTGAGGGTTCAGAGTGATAGCGATGCAGTAAGTGTGATGGGGTCGAGGAGATAGTGACGAAGTAAGAGTGAGTGGATCAGGATGATGGTGATGCAATAAGTGTGATGGGGTCAGGATGATAGTGATGCAGTAAGTGTGAGGGGATCAGGGTAATAGTGACGCAGTAAGTGTGAGGGCTCAGGGTGATAGTGACGCACTAAGTGTGAGGGTTCAGGGTGATATTCGATGCAGGAAGTGTGAGCAGGTCAGGGTGACAATGTCGCAGTAAGTGTGATGGGGTCAGGGTTTTCGTGACGCAGTAAGTGTGATTGTGTCAGGGTGATAGTGATGCATTAAGAGTCATGGGTACAGGGTGATAACAACACACTAAGTGTGAGGGTTAATGGTGACAATAATGCAGTAAGTGTGATAGGGTCAGGGTGATAGTGATGCAGTAAGTGTGAGGGTTCAGGGTGACAATGATGCACTAAGTGTGATGGGGTCAGGGTGATAGTGATGCATTAAATGTGAGGGGATCAGGGTGATAGTGATGCAGTAGGTGTCATGGGTTCAGGGTGATAGCGACACACTAAGTGTGAGGGTTCAGGGTGACAATAACGCAGTCATTATCACCATGACCCCCTCACACTTACTGTGTCACTATCACCCTGACCCCCTCACATTTACTGCGTCATTATCACCATGACCCCCTTACACATTTAATGCTTCACTGTCACCCTGACCCCATCACACTTACTGCGTCACTATCACGCCTGATCCCATCACACTTACTGCATCACTATCACCCTGACCCCATCACACTTACAGCATCACTATCACCCTGACCCCATCACACTTAAGGCATCACTATCACCTTCCCCCCTCACACTTACTGTGTCAATATCACCCTGACCCCATCACACTTACTGTGTCACTATCAGCCTGATCCCCTCACACTTACTGCATCACTATCACCCTGACCCCCTCACACTTACTGCGTCACTATTACCCAGATCCCCTCACATTTCCTGCATCACTATATCCCTGACCCCTTACACTTATTGCGCCATAATCTCCCTGACTCCTGCACACTTACTGCGTCACTAACACCCTGACCCCATCACAATTACTGCGTCACTGTCTCCCTGACCCCCTCACACTTACTGAGTCGAAATCACACTGACCCCCTCACACTTACTGCATCATTATCACCATGACCCCCTTGCACTTAACGTGTCACTATCACACTGATCGCCTCACACTAAATGCATCACGATCTCCCAGACACTCTCACACTTATTGCGTCACTATCACCATAACCCCCTCAAACTTACTGAGACACTACCACCCTGACCCCCTCACACTTACTGCGTCACTATCAACCTGACCCCCTCACACTTACTGCATCACTATCACCCTGACCCCATCACATTTACTGCGCCATTATCACCATGGCCCTCTCACACTTACTGAATCACTGTCACCCTGACCCCATCATACTTACTGCGTCACTATCACCCTGATCCCCTCTCAATTACTGCATCACTATCACCTTGACCCCATCACATTTACTGCGCCATTATCACCATGGCCCACTCACACTTACTGAGTCACTATCACCCTGATCCCCTCACACTCACTGCGTCACGATCACCCTGACCCCTCTCACTTACTGCATCACTATCATCCTGAACCCTCACACATAGTGCGTCACTATTAGCTTGACCCCATCACACTTGCTGCGTCATTGTCACCCTGACCCGCTCACACTTACTGCATCGATATCACCCTGAACCGTCACAATTAGTGTGTCGCTATCACCCTGAAACCATCACACATACTGCGTCACGATCACCCTGACCCCATCACACTTACTGCGTTACTAACAGCCTGACCCCATCACAATTACTGGGACACTGTCTCCCTGACCACCTCACACTTACTAAATCACTATCACACTGATCCCATCACACGTACTGAGTCACTATCACCCTGATCCCTTCATCCTTACTGCGTCACTATCATCCTGACGCCATCACACTTACTGCGTTATTGTCACCCTGACCCCATCACACTTAGTGCATCAAAATCACCCTGACCCCATCACACTTAATGCGTCACTATCACCCTGACCCCAACACACTTACTGCGTTATTGTCACCCTGAACCCTCACACTTAGTGTGTCGCTATCACCCTGATCCCCTCAAACTTAATGCATCACTATCACCCTGACCCCATCACACTTACTGCATCATTGTCACCCTGACCCGCTCACACTTACTGCATCGAATATCACCCTGAACCCTCACACTTAGTGTGTCGCTATCACCCTGAACCCATCACACTTACTGCGTCACTATCACCCTGATCCCCACTCACTTACTGCATCACTATCACCCTGACCCCATCACATTTCCTGCGCCATTATCACCATGGCCCTCTCACACTTACTGAGTCAATGTCACCCTGACCCCATCACACTTACTGCGTCACTATCACCCTGCTCCCCTCTCACTTACTGCATTGTTATCACACTGAACCCTCACACTCACTGTGTCACTATCACCCTGATCCCCTCTCACTTACTGCATCACTATCACCCTGATCCCCTCTCACTTACTGCATCACTATCACCCTGACCCCATCACACTTATTGCAACACCATCATCCTAATCCATTCACTCATACTGCGTCACTATCTCCTTGACCCCATCACACTTACTGTATCACTGTCACCCTGACCCGCTCACACTTACTGCATCGCTATCACCCTGACCCCATCACACTTACTGCGTCACTGTCGTCCTGACCCGCTCACACTTACTGCGTCACGATCATCCTGATCCCCTCACACTTACTGTGTCACTATCACAGTGACCCCCTCACACTTACAGCGTCATTATCACCATGACCCCCTCACGCTTACTGTGTCACTATCACCCTGACCCCCTCACATTTACTGCGTCATTATCACCATGACCCCCTCACACATTTACTGCGTCACTGTCACCCTGACCCCATCACACTTACTGCGTCACTATCACGCCTGATCCCATCACACTTACTGCATCACTATCACCCTGACCCCATCACACTTACTGCATCACTATCACCCTGACCCCATCACACTTAAGGCACCACTATCACCCTGCCCCCTCACATTTACTGTGTCAATATCACCCTGACTCCATCACACTTACTGTGTCACTATCATCCTGATCCCCTCACACTAACTGCGTCACTATCACCCTGACCCCCTCACACTTTCTGCGTCACTATCACCCAGATCCCCTCACATTTCCTGCATCACTATATCCCTGACCCCCTCACACTTACTGAGTCGAAATCACACTGACCCCCTCACACTTACTGCATCATTATCACCATGACCCCCTTGCACTTACGGTGTCACTATCACACTGATCGCCTCACACTTAATGCATCACGATCTCCCAGATACCCTCACACTTATTGCGTCACTATCACCATATCCCCCTGACACTTACTGAGACACTACCACCCTGACCCCCCCACACTTACTGCGTCACTATCACCCTGACCCCATCACATTTACTGCACCATTATCACCATGGCCCTCTCACACTTACTGCGTCACTATCAGCCTGACCCCATCAAAATTATGAGTCACTGTCTCCCTTACCCCCTCACACGTACTGAGTCACTATCACACTGATCCCATCACACGTACTGAGTCACTATCACCCTGATCCCCTCACACTTACTGCGTCACGATCACCCTGACCCCATCACAGTTACTGCGTCACTATCATCCTGATCCCCTCTCACTTACTGCTTCACTATCACCCTGACCCCATCACACTTACTGTGTCACTATCACCCTGATCCCATCACACTTACTGCGTCACTATCACCGGGACCCCATCACATTTACTGCGTTATTATCTCCATGGCCCTCTCACACTTAAGGCATCACTATTACCCTGCTCCCCTCACACTTACGGTGTCAATATCACCCTGATCCCATCACACTTACTGCGTCCCTATCTCCCTGACCCCTCACACTTACTGTGTCCCTATCACCATGATCCCATCACACTCACTGCGTCAAAACCACCCAGAGCCACTCACACTTATTGTGTCATTATCACCATGACCTCCTCACACTTACTGTGACACTACCACACTGACCCCATCACACTTACTGCATTACTATCACCCTGACCCCATTACACTTACTGCGTCACTATCATCCTGACCCTCACACTTACTGATCACTATCACCCTGACCCCATCACACTCACTGGGTCACTGTCGCCCTGACCCGCTTAGTCTTACTGAGTCACTATCACCTTGAACCCATCACACTTACTGCATCACTATCATCCTGATCCCCTCACACTTACTGCATTACTATCACTCTGACCCCGTCACACTTACTGCAACATTATTTCCCTGACCCCATCACACTTACTGCCTCACTATCACCCTGACCTGCTCACGCTTACTGCATCGCTATCACTCTGCGTCACTATTACCCTGATCCCATCACACTTACTACGTCACTCTCATACTGACCCCATCACACTTACTGTGTCATTATCACCCTGATCCCCTCACACTTACTGCATCACTACTACCCTGACCCACTCACACTTACTGCGTCACTATCACCCTGATCCCCTCACATTTACTGCGTCACTTTATTCCTGACCCCTCACACTTACTGCGGCACAATCTCCCTGACACCCTTACACTTACTGCGTCACTATCACCATGAACCCCTCACACTTACTGTGACACTACCACCCTGACACCCTCACACTTACTGGGTCACTATCACCCTGACCCCCTTAAACTTACTGCGTCACTATCTCCCTGACACCCTCACACTTCCTGCGTCACTATCACACTGATCCCATCACACTCACTGCTCCAAATCACCCAGAGCCACTCACACTTACTGCGTCACTTTCACACTGACCCCCTCACACTTACTGCATCACTGTCACCCTGACCCCATCACACTTACTGCGTCACTGTCACCCTGACCCCATCACACTTACTGCATCATGATCAGTCTAACCCCATCACACTTACTGCATCATTATCACCCTGATCCCCTCACATTTACTGCGTCATTATATCCCTGACCCCCTCACACTTTCTGCATCGCGATCTCTCTGACACCCTCACACTTACTGCATAACTATCCCCAAGGACCCCCTCACAATTACTGTGTCATTATCACCCTGACCCCCTCACATTTACTGCGTCTTTCTCAGCATGGCCCTCTCACACTTACTGCGTCAATATCACCCGGCTCCCTCACAATTATTGTGTCAATATCACCCTGACCTGATCACACTTAATGTGTCACGATCACCCTGACCCCCTCACACTTACTGCGTCACTATCACCCTGACCCCATCACACTTACTGCGGCACTATCACTCTGACCCCATCACACTTATTGCATCACTATCAACCTGACCCCATCACACTTACTGCGTCATTATCACCATGACCCCCTCACACTTACAGTGTCACTATCACCCTGATCCCATCACACTTCCTGCATCACTATCACCCTGACCCAATCACATTTACTGCGTCATTATCACCATTGCCCTCTCACACTTAAGGCATCACTATCACCCTGCCCCCCTCACACTTACTGTGTCACTATCACCCTGACCCCATCACACTTACTGCATAACTACGACCCTGACCCCCTCACACTTACTGCATCACTATCACCCTGCCCCCCTCACACTTACTGTGTCAATATCACCCTGACCCCATCACACTTACTGCGTCACTAACACCCTGACCCCCTTACACTTACTGAGTCGCAATCACACTGACCCCCTCACACTTACTGCGTCATTACCACCATGACCCCCTTGCACTTACTGTATCATTATCACACTGATCCCCTCACACTTAATGCCTCACGATCTCCCTGACACCCTCACACTTACTGCGTCACTATCACCATGGCCCCCTCACACTTACTGTGACACTACCACCCTGACCCCCTCACACTTACTGCGTCACTATCACTCTGACCCCATCACACTTATCGCGGCACTATCACCATGACCCCATCACACTTACTGCGTTAATTTCACCCTGACCCCATCACACTTACTGCGTCAATTTCACCCTGACCCCATCACGCTTACTGCGGCACTATCACCCTGACCCCATCACACTTACTGCACCACTATCAGTCTAACCCCATCACACTTACTGTGTCACTATCACCCTGACCCCCTCACACTTACTGCGTCACTATCACCCTGACCCCATCACACTTACTGCGGCACTATCACTCTGACCCCATCACACTTATTGCGTCACTATCAACCTGACCCCATCACACTTACTGCGTCATTATCACCATGACCCCCTCACACTTACAGTGTCACTATCACCCTGATCCCATCACACTTCCTGCATCACTATCACCCTGACCCAATCACATTTACTGCGTCATTATCACCATTGCCCTCTCACACTTAAGGCATCACTATCACCCTGCCCCCCTCACACTTACTGTGTCACTATCACCCTGACCCCATCACACTTACTGCATAACTACGACCCTGACCCCCTCACACTTACTGCATCACTATCACCCTGCCCCCCTCACACTTACTGTGTCAATATCACCCTGACCCCATCACACTTACTGCGTCACTAACACCCTGACCCCCTTACACTTACTGAGTTGCAATCACACTGACCCCCTCACACTTACTGCGTCATTACCACCATGACCCCCTTGCACTTACTGTATCATTATCACACTGATCCCCTCACACTTAATGCCTCACGATCTCCCTGACACCCTCACACTTACTGCGTCACTATCACCATGGCCCCCTCACACTTACTGTGACACTACCACCCTGACCCCCTCACACTTACTGCGTCACTATCACTCTGACCCCATCACACTTATCGCGGCACTATCACCATGACCCCATCACACTTACTGCGTTAATTTCACCCTGACCCCATCACACTTACTGCGGCACTATCACCCTGACCCCATCACACTTACTGCGTCAATTTCACCCTGACCCCATCACGCTTACTGCGGCACTATCACCCTGACCCCATCACACTTACTGCACCACTATCAGTCTAACCCCATCACACTTACTGTGTCACTATCACCCTGACCCCATCACACTTATCGCGGCACTATCACCATGACCCAATCACACTTACTGCGTCACTATCACACTGACCCCATCACATTTACTGTGTCACTATCACCCTGATCCCCTCACACTTAGTGCGTCACTATCACCCTGACCCCATCACACTTAATGTGTCACTGTCACCCTGATTCCATCACACTTACTGCATGACTATCAGCCTGACCCCGTCACACCTTCTTCCTCACGATCAGCCCGCTGCCCTCACACTTATTCCGTCACTCTCAGCCTGGCAGCCTCACACTTACTGTGTCACTATCAGGCTGACCATCTCACACTTACTGCGTCACCATCAGACAGACTGCCTCACACTTACTGTGTCACTATCAGGCTGATGCTCTCACACTTTCTGTGTCACTATCACCCTGACCCCCTCACACTTACTGTGTCACTATTACCCTGATCCCATCACACTTACTGCATCACTATCACCCTGATCCCATCACACTTACTGCATCACTAACACCCTGACCCCATCACACTTATTGTGTCACAATCACCCTGACCCCATCACACTTACTGTGTCACTATCACCCTGACCCATCACACTCATCGCGGCACTATCACCATGACCCAATCACACTTACTGCGTCACTATCAGCCTGACCCCATCACACTTACTGCATCACTATCACCCTGATCCCATCACTCTTACTGCATCACTATCACCATGACCCCCTCACACTTACTATAACACTACCACCCTGACACCCTCACACTTACTGCATGGCTATCAGTCTCACCCCATCACACTTGCTGTGTCACAATCACTCTGACCCCATCACACATATTGCGTCACTATCACCCTGATCCCATCACACTTACTGCGTCACTATCAGCCTCACCCCATCACACTTACTGCATCACTATCACCCTGATCCCATCACACTTACTGCGTCACTATCAGCCTGACCCCATCACACTTACTGTGTCACTATCACCCTGATTCCATCACACATATCACGGCACTATCACCATGACCCAATCACACTTACTGTGTCACTATTACCCTGACCCCATCACACTTACTGTGTCACTATTGCCCTGTTCCCCTCACATTTATTGCGTCACTATCACCCTGACCCCATCACACTTACTGCGTAACTATCACCTTGATCCCATCACACTTACTGCATCACTATCACCCTAACCCTATCACACGTACTGTGTCACTATTACCCTGATCCCATCACACTTACTGCGTCACTATCACACTGACCCCATCACACTTACTGCGTCACTATCACCCTGGTCCCATCACACTTACTGTGTCAATTTCACCCTGACCCCATCACACTTACTGCGGCACTATCATCCTGACCCAATCACACTTACTGCATCACTATCAGTGTAACCCCATCACACCTACTGCGTCACTACCACGCTGACCCCATCACACTTATCGCGGCACTATCATCATGACCCAATCACACTTACTGTGTCACTATTACCCTGACCCCATCACACTTACTGTGTCACTATTGCCCTGTTCCCCTCACATTTATTGCGTCACTATCACCCTGACCCCATCACACTTACTGCGTAACTATCACCCTGATCCCATCACACTTACTGCATCACTATCACCCTAACCCTATCACACGTACTGTGTCACTATTACCCTGATCCCATCACACTTACTGCGTCGCTATCACACTGACCCCATCACACTTACTGCGTCACTATCACCCTGGTCCCATCACACTTACTGCGTCAATTTCACCCTGACCCCATCACACTTACTGCGGCACTATCATCCTGACCCAATCACACTTACTGCATCACTATCAGTGTAACCCCATCACACTTACTGCGTCACTACCACGCTGACCCCATCACACTTATCGCGGCACTATCATCATGACCCAATCACACTTACTGCGTCACTATCACCCTGACCCCATCACACTTACTGCATCACTATCACCCTGATCCCCTCACACTTACGGCATCAATATCACCCTGACCACATCACACTTACTGCATCACCATCACCCTGTCGCCTCACACTTATTGAGTCACCATCTCCCTGACACCCTCACACTTACTGCATCACTATCTCCCTGATCCCCTCACACTTACTGCGTCACTATCATCCTGATCCCCTCACACTTACTGCGTCACTAACACCCTGATCCCCTCACACTTATTGAGTCACTATCTCCCTGACACCCTCACACTTAATGCGTCACTATCACCCTGATACCATCACACTTACTGTGTCACTATCACCCTGACCCCTTACACTCACTGCGTCAGTATCTCCCTGATACCATCACACTTACTGCATCAGTATCAGACTGACCATCTCTCACTTGCTGCATCAATATCTGCGAGACTGCTCACACTTACTGAGTCACTATCAGCTTGACCCCCCTCACACTTATTGCGTTATTATCGGCCTTACTACCTACACGTACTGTGTTACTATCACCCTGACTGCCTCAAACTTACTGCATCACAATTACTGTGTCACTATCAGCCTGACACCCCCCACCCCCCCACACACTAATCGGGTCACTAGCACCCTGACCCCCTCACACCTATGGCATAACTATCAGCCTGACCCCGTCACACCTTCTTCCTCACTATCAGCCCGCTGCCCTCACACTTATTCCGTCACTCTCAGCCTGGCAGCCTCACACTTACTGTGTCACTATCAGGCTGACCATCTCACACTTACTGCGTCACCATCAGACAGACTGCCTCACACTTACTGTGTCACTATCAGGCTGCTGCTCTCACACTTTCTGTGTCACTATCACCCTGACCCCCTCACACTTACTGTGTCACTATTACCCTGATCCCCTCACACTTTCTGCGTCACTATCACCCTGACCCCCTCACACTTACTGTGTCACTATTACCCTGATCCCATCACACTTAATGCATCACTATCACCCTGATCCACTCACAATTATTGCATCGCTATCATCCTGACCCCTCACACTTACTGCATCACTATCAGCCTTATCCCATCACACTTATTGCGTCACTATCAGCCTGATCCCTCACACTTACTGCATCACTATCACCCTGATATCTCACACTTACTGAGTCACTATCACCCTTATCCCCACACATTTACTGCGTCACTATATCCCTGACACCCTCATACTTACTGCATCACGATCACCCTGACATCCTCACACTTACTGCGTCTCTATCACCATGACCCCCTCACACTTACTGTAACACTACCACCCTGACCCCCTCACACTTACTGCATGGCTATCAGTCTCACCCCATCACACTTGCTGTGTCACAATCACTCTGACCCCATCACACTTACTGCGTCAATTTCACCCTGACCCCATCACACTTACTGCACCACTATCAGTCTAACCCCATCACACTTACTGTGTCACTATCAGCCTGACACCATCACACTTACTGCACCACTATCACCCTGACCCCATCACACTTACTGCACCACTATCAGTCTAACCCCATCACACTTACTGTGTCACTACCATCCTGACCCCATCACACTTATCGCGGCACTATCACCATGACCCAATCACACTTACTGCGTCACTATCAGCCTGACCCCATCACACTTACTGCATCACTATCACCCTGATCCCATCACTCTTACTGCATCACTACCACCATGATACCCTCACACTTACTGTAACACTACCACCCTGACACCCTCACACTTACTGCATGGCTATCAGTCTCACCCCATCACACTTGCTGTGTCACAATCACTCTGACCCCATCACACATATTGCGTCACTATCACCCTGAACGCATCACACTTGCTGCGTCACTATCAGCCTCACCCCATCACACTTACTGCATCACTATCACCGTGATCCCATCACACTTACTGCATCACTAACACCCTGACCCCATCACACTTATTGTGTCACTATCACCCTGACCCCATCACACTTACTGTGTCACTATCACCCTGACCCATCACACTTATCGCGGCACTATCACCATGACCCAATCACACTTACTGCGTCACTATCACCCTGATCCCATCACTCTTACTGCATCACTATCACCATGACCCCCTCACACTTACTGTAACACTACCACCCTGACACCCTCACACTTACTGCATGGCTATCAGTCTCACCCCATCACACTTGCTGTGTCACAATCACTCTGACCCCATCACACATATTGCGTCACTATCACCCTGATCCCATCACACTTACTGCATCACTATCAGCCTCACCCCATCACACTTACTGCATCACTATCACCCTGATCCCATCACACTTACTGCGTCACTATCAGCCTCACCCCATCACACTTACTGCATCACTATCACCCTGATCCCATCACACTTACTGCATCACTAACACCCTGACCCCATCACACTTACTGTGTCACTATCACCCTGATTCCATCACACTTATCACGGCACTATCACCATGACCCAATCACACTTACTGTGTCACTATTACCCTGACCCCATCACACTTACTGTGTCACTATTGTCCTGTTCCCCTCACATTTATTGCGTCACTATCACCCTGACCCCATCACACTTACTGCGTAACTATCACCCTGATCCCATCACACTTACTGCGTCACTATCACACTGACCCCATCACACTTACTGCGTCACTATCACCCTGGTCCCATCACACTTACTGCGTCAATTTCACCCTGACCCCATCACACTTACTGCGGCACTATCATCCTGACCCAATCACACTTACTGCATCACTATCAGTGTAACCCCATCACACTTACTGCGTCACTACCACGCTGACCCCATCACACTTATCGCGGCACTATCATCATGACCCAATCACACTTACTGCGTCACTATCACCCTGACCCCATCACACTTACTGTGTCACTATCACCCTGATCCCTTCACACTTAGTGCGTCACTATCACCCTGACCCCATCACACTTACTGCATCACTATCACCCTGATCCCCTCACACTTACGGCATCAATATCACCCTGACCACATCACACTTACTGCATCACCATCACCCTGTTACGTCACACTTATTGAGTCACCATCTCCCTGACAACCTCACACTTACTGCATCACTATCTCCCTGATCCCCTCACACTTACTGCGTCACTATCATCCAGATCCCCTCACACTTACTGTGTCACTATCACACTGACCCCCTCACACTTACAGCGTCGTTATCACCATGACCCCCTCACACTTACTGTGTCACTATCACCCTGACCCCCTCACATTTACTGCGTCATTATCACCATGACCCCCTTACACATTTACTGCTTCACTGTCACCCTGACCCCATCACACTTACTGCGTCTCTATCACGCCTGATCCCATCACACTTACTGCATCACTATCACCCTGACCCCATCACACTTACAGCATCACTATCACCCTGACCCCATCACACTTAAGGCATCACTATCACCTTCCCCCCTTACACTTACTGTGTCAATATCACCCTGACCCCATCACACTTACTGTGTCACTATCAGCCTGATCCCCTCACACTTACTGCATCACTATCACCCTGACCCCCTCACACTTACTGCGTCACTATCACCCAGATCCCCTCACATTTCCTGCATCACTATATCCCTGACCCCTTACACTTATTGCGCCATAATCTCCCTGACTCCTGCACACTTACTGCGTCACTAACACCCCGACACCATCACAATTACTGCGTCACTGTCTCCCTGACCCCCTCACACTTACTGAGTCGAAATCACACTGACCCCCTCACACGTACTGCATCATTATCACCATGACCCCCTTGCACTTGGGCGGCACGGTGGCGGCACGGTGGCACAGTGGTTAGCACTGCTGCCTCACAGCGCCAGAGACCCGGGTTCAATTCCTGACTCAGGCGACTGACTGTGTGGAGTTTGCACATTCTCCCCGTGTCTGCGTGGGTTTCCTCCGGGTGCTCTGGTTTCCTCCCACAGTCACAAAGATGTGCGGGTCAGGTGAATTGGCCATGCTAAATTGCCCGTAGTGTTGGGGTAAATGTAGGGGTATGGGTGGGTTGCGCTTTGGCGGGTCGGTGTGGACTTGTTGGGCCGAAGGGCCTGTTTCCACACTGTAAGTAATCTAATCTAATCTTGTAAGTAATCTAATCACTTAACGTGTCACTATCACACTGATCGCCTCACACTAAATGCATCACGATCTCCCAGACACTCTCACACTTATTGCGTCACTATCACCATAACCCCCTCAAACTTACTGAGACACTACCACCCTGACCCCCTCACACTTACTGCGTCACTATCAACCTGACCCCCTCACACTTACTGCATCACTATCACCCTGACCCCATCACATTTACTGCGCCATTATCACCATGGCCCTCTCACACTTACTGAGTCACTGTCACCCTGACCCCATCATACTTACTGCGTCACTATCACCATGATCCCCTCTCAATTACTGCATCACTATCACCTTGACACCATCACATTTACTGCGCCATTATCACCATGGCCCACTCACACTTACTGAGTCACTATCACCCTGATCCCCTCACACTCACTGCGTCACGATCACCCTGACCCCTCTCACTTAATGCATCACTATCATCCTGAACCCTCACACATAGTGCGTCACTATTAGCTTGACCCCATCACATTTACTGCGTCACTATCTCCTTGACCCCATCACAGTTGCTGCGTCATTGTCACCCTGACCCGCTCACACTTACTGCATCGATATCACCCTGAACCGTCACAATTAGTGTGTCGCTATCACCCTGAAACCATCACACATACTGCGTCACGATCACCCTGACCCCATCACACTTACTGCGTTACTAACAGCCTGACCCCATCACAATTACTGGGTCACTGTCTCCCTGACCCCCTCACACTTACTAAATCACTATCACACTGATCCCATCACACGTACTGAGTCACTATCACCCTGATCCCTTCATCCTTACTGCGTCACTATCATCCTGACGCCATCACACTTACTGCGTTATTGTCACCCTGACCCTTTCACACTTAGTGCATCAAAATCACCCTGACCCCATCACACTTACTGCGTCACTATCACCCTGACCCCAACACACTTACTGCGTTATTGTCACCCTGAACCCTCACACTTAGTGTGTCGCTATCACCCTGAACCCATGACACTTACTGCATCACTATCACCCTGATCCCCTCACACTTACTGCGTTACTAACAGACTGACCACATCACAATTACTGGGTCACTGTCTCCCTGACCCCCTCACACTTACTGCGCCACTATCACACTGACCCCATCACACGTACTGAGTCACTATCACCCTGATCCCCTCACAATTACTGCGTCACTATCATCCTGACGCCTTCACACTTACTGCGTTATTGTCACCCTGACCCCATCACACTTAGTGTGTCGCTATCACCCTGAACCCATGACACTTATTGCATCACTATCATCCTGATCCCCTCAAACTTAATGCATCACTATCACCCTGACCCCATCACACTTACTGCATCATTGTCACCCTGACCCGCTCACACTTACTGCATCGAATATCACCCTGAACCCTCACACTTAGTGTGTCGCTATCACCCTGAACCCATCACACTTACTGCGTCACTATCACCCTGATCCCCACTCACTTACTGCATCACTATCACCCTGACCCCATCACATTTCCTGCACCATTATCACCATGGCCCTCTCACACTTACTGAGTCACTGTCACCCTGACCCCATCACACTTACTACGTCACTATCACCCTGCTCCCCTCTCACTTACTGCATTGTTATCACACTGAACCCTCACACTCACTGTGTCACTATCACCCTGATCCCCTCTCACTTACTGCATCACTATCACCCTGACCCCATCACACTTATTGCAACACCATCATCCTAATCCATTCACTCATACTGCGTCACTATCTCCTTGACCCCATCACACTTACTGTATCACTGTCACCCTGACCCGCTCACACTTACTGCGTCACTGTCGTCCTGATCCGCTCACACTTACTGCGTCACGATCATCCTGATCCCCTCACACTTACTGTGTCACTATCACAGTGACCCCCTCACACTTACAGCGTCATTATCACCATGACCCCCTCACGCTTACTGTGTCACTATCACCCTGACCCCCTCACATTTACTGCGTCATTATCACCATGACCCCCTCACACATTTACTGCGTCACTGTCACCCTGACCCCATCACACTTACTGCGTCACTATCACGCCTGATCCCATCACACTTACTGCATCACTATCACCCTGACCCCATCACACTTAAGGCACCACTATCACCCTGCCCCCCTCACACTTACTGTGTCAATATCACCCTGACCCCATCACACTTACTGTGTCACTATCATCCTGATCCCCTCACACTAACTGCGTCACTATCACCCTGACTCCCTCACACTTTCTGCGTCACTATCACCCAGATCCCCTCACATTTCCTGCATCACTATATCCCTGACCCCCTCACACTTACTGAGTCGAAATCACACTGACCCCCTCACACTTACTGCATCATTATCACCATGACCCCCTTGCACTTACGGTGTCACTATCACACTGATCGCCTCACACTTAATGCATCACGATCTCCCAGATACCCTCACACTTATTGCGTCACTATCACCATATCCCCCTGACACTTACTGCGTCACTATCATCCTGATCCCCTCTCACTTACTGCTTCACTATCACCCTGACCCCATCACATTTACTGCACCATTATCACCATGGCCCTCTCACACTTACTGCGTCACTATCAGCCTGACCCCATCAAAATTATGAGTCACTGTCTCCCTTACCCCCTCACACGTACTGAGTCACTATCACACTGATCCCATCACACGTACTGAGTCACTATCACCCTGATCCCCTCACACTTACTGCGTCACGATCACCCTGACCCCATCACAGTTACTGCGTCACGATCACGCAGATCCCATCACACTTAGTGCATCAAAATCACCCTGATCCCATCACACTTACTGCGTCACTATCATCCTGATCCCCTCTCACTTACTGCTTCACTATCACCCTGACCCCATCACACTTACTGTGTCACTATCACCCTGATCCCATCACACTTACTGCGTCACTATCACCGGGACCCCATCACATTTACTGCGTTATTATCTCCATGGCCCTCTCACACTTAAGGCATCACTATTACCCTGCCCCCCTCACACTTACGGTGTCAATATCACCCTGATCCCATCACACTTACTGCGTCCCTATCTCCCTGACCCCTCACACTTACTGTGTCCCTATCACCATGATCCCATCACACTCACTGCGTCAAAACCACCCAGAGCCACTCACACTTATTGTGTCATTATCACCATGACCTCCTCACACTTACTGTGACACTACCACACTGACCCCATCACACTTACTGCATTACTATCACCCTGACCCCATTACACTTACTGCGTCACTATCATCCTGACCCTCACACTTACTGATCACTATCACCCTGACCCCATCACACTCACTGGGTCACTGTCGCCCTGACCCGCTTAGTCTTACTGAGTCACTATCACCTTGAACCCATCACACTTACTGCATCACTATCATCCTGATCCCCTCACACTTACTGCATTACTATCACTCTGACCCCGTCACACTTACTGCAACATTATTTCCCTGACCCCATCACACTTACTGCCTCACTATCACCCTGACCTGCTCATGCTTACTGCATCGCTATCACTCTGCGTCACTATTACCCTGATCCCATCACACTTACTACGTCACTCTCATACTGACCCCATCACACTTACTGTGTCATTATCACCCTGATCCCCTCACACTTACTGCATCACTACTACCCTGACCCACTCACACTTACTGCGTCACTATCACCCTGATCCCCTCACATTTACTGCGTCACTTTATTCCTGACCCCTCACACTTACTGCGGCACAATCTCCCTGACACCCTTACACTTACTGCGTCACTATCACCATGAACCCCTCACACTTACTGTGACACTACCACCCTGACACCCTCACACTTACTGGGTCACTATCACCCTGACCCCCTTAAACTTACTGCGTCACTATCTCCCTGACACCCTCACACTTCCTGCGTCACTATCACACTGATCCCATCACAGTCACTGCTCCAAATCACCCAGAGCCACTCACACTTACTGCGTCACTTTCACACTGACCCCCTCACACTTACTGCATCACTGTCACCCTGACCCCATCCCACTTACTGCGTCACTGTCACCCTGACCCCATCACACTTACTGCATCATGATCAGTCTAACCCCATCACACTTACTGCATCATTATCACCCTGATCCCCTCACATTTACTGCGTCATTATATCCCTGACCCCCTCACACTTTCTGCATCGCGATCTCTCTGACACCCTCACACTTACTGCATAACTATCCCCAAGGACCCCCTCACAATTACTGTGTCATTATCACCCTGACCCCCTCACATTTACTGCGTCTTTCTCAGCATGGCCCTCTCACACTTACTGCGTCAATATCACCCGGCTCCCTCACAATTATTGTGTCAATATCACCCTGACCTGATCACACTTAATGTGTCACGATCACCCTGACCCCCTCACACTTACTGCGTCACTATCACCCTGACCCCATCACACTTACTGCGGCACTATCACTCTGACCCCATCACACTTATTGCGTCACTATCAACCTGACCCCATCACACTTACTGCGTCATTATCACCATGACCCCCTCACACTTACAGTGTCACTATCACCCTGATCCCATCACACTTCCTGCATCACTATCACCCTGACCCAATCACATTTACTGCGTCATTATCACCATTGCCCTCTCACACTTAAGGCATCACTATCACCCTGCCCCCCTCACACTTACTGTGTCACTATCACCCTGACCCCATCACACTTACTGCATAACTACGACCCTGACCCCCTCACACTTACTGCATCACTATCACCCTGCCCCCTCACACTTACTGTGTCAATATCACCCTGACCCCATCACACTTACTGCGTCACTAACACCCTGACCCCCTTACACTTACTGAGTCGCAATCACACTGACCCCCTCACACTTACTGCGTCATTACCACCATGACCCCCTTGCACTTACTGTATCATTATCACACTGATCCCCTCACACTTAATGCCTCACGATCTCCCTGACACCCTCACACTTACTGCGTCACTATCACCATGGCCCCCTCACACTTACTGTGACACTACCACCCTGACCCCCTCACACTTACTGCGTCACTATCACTCTGACCCCATCACACTTATCGCGGCACTATCACCATGACCCCATCACACTTACTGCGTTAATTTCACCCTGACCCCATCACACTTACTGCGGCACTATCACCCTGACCCCATCACACTTACTGCGTCAATTCCACCCTGACCCCATCACGCTTACTGCGGCACTATCACCTTGACCCCATCACACTTACTGCACCACTATCAGTCTAACCCCATCACACTTACTGTGTCACTATCACCCTGACCCCATCACACTTATCGCGGCACTATCACCATGACCCAATCACACTTACTGCGTCACTATCACACTGACCCCATCACATTTACTGTGTCACTATCACCCTGATCCCCTCACACTTAGTGCGTCACTATCACCCTGACCCCATCACACTTAATGTGTCACTGTCACCCTGATTCCATCACACTTACTGCATGACTATCAGCCTGACCCCGTCACACCTTCTTCCTCACTATCAGCCCGCTGCCCTCACACTTATTCCGTCACTCTCAGCCTGGCAGCCTCACACTTACTGTGTCACTATCAGGCTGACCATCTCACACTTACTGCGTCACCATCAGACAGACTGCCTCACACCTACTGTGTCACTATCAGGCTGATGCTCTCACACTTTCTGTGTCACTATCACCCTGACCCCCTCACACTTACTGTGTCACTATTACCCTGATCCCATCACACTTACTGCATCACTATCACCCTGATCCCATCACACTTACTGCATCACTAACACCCTGACCCCATCACACTTATTGTGTCACAATCACCCTGACCCCATCACACTTACTGTGTCACTATCACCCTGACCCATCACACTCATCGCGGCACTATCACCATGACCCAATCACACTTACTGCGTCACTATCAGCCTGACCCCATCACACTTACTGCATCACTATCACCCTGATCCCATCACTCTTACTGCATCACTATCACCATGACCCCCTCACACTTACTGTAACACTACCACCCTGACACCCTCACACTTACTGCATGGCTATCAGTCTCACCCCATCACACTTGCTGTGTCACAATCACTCTGACCCCATCACACATATTGCGTCACTATCACCCTGATCCCATCACACTTACTGCGTCACTATCAGCCTCACCCCATCACACTTACTGCATCACTATCACCCTGATCCCATCACACTTACTGCGTCACTATCAGCCTCACCCCATCACACTTACTGCATCACTATCACCCTGACCCCATCACACTTACTGTGTCACTATTGCCCTGTTCCCCTCACATTTATTGCGTCACTATCACCCTGACCCCATCACACTTACTGCGTAACTATCACCCTGATCCCATCACACTTACTGCATCACTATCACCCTAACCCTATCACACGTACTGTGTCACTATTACCCTGATCCCATCACACTTACTGCGTCACTATCACCCTGGTCCCATCACACTTACTGCGTCAATTTCACCCTGACCCCATCACACTTACTGCGGCACTATCATCCTGACCCAATCACACTTACTGCATCACTATCAGTGTAACCCCATCACACTTACTGCGTCACTACCACGCTGACCCCATCACACTTATCGCGGCACTATCATTATGACCCAATCACACTTACTGCGTCACTATCACCCTGACCCCATCACACTTACTGCATCACTATCACCCTGATCCCCTCACACTTACGGCATCAATATCACCCTGACCACATCACACTTACTGCATCACCATCACCCTGTCACCTCACACTTATTGAGTCACCATCTCCCTGACACCCTCACACTTACTGCATCACTATCTCCCTGATCCCCTCACACTTACTGCGTCACTATCATCCTGATCCCATCACACTTACTGTGTCACTATCACCCTGACCCCATCACACTTATCGCGGCACTATCACCATGACCCAATCACACTTACTGCGTCACTATCACACTGACCCCATCTCATTTACTGTGTCACTATCACCCTGATCCCCTCACACTTACTGAGTCACTATCAGCTTGACCCCCCTCACACTTATTGCGTTATTATCGGCCTTACTACCTACACGTACTATGTTACTATCACCCTGACTGCCTCAAACTTACTGCATCACAATTACTGTGTCACTATCAGCCTGACACCCCCCCACCCCCCCACACACTAATCAGGTCACTATCACCCTGACCCCCTCACACTTATGGCATAACTATCAGCCTGACCCCGTCACACCTTCTTCCTCACTATCAGCCCGCTGCCCTCACACTTATTCCGTCACTCTCAGCCTGGCAGCCTCACACTTACTGTGTTACTATCAGGCTGACCATCTCACACTTACTGCGTCACCGTCAGACAGACTGCCTCACACTTACTGTGTCACTATCAGGCTGATGCTCTCACACTTACTGTGTCACTATCAGCCTGACAGCCTCACACTTACTGTGTCACTATCAGGCTGACCATCTCACACTTACTGTGTCACTATCAGCCTGACCATCTCACACTTACTGTGTCACCATCAGACAGACTGCCTCACACTTACTGTGTCACTATCAGCCCACTGCCCTCACACTTACTGTGTCACTATCAGCCTGACCATCTCACACTTACTGTGTCACTATCAGCCTGATGCTCTCACACTTACTGCGTCACTATCACCCTGATGCCCTCATGCATACCCTTAAAAACTTACCTTGAGTGTGGGAGTCCTCGATTTCTGTTTTGCAGCCGCAGCAGCAGTGTGAAGGGCGGGAGCTTGCACTAGGGGCCTGTCGGGAGTGGTCAGTCACTAAGTTGAGCTTTCACATTTGAAATCAGAGAGCAGAGGTTTCTGGGAAAGGAGGGACTTGTTCCATCCAGAAAGATCAGTCAGTGTTTTCAAAAGCTGAGACCCTACCATTGTAGGGCCTCCCACCCAACCACCTCATCTAACCTTAGAGACCAGGGACACATCAGCTAAGTGTCTCTTCTTTTTGACTTTCTGATAAGGGGACAAGCAGGGATGGCAGTGCAGGGAGAGCAATGTTCCTCCTGCATGATGTTTGAGGTGAGGGATGCCATTAGTGTCCCATCCCAAGTACATCTGCAGGAAGTGCACTCAGCTCTCGCTCCTCCAAGACCGTGTTAGGGAACTGGAGCGGGAGCTGGATGAACGTCGGATCACTCGGGAGGCAGAGGATGGGATAGGTTAAAGTTGCAGGGAAGTGTTACTCTTAGGCATGGTGACTGTTTGAAGGGGAAAAAACAGTCAGTGGAGGGATCCCCTGTGGCCGTTCCCCTGAAAAACATGTATACCGGTTTGGAAACTGTTGAGAGGTATGCAGTGGGGCCCAGGTCTCTGACACAGAGCCTGTCCCTGTTGCACAGAAGGGAAGGAGGGAGAGGAGGAGAGTGTTAGTCATTGGGGACTCAATAGTTAGAGGCTGAGATAGAAGGTTTGTTGGAAACGAAAGAGACTCGCGGTTGGTGTGTTGCCCCCCAGTGCCAGGGTCCATGATGTCTCGGATCGTATCTCTGGGGTCCTGAAGGGAGACGGTGACCAGCCTCAAGTCGTGGTCCATGTAGGTACCAACAACATGGGTAGAAAGAGGGATAGGGATATAAGGCAGGATTTCAGGGAGCTAGGGTGGAAGCTGAGAGCTAGAACAAACAGAGTTGTTATCTCTGGTTTGTTATCCGCGCCACGTGATATCGAGGCAAGGAATAGGGAGAGGTATCAGCTGAACACGTGGCTGCAAGGATGGTGCAGGAGGGAGGGTTTCAGGTACTTGGATAATTGGGGCTCATTCTGGGGAAGGTGAGATTTGAGTCGTCATTATCTACAGGTTCAGGACCAGAGGACTGGAGGATTGTAAATGTTGTGCCCTTATTCAAGAAGGGCAGTAGAGATGACCCAGGTAATTATAGACCAGTGAGCCTTACTTCGGTTGTAGGAAAGGCTTTGGAAAGGATTATAAGAGATAAGATTTATTATCATCCAGCAAGCAACAATTTGATTTCAGGTAGTCAACATGGTTTCGTCAAGGGCAGGTCGTGTCTCACCAACCTCAGTGAGTTTTTTGAGAAGGTGGCCAAGCATGTAGATGAGGGTCGGGCAGTTGACGTGGTGTACATGGACTTCAGTAAAGCCTTTGATAAGACAATAGACAATAGACAATAGGTGCAGGAGTAGGCCATTCTGCCCTTCGAGCCTGCACCACCATTCAATATGATCATGGCTGATCATTCCTAATCAATATCCTGTTCCTGCCTTATCTCCATAACCCTTGATTCCACTATCCTTGAGAGCTCTATCCAACTCTTTCTTAAATGAATCCAGAGACTGGGGCTCCACTGCCCTCTGGGGCAGAGCATTCCACACAGCCACCACTCTCTGGGTGAAGATGTTTCTCCTGAGCTCTGTCCTAAATGGTCTACCCCGTATTTTTAAGCTGTGTCCTCTGGTTCGGCACTCACCCATCAGCAGAAACATGTTTCCTGCTGCCAGAGTGTCCAATCCTTTAATAATCTTATACGTCTCAATCAGATCCCCTCTCAGTCTTCTAAACTCAAGGGTATACAAGCCCAGTCGCTCCAATCTTTCAGTGTAAGGTAATCCCGCCATTCCAGGAATTGACCTCGTGAACCTACGCTGCACTCCCTCAATAGCCAGAATGTCTTTCCTCAAATTTGGAGTGTTGAACTGCACACAGTACTCCAGGTGTGGTCTCACCAGGACCCTGTACAGCTGCAGAAGAACCTCTTTGCTTCTATACTCAATCCCTCTTGTTATGAAGGCCAGCATGCTATTAGCCTTCTTCACTACCTGCTGTACCTGCATGCTTACCTTCATTGACTGGTGTACAAGAACACCCAGATCTCTCTGTACTGCCCCTTTACCTAAATTGATTCCATTTAGGTAGTAATCCGCCTTCCTGTTCTTGCCACTAAAGTTATAACCACACATTTATCCACAGGAAACTACATCTACCATGCATCTGACCACTCACCTAACGTGTCCAGGTCACCCTGTAATCTCCTAACATCCTCCTCACATTTCACCCTGCCACCCAGCTTTGTATCATCAGCAAATTTGCTAATGTTATTGCTAATACCATCTTCTCTATCATTAATGTATATTGTAAAAAGCTGCGGTCCCAGCACGGATCTCTGCGGTACCCCACTGGTCACTGCCTGCCATTCCGAAATGGAGCCGTTTATCACTACTCATTGTTTCCTGTCAGCCAACCAACTTTCAATCCAATTTAGTACTTTTCCCCAATAGAATGCGCCATAATTTTGCTCACTAAACTCCTATTTGGGACTTTATCAAAAGCTTTCTGAAAGTCCAGGTCTGGAACACAGTGCCTGAGAGAGTGGGATAGGCCGGATTAATCCAGGGGTTAGGGTCTGGAACACAGTGCCTGAGAGTGTAGTAAAGGCCGGATGAATACAGGGGTTAGGATCTGGAACAAAGTGTCGGAGAGTGTGGAATAGGCCGGGTCAATCCAGGTGTTAGCTTCTGGAATACAGAGTCTGTGCGTGTGGGATAGGCCCAGGTAATCCAGGGGTTAGGGTTTAGTAACACAGTACCTGAGAGTGTGGGATAGGCTGAATTAATCCAGTGGTTAGGGCGTGGAACACAATGCCTGAGAGTGTGGGATAGGCCGGGTTAATCCAGGGGTTAGAGTCTGGGACTCAATGTCTCAGAGTGTGGGATAGGCTGGAAAAATCCAGGGGTTAGGGTCTGGAACACAGTGACTGAGAGTGTGGGATAGGCCATTTTAATCCAGAGGATAGGGTCTGGAACACAGTGCCTGAGAGCGTGGGATAGGCTGTTTTAATCCAGGGGGTTAGGGTCTGGAATACAGTGCCTGAGAGAGTGGGATAGGCCGGAGTAATCCACGGGTTAGGGTCTGGAACACAGTGCCTGAGAGTGTGGGATCGGCCGGATTAATCCATAGGTTAGGGTCTGGAACACAGTGTCTGAGAGTGTGGGGTAGGCCAGGTCAATCCAGGTGTTAGGGTCTGGAAAATAGGGTTTAGTAACACAGTACCGGAGAGTGTGGGATAGGCTGAATTAATCCAGTGGTTAGGGCGTGGGACACAGTGCCTGAGAGTGTGGGGTAGGCCAGGTCAATCCAGGTGTTAGGGTCTGGAAAACAGTGTTTAGGGTTTAGTAACACAGTACCGGAGAGTGTGGGATAGGCTGAATTAATCCAGTGGTTAGGGCGTGGGACACAGTGCCTGGGAGTGTGGGGTAGGCCGAGTCAATCCAGTGGTTATGGTCTGGAACAGTGCCTGAGAGTGTGGGAGAGGCCGTTTTAATCTAGGAGTTAGGGTCTGGAATACGTGCCTGAGAGAGTGGGATAGGCCAGGTCAATCCAGGTGTTAGGTTCTCGAATACAGTGTCTGAGAGTATGGGATAGGCCGGATCAATCCAGGGGTTAGTGCGTGGAACACAGTGCCTAGGAGTGTGGGATAGGCTGGATTAATCCAGGGGTTAGAGTCTGGAACACAGTGCCCGAGAGTGTGGGATAGGCCGTTTTAATCCAGGGGTTAGGGTCTGGAACACAGTGCCTGAGAGAGTGGGATAGGCCAGGTCAATCCAGGGTTGAGGGTCTGGAATACATTGTCTGAGAGAGTGGGATAGGCTGGATTAATCCAGAGTTAGTGTCTGGAAAACAGTGCCTGAGAGTGTGGGGAGGCCGAATTAATTCAGGGGTTAGGGTCTGGAACACAGTGCCTGAGAGATTGGGATAGGCTGGATTAATCCATGGGTTAGGGTCTGGAAAACAGTGCCTGAGAGTATGGTGGTGGTCGGTTTAATGCTGGGGTTAGTGTCTGGAACACAGTGTCTAAGAATATGGGTTAGGATGATTCATCCAGAGGTTGGGGTCTGGAACACAGTGTCTGAGAGTATGGCATAGGCCGGATTAATCCAGGGGTTAGGGTCTGGAACACAGTGTCTGAATGTGTGGGGAGGCAGGATTATCCAGGGGTTAGGGCCTGGAACACAGTGCCTGAGAGTATGGGATAGGCCAGATTAATCCAGGGTTTAGGGTCTGGAACACAGTGTCTGAGAATGTAGGTTAGGCCGGCGTAATCCAGGGGTTAGGGTCTGGAATACAGTGCCTGAGAGTGTGGGGGAGGCCGGATTAATCCAGGGGTTAGGGCCTGGAACACACTGCCTGAGAGTGTGGGGGAGGCCGGATTAATCCAGGGGTTAGGGTCTGGAACACACTGCCTGAGAGTGTGGGGGAGGCCGGATTAATCCAGGGGTTAGGGTCTGGAACACAGTGCCTGAGAGTGTGGGATAGACCAGATTAATCCAGAGGATAGGGTCAGGAAAACAGTGCCTGAGAGTGTGGGATTGGCCGGATAAATCCAGGGGTTAGGGTCTGGAAAACAGTGCCTGAGAGTGTGGGAGAGGTGGGAATAATCCGGGGGTTAGGATCTGTAACACAGCGTCTGAGAGTGTTCGGGAGACCGAGTCAATCCAGGGCTTAGGGTCCACATAGAACATAGAACATAGAACAATACAGCACAGAACAGGCCCTTCGGCCCACGATGTTGTGCCGAACATTTGTCCTAGCTTAAGCACCTATCCATGTACCTATCCAATTGCTGCTTAAAGGTCACTAATGATTTTGACTCTACCACTCCCACAGGCAGCGCATTCCATGCCCCCACCACTCTCTGGGTAAAGAACCCACCCCTGACATCTCCCCTATACCTTCCACCCTTCACCTTAAATTTATGTCCCCTTGTAACACTCTGTTGTACCCGGGGAAAAAGTTTCTGACTGTCTACTCTATCTATTCCTCTGATCATCTTATAAACCTCTATCAAGTCACCCCTCATCCTTTGCCGTTCCAACAAGAAAAGGCCTAGCACTCTCAACCTATCCTCGTACGACCTATTCTCCATTCCAGGCAACATCCTGGTAAATCTTCTCTGCACCCTCTCCAAAGCTTCCACATCTTTCCTAAAGTGAGGCGACCAGAACTGCATACAGTACTCCAAATGTGGCCTAACCAAAGTCCTGTACAGTTGCAACATCACTTCACGACTCTTGAATTCAATCCCTCTGCTAATGAATGCTAATGAACACAGTTCCTGAGAATTTGGGATAGGCCGTTTTAATCCAAGGGTTAGGGTCTGGAACACAGTGCCTGAGGGAGTGGGATAGGCCAGGTCAATCCAGGGTTGAGGGTCTGGAATACATTGTCTGAGAGAGTGGGATAGGCTGGATTAATCCAGGGGTTAGGGTCTCGAACAGAGTGCCTGAGAGTGTGGGATAGGCCTGATTAAACCATAGGTTAGGGTCTAGAACACAGTGTCTGAGAGTGTGGGGTAGGCCAGGTCAATCCAGGTGTTAGGGTATGGAACACAGTGTCTGAGAGTGTGGGTAGGCCGAGTCAATCCAGTGGTTATGGTCAGGAACAGTGCCTGAGAGTGTGGGATAGGCTGTTTTAATCCAGGAGTTAGGGTCTGGAATACGAGCCTGAGAGAGTGGGATAGGCCAGGTCAATCCAGGGTTGAGGGTCTGGAATACATTGTCTGAGAGAGTGGGATAGGCTGGATTAGTCCAGGGGTTAGGTTCTGGAACACAGTGCCTGAGAGTGTGGGGTAGGCCACGTCAATCCAGGTGTTAGGGTCTGGAATAGAGTGTCTAAGAGTATGGGATAGGCCGGATCAATCCAGGGGTTAGGCTCTTGAACACAGTGTCTGAGAATGTGGGTTAGGCCAGATTAATCCAGGGGTTAGGCTCTGGAAAACAGTGCCTGAGAGTGTGCGGGAGGCCAGGACAATCCAGTGGTTATGGTCAGGAACAGTGCCTGAGAGTGTGTGATAGGCCGTTTTAATCCAGGAGTTAGGGCCTGGAATACATGCCTGAGAGAGTGGGGGGATAGGCCAGGTCAATCCAGGGTTGGGGGTCTGGAATACATTATCTGAGAGAGTGGGATAGGATGGATTAATCCAGGGGTTAGGGTCTGGAACACAGTGGCTGAGAATGTGGGTTAGGCCGGATTCATCCAGGGGTTAGGCTCTGGAACACAGAGCCTGAGAGTGTGGGAGAGGTGGGAATAATCCGGGGGTTAGGGTCAGGAAAACTGTGCCTGAAAGTGTGGGCTAGGCCGGATTAATCTAGAGTTTAGGGTCTGGAAAACAGTACCTGAGAGTGTGGGAGAGGTGGGAATAATCCGGGGTTTAGGATCTGTAACACAGTTCCTGAGAATTTGCGATAGGTCGGATTAATCCAGCGGTTAGAGTCTGGAACACAGTGCCTAGGAGTGTGGGATAGGCTGGATTAATCCAGGGGTTAGATTCTGGAACACAGTGCCTGAGAGTATGGGTTAGGCCGTTTTACTTCAGGGGTTAGGGTCTGGAATACCATGTCTGAGAATGTGGGTTAGGCCAGATTAATCCAGGGGTTAGGCTCTGGAACACAGTGTCTGAGAGTGTGCGGGAGGCCGAATTAATTCAGGTAAGAGGGTCTGGAACACAGTGCCTGAGAGTGTGCGGGAGGCCGAATTAATTCAGGGGTTAGGGTCAGGAAAACAGTGCCTGAGAGTGTGGGATAGGGCAGATTCATACCGGGATTATGTCTGGAACACAGTGCCAGAGAGTATGGTGGTGGTTGGTTTAATGCTGGGTTTAATGTCTGGAACACAGTGCCTGAGAGTGTGAGGAGGCAGGATTAATCCAGGGGTTAGGGTCTGGAACACAGTGTCTGAGAGTGTGGGGAGGCAGGATTAATCCAGGGGTTAGGATCTGGAATACAGTGCCTGAGAGTGTGAGGAGGCAGGATTAATCAAGGGGTTAGTGTCTGGAACACAGTGTCTAAGAGTGTGGGGAGGCAGGATTAATCCAGGGGTTAGGGTCTGGAACACAGTGTCTGAGAGTGTGGGATAGGCCGAATTAATCCAGGGGTTAAGGTCTGGAACACAGTGTCTGAGAGTGTGGGATAGGCCGGCTTAATCCAGGGGTTAGGCTCTGGAACACAGTGCCTGAAAGTGTGGGGGAGGCCAGATTAATCCAGGGGTTAGGGTCTGGAACAGTGTCTGAGGGTGTGGGTTTGGCTGTATTAATCGAAGGATTAGGGTCTGGAACACAGTGCCTGAGAGTGTGGGTTTGGCCGGATTAATCCAGGTGTTAGGGTCTGGAACACAGTGTCTGAGAGTGTGGAATAGGCCGGTCAATCCAGGGGTTAGTGTCTGGGACACAGTGCCTGAGAGTGTGGGATATGGTGGATTAATCCAGGGGTTTTAGTCTGTAATACAGTTTCTGAGAGTGTGGAATGGGCCAGATTAATGCAGGGTTTAGGGTCTGAAACAGAGTGGCTGAGAGTCAGGGATGGGCCGGATTAATCCAGGGGTTAGGCTCTGGAACACAGTGCCTGACAGTGTGGGTGAGGCTGGATTAATCCAAGGGTTAGGCTCTGGAACACAGTGCCTGAGAGTGTGCGGGAGGCTGAATTAATGGAGGTATGATTGTCTGGAACACAGTGCCTTAGAGATTGGGATAGGGCGGATTAATCCAGGGGTTAGGATCTGGAACACAGTGCCTGAGCGTGTGGGATAGGCCGGATTAATCCACGGGTTAGGATCTGGAACACAGTGTCTGAGGGTGTGGGAGGCTGGATTAATCCAGGGGTTAGGGTGTGGAACAAAGTGCCTGAGAGTGTGGGATAGGCCGGATTAATCCAGGGGTAGGATCTGGAACACAGTGCCTGAGAGTGTGGGGGAGGCTGGATTAATCCAGGGGTTAGGGTGTGGAACAAAGTGCCTGAGAGCGTGGGATAGACAAGATTAATTCAAGGATTTAGGGTCTGGAACACAGTGCCTGAGAGAGTGGGATAGGCTGGATTACTCCAGGAGTTAGAATCTGGAACAGTGTCTGAGTGTGTGGGAGAGGCTGAAATAACCAGGGTTAAGGGTCTGTAAAACAGTGTCTGAGGGTATGGGTTTGGCTGGATTAATTGAAGGCTTCGTGTCTGGAACACAGTGCCTGAGAGTGTGGGTTTGGCTGGATTAATCGATGGCTTAGGGTCTGGAACACAGAGCCTGAGAGTGTGGGATAGGCTGGAGTAATCCAGGGGTTTTGGTCTGGAATATAGTTTCTGAGAGTGTGGGATGGGCCAGATTAATGCAGGGTTTAGGGTCTGAAGGAGAGTGCCTGAGAGTCAGTGATAGGTCAGATTAATCCAGAGGTTATGGCCTGGAACACAGTGCCTGAGAGAGTGGGATAGGCCGGATTAATCCAGGGGTTAGGATCTGGAACACAGTGTCTGAGAGTGTGGGGGAGGCTGGATTAATCCAGGGGTTAGTGTCTGGAACACAGTGTCTGAGTGTGTGGGTTTGGCTGGATTAATCGATGGCTTAGGGTCTGGAACACAGTGCCTGACAGTGTGGGTTTGGCCGGATTAATCCAGGGGTTAGGGTCTGGAACACAGTGCCTGACAGTGTGGGGTAGGCCGGATTAATCCAGGGGTTAGGGTCTGGAACACAGTGCCTGAGAGTGTGGGGTAGGCCAGGTCAATCCAGGTGTAAGGGTCTGGAATAGAGTGTCTAAGAGTATGGGATAGGCCGGATCAATCCAGGGGTTAGGCTCTGGAACGCAGTGCCTGAGAGTGTGCAGGAGGCCGGATTTATCCAGGGGTTAGGGTCTGGAACACAGTGTCTGAGAATGTGGGTTAGGCCAGATTAATCCAGGGGTTAGGCTCTGGAAAACAGTGCCTGAGAGAGTGGGATAGGCCAGATTCATCCAGGGGTTAGGCTCTGGATCACAGTGCCTGAGAGTGTGCGGGAAGTCAGGTCAATCCAGTGGTTATGGTCAGGAACAGTGCCTGAGAGTGTGGGATAGGCCGTTTTAATCCAGGAGTTAGGGTCTGGAATACATGCCTGAGAGAGTGGGATAGGCCAGGTCAATCCAGGGTTGAGGGTCTGGAATACATTATCTGAGAGAGTGGGATAGGCTGGATTAATCCAGGGGTTAGGGTCTGGAACACGGTGGCTGAGAATGTGGGTTAGGCCGGATTAATCCAGGGGTTAGGCTCTGGAAAACAGTGCCTGAGAGAGTGGGATAGGCCAGATTCATCCAGGGGTTAGGCTCTGGATCACAGTGCCTGAGAGTGTGCGGGAAGCCAGGTCAATCCAGTGGTTATGGTCAGGAACAGTGCCTGAGAGTGTGGGATAGGCCGTTTTAATCCAGGAGTTAGGGTCTGGAATACATGCCTGAGATAGTGGGATAGGCCAGGTCAATCCAGGGTTGAGGGTCTGGAATACATTATCTGAGAGAGTGGGATAGGCTGGATTAATCCAGGGGTTAGGGTCTGGAACACAGTGGCTGAGAATGTGGGTTAGGCCGGATTAATCCAGGGGTTAGGCTCTGGAACACAGTGCCTGAGAGTGTGGGTGAGGCCGGATTAATCCAGGGGTTAGGGTCTGGAACACAGTGCCTGAGAATGTAAATTAGGCCGGCGTAATCCAGGGGTTAGGCTCTGGAACACAGTGCCTGAGAGTGTGGATTAGGCCGGATTAATCCAGGGGTTAGGGTCAGGAAAACTGTTCCTGAGAGTGTGGGCTAGGCCGGATTAATCCAGGGGTTTTGGTCTGGAATACAGTTTCTGAGAGTGTGGGATGGGCCAGATTAATGCAGGGTTTAGGGTCTGAAAGAGAGTGCCTGAGAGTCAGGGATAGGCCAGATTAATCCAGGGTTTATGGCCTGGAACACAGTGCCGAGAGAGTGGAATAGGCCGGTCAATCCAGGGGTTAGTGTCTGGAACGCTGTGCCTGAGAGTGCGGGATAGGGCGGATTAATCCAGGGGTTTTGGTCTGGAATTCAGTTTCTGAGATTGTGGGATGGGCCAGATTAATGCAGGGTTTAGGGTCTGAAAGAGAGTGCCTGAGAGTCAGGGACAGGCCGGATTAATCCATGGGTTATGTTCTGGAACACAGTGCTGGAGAATGTGGGGGAGGCTGGATTAATCCAGGCGTTAGGGTGTGGAACAAAGTGCCTGAGAGCGTTGGATAGACCAGATTAATTCAAGGATTTAGGGTCTGGAACACTGTGCCTGAGAGAGTGGGATAGGCCGGATTAATCCAGGGGTTAGAATCTGGAACACAGTGTCTGAGAGTGTGGGATAGGCTGAAATAATCCAGGATTAAGGGTCTGTAAAACAGTGTCTGAGGGTGTGGGTTTGGCTGGATTAATCGAAGGCTTCGGGTCTGGAACACAGTGCCTGAGTTGTGGGATTGTCTGGATTAATCCAGGTGTTAGGGTCTGGAACACAGTGTCTGAGAATGTGGGTTAGGCCGGCTTAATCCAGGGGTTAGGCTCTGGAACACAGTGCCTGAGAGTGTGGGATAGGCTGGAGTAATCCAGGAGTTAGGGTCTGGAACACAGTGTCTGAGAATGTGGGTTAGGCTGGATTAATCCAGGGGTTAGGGTCTGGAACACAGTGTCTGAGAATGTGGGTTAGGCCGGCTTAATCCAGGGGTTAGGCTCTGGAACACACTGCTTGAGAGTGTGGGGGAGGCTGGATTAATCCAGGGGTTAGGGTGTGGAACAAAGTGCCTGAGAGTGTGGGATAGGCCGGATTTATCCACGGTTAGGGTCTGGAACACAGTGTCTGAGGGTGTGGGATAGGGCAGATTAATCCAGGGGTTTTGGTTGGGAATACAGTTTCTGAGAGTGTGGGATAGGCCAGATTAATGCAGGGTTTAGGGTCTGAAACAGAGTGGCTGAGAGTCAGGGATAAACCAGATTAATCTAGGGGTTAGGGTGTGGAACAAAGTGCCTGAGAGCGTGGGATCGACCAGATTAATTCAAGGATTTAGGGTCTGGAGCACAGTGCCTGAGAGAGTGGGATAAACCGGATTTTTCCAGGGGTTAGAATCTGGAACACAGTGCCTGAGAGTGTGGGAAAGACTGGATTAATCCAGGTGTTAGGGTCTGGAACACAGTGCCTGAGAGTGTGGGCTAGGCCGGATTAATCCAGGAGTTTTGGTCTGGAATACAGTTTCTGAGAGTGTGGGATGGGCCAGATTAATGCAGGGTTTAGGGTCTGAAAGAGAGTGCCTGAGAGTCAGGGATAGGCCAGATTAATCCAGGGGTTATGGCCTGGAGCACAGCGACTGAGAGAGTGGGATAGGCCGGACTAATCCAGGGGTTAGCGTCAGGAACACAGTGCTTGAGAGCGTGGGGTAGGCCCGGTCAATCCAGGGGTTAGTGACTGGAACACAGTGTCAGAGAGTGTGGGATTGGCCGGGTCAAGCCAGGGGTGAGTATCTGGAACACAGTGCCTGATAGTGTGGGATAGGCCAGAAAAATCCAGGGGTTAGGCTCTGGAACACAGTGTCTGAGAGTGTGCGGGAGGCCGAATTAATTCAGGTAAGAGGGTCTGGAACACAGTGCCTGAGAGTGTGCGGGAGGCCGAATTAATTCAGGGGTTAGGGTCAGGAAAACAGTGCCTGAGAGTGTGGGATAGGGCAGATTCATACCGGGATTATGTCTGGAACACAGTGCCAGAGAGTATGGTGGTGGTTGGTTTAATGCTGGGTTTAATGTCTGGAACACAGTGCCTGAGAGTGTGAGGAGGCAGGATTAATCCAGGGGTTAGGGTCTGGAACACAGTGTCTGAGAGTGTGGGGAGGCAGGATTAATCCAGGGGTTAGGGTCTGGAACACAGTGCCTGAGAGTGTGAGGAGGCAGGATTAATCAAGGGGTTAGTGTCTGGAACACAGTGTCTGAGAGTGTGGGGAGGCAGGATTAATCCAGGGGTTAGGGTCTGGAACACAGTGTCTGAGAGTGTGGGATAGGCCGAATTAATCCAGGGGTTAAGGTCTGGAACACAGTGTCTGAGAGTGTGGGATAGGCCGGCTTAATCCAGGGGTTAGGCTCTGGAACACAGTGCCTGAAAGTGTGGGATAGGCCAGATTAATCCACTGTTAGGGTCTGGAACACAGTGCCTGAAAGAGTGCGATACGCCGGATTAATCCAGGGGTTAGTGTCTGGAACAGTGTCTGAGGGTGTGGGTTTGGCTGAATTAATCGAAGGCTTAGGGTCTGGAACACAGTGTCTGAGAGTGTGGAATAGGCCGGTCAATCCAGGGGTTAGTGTCTGGGACACAGTGCCTGAGAGTGTGGGATATGGTGGATTAATCCAGGGGTTTTAGTCTGTAATACAGTTTCTGAGAGTGTGGAATGGGCCAGATTAATGCAGGGTTTAGGGTCTGAAACAGAGTGGCTGAGAGTCAGGGATGGGCCGGATTAATCCAGGGATTAGGCTCTGGAACACAGTGCCTGAGAGTGTGCGGGAGGCTGAATTAATGGAGGTATGATTGTCTGGAACACAGTGCCTTAGAGATTGGGATAGGCCGTATTAATCCAGGGGTTAGGATCTGGAACACAGTGCCTGAGCGTGTGGGATAGGCCGGATTAATCCACGGGTTAGGATCTGGAACACAGTGTCTGAGGGTGTGGGAGGCTGGATTAATCCAGGGGTTAGGGTGTGGAACAAAGTGCCTGAGAGTGTGGGATAGGCCGGATTAATCCAGGGGTAGGATCTGGAACACAGTGCCTGAGAGTGTGGGGGAGGCTGGATTAATCCAGGGGTTAGGGTGTGGAACAAAGTGCCTGAGAGCGTGGGATAGACCAGATTAATTCAAGGATTTAGGGTCTGGAACACAGTGTCTGAGTGTGTGGGATAGGCTGAAATAACCAGGGTTAAGGGTCTGTAAAACAGTGTCTGAGGGTATGGGTTTGGCTGGATTAATTGAAGGCTTCGGGTCTGGAACACAGTGCCTGAGAGTGTGGGATAGGCTGGAGTAATCCAGGGGTTTTGGTCTGGAATATAGTTTCTGAGAGTGTGGGATGGGCCAGATTAATGCAGGGTTTAGGGTCTGAAAGAGAGTGCCTGAGAGTCAGGGATAGGCCAGATTAATCCAGGGTTTATGGCCTGGAACACAGTGCCGAGAGAGTGGAATAGGCCGGTCAATCCAGGGGTTAGTGTCTGGAACGCTGTGCCTGAGAGTGCGGGATAGGGCGGATTAATCCAGGGGTTTTGGTCTGGAATTCAGTTTCTGAGATTGTGGGATGGGCCAGATTAATGCAGGGTTTAGGGTCTGAAAGAGAGTGCCTGAGAGTCAGGGACAGGCCGGATTAATCCATGGGTTATGTTCTGGAACACAGTGCTGGAGAATGTGGGGGAGGCTGGATTAATCCAGGCGTTAGGGTGTGGAACAAAGTGCCTGAGAGCGTTGGATAGACCAGATTAATTCAAGGATTTAGGGTCTGGAACACTGTGCCTGAGAGAGTGGGATAGGCCGGATTAATCCAGGGGTTAGAATCTGGAACACAGTGTCTGAGAGTGTGGGATAGGCTGAAATAATCCAGGATTAAGGGTCTGTAAAACAGTGTCTGAGGGTGTGGGTTTGGCTGGATTAATCGAAGGCTTCGGGTCTGGAACACAGTGCCTGAGTTGTGGGATTGTCTGGATTAATCCAGGTGTTAGGGTCTGGAACACAGTGTCTGAGAATGTGGGTTAGGCCGGCTTAATCCAGGGGTTAGGCTCTGGAACACAGTGCCTGAGAGTGTGGGATAGGCTGGAGTAATCCAGGAGTTAGGGTCTGGAACACAGTGTCTGAGAATGTGGGTTAGGCTGGATTAATCCAGGGGTTAGGGTCTGGAACACAGTGTCTGAGAATGTGGGTTAGGCCGGCTTAATCCAGGGGTTAGGCTCTGGAACACACTGCTTGAGAGTGTGGGGGAGGCTGGATTAATCTAGGGGTTAGGGTGTGGAACAAAGTGCCTGAGAGTGTGGGATAGGCCGGATTTATCCACGGTTAGGGTCTGGAACACAGTGTCTGAGGGTGTGGGATAGGGCAGATTAATCCAGGGGTTTTGGTTGGGAATACAGTTTCTGAGAGTGTGGGATAGGCCAGATTAATGCAGGGTTTAGGGTCTGAAACAGAGTGGCTGAGAGTCAGGGATAAACCAGATTAATCTAGGGGTTAGGGTGTGGAACAAAGTGCCTGAGAGCGTGGGATCGACCAGATTAATTCAAGGATTTAGGGTCTGGAGCACAGTGCCTGAGAGAGTGGGATAAACCGGATTTTTCCAGGGGTTAGAATCTGGAACACAGTGCCTGAGAGTGTGGGAAAGACTGGATTAATCCAGGTGTTAGGGTCTGGAACACAGTGCCTGAGAGTGTGGGCTAGGCCGGATTAATCCAGGAGTTTTGGTCTGGAATACAGTTTCTGAGAGTGTGGGATGGGCCAGATTAATGCAGGGTTTAGGGTCTGAAAGAGAGTGCCTGAGAGTCAGGGATAGGCCAGATTAATCCAGGGGTTATGGCCTGGAGCACAGCGACTGAGAGAGTGGGATAGGCCGGACTAATCCAGGGGTTAGCGTCAGGAACACAGTGCTTGAGAGCGTGGGGTAGGCCCGGTCAATCCAGGGGTTAGTGACTGGAACACAGTGTCAGAGAGTGTGGGATTGGCCGGGTCAAGCCAGGGGTGAGTATCTGGAACACAGTGCCTGATAGTGTGGGATAGGCCAGAAAAATCCAGGGGTTAGGCTCTGGAACACAGTGTCTGAGAGTGTGCGGGAGGCCGAATTAATTCAGGTAAGAGGGTCTGGAACACAGTGCCTGAGAGTGTGCGGGAGGCCGAATTAATTCAGGGGTTAGGGTCAGGAAAACAGTGCCTGAGAGTGTGGGATAGGGCAGATTCATACCGGGATTATGTCTGGAACACAGTGCCAGAGAGTATGGTGGTGGTTGGTTTAATGCTGGGTTTAATGTCTGGAACACAGTGCCTGAGAGTGTGAGGAGGCAGGATTAATCCAGGGGTTAGGGTCTGGAACACAGTGTCTGAGAGTGTGGGGAGGCAGGATTAATCCAGGGGTTAGGGTCTGGAACACAGTGCCTGAGAGTGTGAGGAGGCAGGATTAATCAAGGGGTTAGTGTCTGGAACACAGTGTCTGAGAGTGTGGGGAGGCAGGATTAATCCAGGGGTTAGGGTCTGGAACACAGTGTCTGAGAGTGTGGGATAGGCCGAATTAATCCAGGGGTTAAGGTCTGGAACACAGTGTCTGAGAGTGTGGGATAGGCCGGCTTAATCCAGGGGTTAGGCTCTGGAACACAGTGCCTGAAAGTGTGGGATAGGCCAGATTAATCCACTGTTAGGGTCTGGAACACAGTGCCTGAAAGAGTGCGATACGCCGGATTAATCCAGGGGTTAGTGTCTGGAACAGTGTCTGAGGGTGTGGGTTTGGCTGAATTAATCGAAGGCTTAGGGTCTGGAACACAGTGTCTGAGAGTGTGGAATAGGCCGGTCAATCCAGGGGTTAGTGTCTGGGACACAGTGCCTGAGAGTGTGGGATATGGTGGATTAATCCAGGGGTTTTAGTCTGTAATACAGTTTCTGAGAGTGTGGAATGGGCCAGATTAATGCAGGGTTTAGGGTCTGAAACAGAGTGGCTGAGAGTCAGGGATGGGCCGGATTAATCCAGGGATTAGGCTCTGGAACACAGTGCCTGAGAGTGTGCGGGAGGCTGAATTAATGGAGGTATGATTGTCTGGAACACAGTGCCTTAGAGATTGGGATAGGCCGTATTAATCCAGGGGTTAGGATCTGGAACACAGTGCCTGAGCGTGTGGGATAGGCCGGATTAATCCACGGGTTAGGATCTGGAACACAGTGTCTGAGGGTGTGGGAGGCTGGATTAATCCAGGGGTTAGGGTGTGGAACAAAGTGCCTGAGAGTGTGGGATAGGCCGGATTAATCCAGGGGTAGGATCTGGAACACAGTGCCTGAGAGTGTGGGGGAGGCTGGATTAATCCAGGGGTTAGGGTGTGGAACAAAGTGCCTGAGAGCGTGGGATAGACCAGATTAATTCAAGGATTTAGGGTCTGGAACACAGTGTCTGAGTGTGTGGGATAGGCTGAAATAACCAGGGTTAAGGGTCTGTAAAACAGTGTCTGAGGGTATGGGTTTGGCTGGATTAATTGAAGGCTTCGGGTCTGGAACACAGTGCCTGAGAGTGTGGGATAGGCTGGAGTAATCCAGGGGTTTTGGTCTGGAATATAGTTTCTGAGAGTGTGGGATGGGCCAGATTAATGCAGGGTTTAGGGTCTGAAGGAGAGTGCCTGAGAGTCAGTGATAGGTCAGATTAATCCAGAAGTTATGGCCTGGAACACAGTGCCTGAGAGAGTGGGATAGGCCGGATTAATCCAGGGGTTAGGATCTGGAACACAGTGTCTGAGAGTGTGGGGGAGGCTGGATTAATCCAGGGGTTAGTGTCTGGAACACAGTGTCTGAGTGTGTGGGTTTGGCTGGATTAATCGATGGCTTAGGGTCTGGAACACAGTGCCTGACAGTGTGGGTTTGGCCGGATTAATCCAGGGGTTAGGGTCTGGAACACAGTGCCTGAGAGTGTGGGGTAGGCCAGGTCAATCCAGGTGTAAGGGTCTGGAATAGAGTGTCTAAGAGTATGGGATAGGCCGGATCAATCCAGGGGTTAGGCTCTGAACACAGTGCCTGAGAGTGTGCAGGAGGCCGGATTTATCCAGGGGTTAGGGTCTGGAACACAGTGTCTGAGAATGTGGGTTAGGCCAGATTAATCCAGGGGTTAGGCTCTGGAAAACAGTGCCTGAGAGAGTGGGATAGGCCAGATTCATCCAGGGGTTAGGCTCTGGATCACAGTGCCTGAGAGTGTGCGGGAAGCCAGGTCAATCCAGTGGTTATGGTCAGGAACAGTGCCTGAGAGTGTGGGATAGGCCGTTTTAATCCAGGAGTTAGGGTCTGGAATACATGCCTGAGAGAGTGGGATAGGCCAGGTCAATCCAGGGTTGAGGGTCTGGAATACATTATCTGAGAGAGTGGGATAGGCTGGATTAATCCAGGGGTTAGGGTCTGGAACACGGTGACTGAGAATGTGGGTTAGGCCGGATTAATCCAGGGGTTAGGCTCTGGAAAACAGTGCCTGAGAGAGTGGGATAGGCCAGATTCATCCAGGGGTTAGGCTCTGGATCACAGTGCCTGAGAGTGTGCGGGAAGCCAGGTCAATCCAGTGGTTATGGTCAGGAACAGTGCCTGAGAGTGTGGGATAGGCCGTTTTAATCCAGGAGTTAGGGTCTGGAAGACATGCCTGAGAGAGTGGGATAGGCCAGGTCAATCCAGGGTTGAGGGTCTGGAATACATTATCTGAGAGAGTGGGATAGGCTGGATTAATCCAGGGGTTACGGTCTGGAACACGGTGGCTGAGAATGTGGGTTAGGCCGGATTAATCCAGGGGTTAGGCTCTGGAAAACAGTGCCTGAGAGAGTGGGATAGGCCAGATTCATCCAGGGGTTAGGATCTGGAACACAGTGTCTGAGAGTGTGGGGGAGGCTGGATTAATCCAGGGGTTAGTGTCTGGAACACAGTGTCTGAGTGTGTGGGTTTGGCTGGATTAATCGATGGCTTAGGGTCTGGAACACAGTGCCTGACAGTGTGGGTTTGGCCGGATTAATCCAGGGGTTAGGGTCTGGAACACAGTGCCTGAGAGTGTGGGGTAGGGCAGGTCAATCCAGGTGTAAGGGTCTGGAATAGAGTGTCTAAGAGTATGGGATAGGCCGGATCAATCCAGGGGTTAGGCTCTGAACACAGTGCCTGAGAGTGTGCAGGAGGCCGGATTTATCCAGGGGTTAGGGTCTGGAACACAGTGTCTGAGAATGTGGGTTAGGCCAGATTAATCCAGGGGTTAGGCTCTGGAAAACAGTGCCTGAGAGAGTGGGATAGGCCAGATTCATCCAGGGGTTAGGCTCTGGATCACAGTGCCTGAGAGTGTGCGGGAAGCCAGGTCAATCCAGTGGTTATGGTCAGGAACAGTGCCTGAGAGTGTGGGATAGGCCGTTTTAATCCAGGAGTTAGGGTCTGGAAGACATGCCTGAGAGAGTGGGATAGGCCAGGTCAATCCAGGGTTGAGGGTCTGGAATACATTATCTGAGAGAGTGGGATAGGCTGGATTAATCCAGGGGTTACGGTCTGGAACACGGTGGCTGAGAATGTGGGTTAGGCCGGATTAATCCAGGGGTTAGGCTCTGGAAAACAGTGCCTGAGAGAGTGGGATAGGCCAGATTCATCCAGGGGTTAGGCTCTGGATCACAGTGCCTGAGAGTGTGCGGGAAGCCAGGTCAATCCAGTGGTTATGGTCAGGAACAGTGCCTGAGAGTGTGGGATAGGCCGTTTTAATCCAGGAGTTAGGGTCTGGAATACATGCCTGAGATAGTGGGATAGGCCAGGTCAATCCAGGGTTGAGGGTCTGGAATACATTATCTGAGAGAGTGGGATAGGCTGGATTAATCCAGGGGTTAGGGTCTGGAACACAGTGGCTGAGAATGTGGGTTAGGCCGGATTAATCCAGGGGTTAGGCTCTGGAACACAGTGCCTGAGAGTGTGGGTGAGGCCGGATTAATCCAGGGGTTAGGGTCTGGAACACAGTGCCTGAGAATGTAAATTAGGCCGGCGTAATCCAGGGGTTAGGCTCTGGAACACAGTGCCTGAGAGTGTGGATTAGGCCGGATTAATCCAGGGGTTAGGGTCAGGAAAACTGTGCCTGAGAGTGTGGGCTAGGCCGGATTAATCCAGGGGTTTTGGTCTGGAATACAGTTTCTAAGAGTGTGGGATGGGCCAGATTAATGCAGGGTTTAGGGTCTGAAAGAGAGTGCCTGAGAGTCAGGGATAGGCCAGATTAATCCAGGGTTTATGGCCTGGAACACAGTGCCGAGAGAGTGGAATAGGCCGGTCAATCCAGGGGTTAGTGTCTGGAACGCTGTGCCTGAGAGTGCGGGATAGGGCGGATTAATCCAGGGGTTTTGGTCTGGAATTCAGTTTCTGAGAGTGTGGGATGGGCCAGATTAATGCAGGGTTTAGGGTCTGAAAGAGAGTGCCTGAGAGTCAGGGACAGGCCGGATTAATCCATGGGTTATGTTCTGGAACACAGTGCTGGAGAATGTGGGGGAGGCTGGATTAATCCAGGCGTTAGGGTGTGGAACAAAGTGCCTGAGAGCGTTGGATAGACCAGATTAATTCAAGGATTTAGGGTCTGGAACACTGTGCCTGAGAGAGTGGGATAGGCCGGATTAATCCAGGGGTTAGAATCTGGAACACAGTGTCTGAGAGTGTGGGATAGGCTGAAATAATCCAGGATTAAGGGTCTGTAAAACAGTGTCTGAGGGTGTGGGTTTGGCTGGATTAATCGAAGGCTTCGGGTCTGGAACACAGTGCCTGAGTTGTGGGATTGTCTGGATTAATCCAGGTGTTAGGGTCTGGAACACAGTGTCTGAGAATGTGGGTTAGGCCGGCTTAATCCAGGGGTTAGGCTCTGGAACACAGTGCCTGAGAGTGTGGGATAGGCTGGAGTAATCCAGGAGTTAGGGTCTGGAACACAGTGTCTGAGAATGTGGGTTAGGCTGGATTAATCCAGGGGTTAGGGTCTGGAACACAGTGTCTGAGAATGTGGGTTAGGCCGGCTTAATCCAGGGGTTAGGCTCTGGAACACACTGCTTGAGAGTGTGGGGGAGGCTGGATTAATCCAGGGGTTAGGGTGTGGAACAAAGTGCCTGAGAGTGTGGGATAGGCCGGATTTATCCACGGTTAGGGTCTGGAACACAGTGTCTGAGGGTGTGGGATAGGGCAGATTAATCCAGGGGTTTTGGTCTGGAATACAGTTTCTGAGAGTGTGGGATAGGCCAGATTAATGCAGGGTTTAGGGTCTGAAACAGAGTGGCTGAGAGTCAGGGATAAACCAGATTAATCTAGGGGTTAGGGTGTGGAACAAAGTGCCTGAGAGCGTGGGATCGACCAGATTAATTCAAGGATTTAGGGTCTGGAGCACAGTGCCTGAGAGAGTGGGATAAACCGGATTTTTCCAGGGGTTAGAATCTGGAACACAGTGCCTGAGAGTGTGGGAAAGACTGGATTAATCCAGGTGTTAGGGTCTGGAACACAGTGCCTGAGAGTGTGGGCTAGGCCGGATTAATCCAGGAGTTTTGGTCTGGAATACAGTTTCTGAGAGTGTGGGATGGGCCAGATTAATGCAGGGTTTAGGGTCTGAAAGAGAGTGCCTGAGAGTCAGGGATAGGCCAGATTAATCCAGGGGTTATGGCCTGGAGCACAGCGACTGAGAGAGTGGGATAGGCCGGACTAATCCAGGGGTTAGCGTCAGGAACACAGTGCTTGAGAGCGTGGGGTAGGCCCGGTCAATCCAGGGGTTAGTGACTGGAACACAGTGTCAGAGAGTGTGGGATTGGCCGGGTCAAGCCAGGGGTGAGTATCTGGAACACAGTGCCTGATAGTGTGGGATAGGCCAGAATAATCCAGGGGTTAGGCTCTGGAACACAGTGTCTGAGAGTGTGCGGGAGGCCGAATTAATTCAGGTAAGAGGGTCTGGAACACAGTGCCTGAGAGTGTGCGGGAGGCCGAATTAATTCAGGGGTTAGGGTCAGGAAAACAGTGCCTGAGAGTGTGGGATAGGGCAGATTCATACCGGGATTATGTCTGGAACACAGTGCCAGAGAGTATGGTGGTGGTTGGTTTAATGCTGGGTTTAATGTCTGGAACACAGTGCCTGAGAGTGTGAGGAGGCAGGATTAATCCAGGGGTTAGGGTCTGGAACACAGTGTCTGAGAGTGTGGGGAGGCAGGATTAATCCAGGGGTTAGGGTCTGGAACACAGTGCCTGAGAGTGTGAGGAGGCTGGATTAATCAAGGGGTTAGTGTCTGGAACACAGTGTCTGAGAGTGTGGGGAGGCAGGATTAATCCAGGGGTTAGGGTCTGGAACACAGTGTCTGAGAGTGTGGGATAGGCCGAATTAATCCAGGGGTTAAGGTCTGGAACACAGTGTCTGAGAGTGTGGGATAGGCCGGCTTAATCCAGGGGTTAGGCTCTGGAACACAGTGCCTGAAAGTGTGGGATAGGCCAGATTAATCCAGGGGTTAGTGTCTGGAACAGTGTCTGAGGGTGTGGGTTTGGCTGAATTAATCGAAGGCTTAGGGTCTGGAACACAGTGTCTGAGAGTGTGGAATAGGCCGGTCAATCCAGGGGTTAGTGTCTGGGACACAGTGCCTGAGAGTGTGGGATATGGTGGATTAATCCAGGGGTTTTAGTCTGTAATACAGTTTCTGAGAGTGTGGAATGGGCCAGATTAATGCAGGGTTTAGGGTCTGAAACAGAGTGGCTGAGAGTCAGGGATGGGCCGGATTAATCCAGGGGTTAGGCTCTGGAACACAGTGCCTGAGAGTGTGCGGGAGGCTGAATTAATGGAGGTATGATTGTCTGGAACACAGTGCCTTAGAGATTGGGATAGGCCGGATTAATCCAGGGGTTAGGATCTGGAACACAGTGCCTGAGCGTGTGGGATAGGCCGGATTAATCCACGGGTTAGGATCTGGAACACAGTGTCTGAGGGTGTGGGAGGCTGGATTAATCCAGGGGTTAGGGTGTGGAACAAAGTGCCTGAGAGTGTGGGATAGGCCGGATTAATCCAGGGGTAGGATCTGGAACACAGTGCCTGAGAGTGTGGGGGAGGCTGGATTAATCCAGGGGTTCGGGTGTGGAACAAAGTGCCTGAGAGCGTGGGATAGACCAGATTAATTCAAGGATTTAGGGTCTGGAACACAGTGTCTGAGTGTGTGGGATAGGCTGAAATAACCAGGGTTAAGGGTCTGTAAAACAGTGTCTGAGGGTATGGGTTTGGCTGGATTAATTGAAGGCTTCGGGTCTGGAACACAGTGCCTGAGAGTGTGGGATAGGCTGGTGTAATCCAGGGGTTTTGGTCTGGAATATAGTTTCTGAGAGTGTGGGATGGGCCAGATTAATGCAGGGTTTAGGGTCTGAAGGAGAGTGCCTGAGAGTCAGTGATAGGTCAGATTAATCCAGAAGTTATGGCCTGGAACACAGTGCCTGAGAGAGTGGGATAGGCCGGATTAATCCAGGGGTTAGGATCTGGAACACAGTGTCTGAGAGTGTGGGGGAGGCTGGATTAATCCAGGGGTTAGTGTCTGGAACACAGTGTCTGAGTGTGTGGGTTTGGCTGGATTAATCGATGGCTTAGGGTCTGGAACACAGTGCCTGACAGTGTGGGTTTGGCCGGATTAATCCAGGGGTTAGGGTCTGGAACACAGTGCCTGAGAGTGTGGGGTAGGCCAGGTCAATCCAGGTGTAAGGGTCTGGAATAGAGTGTCTAAGAGTATGGGATAGGCCGGATCAATCCAGGGGTTAGGCTCTGAACACAGTGCCTGAGAGTGTGCAGGAGGCCGGATTTATCCAGGGGTTAGGGTCTGGAACACAGTGTCTGAGAATGTGGGTTAGGCCAGATTAATCCAGGGGTTAGGCTCTGGATCACAGTGCCTGAGAGTGTGCGGGAAGCCAGGTCAATCCAGTGGTTATGGTCAGGAACAGTGCCTGAGAGTGTGGGATAGGCCGTTTTAATCCAGGAGTTAGGGTCTGGAATACATGCCTGAGAGAGTGGGATAGGCCAGGTCAATCCAGGGTTGAGGGTCTGGAATACATTATCTGAGAGAGTGGGATAGGCTGGATTAATCCAGGGGTTAGGGTCTGGAACACGGTGGCTGAGAATGTGGGTTAGGCCGGATTAATCCAGGGGTTAGGCTCTGGAAAACAGTGCCTGAGAGAGTGGGATAGGCCAGATTCATCCAGGGGTTAGGCTCTGGATCACAGTGCCTGAGAGTGTGCGGGAAGCCAGGTCAATCCAGTGGTTATGGTCAGGAACAGTGCCTGAGAGTGTGGGATAGGCCGTTTTAATCCAGGAGTTAGGGTCTGGAAGACATGCCTGAGAGAGTGGGATAGGCCAGGTCAATCCAGGGTTGAGGGTCTGGAATACATTATCTGAGAGAGTTGGATAGGCTGGATTAATCCAGGGGTTAGGGTCTGGAACACAGTGGCTGAGAATGTGGGTTAGGCCGGATTAATCCAGGGGTTAGGCTCTGGAACACAGTGCCTGAGAGTGTGGGTGAGGCCGGATTAATCCAGGGGTTAGGGTCTGGAACACAGTGCCTGAGAATGTAAATTAGGCCGGCGTAATCCAGGGGTTAGGCTCTGGAACACAGTGCCTGAGAGTGTGGATTAGGCCGGATTAATCCAGGGGTTAGGGTCAGGAAAACTGTGCCTGAGAGTGTGGGCTAGGCCGGATTAATCCAGGGGTTTTGGTCTGGAATACAGTTTCTAAGAGTGTGGGATGGGCCAGATTAATGCAGGGTTTAGGGTCTGAAAGAGAGTGCCTGAGAGTCAGGGATAGGCCAGATTAATCCAGGGGTTATGGCCTGGAACACAGTGCCGAGAGAGTGGAATAGGCCGGTCAATCCAGGGGTTAGTGTCTGGAACGCTGTGCCTGAGAGTGCGGGATAGGGCGGATTAATCCAGGGGTTTTGGTCTGGAATTCAGTTTCTGAGAGTGTGGGATGGGCCAGATTAATGCAGGGTTTAGGGTCTGAAAGAGAGTGCCTGAGAGTCAGGGACAGGCCGGATTAATCCATGGGTTATGTTCTGGAACACAGTGCTGGAGAATGTGGGGGAGGCTGGATTAATCCAGGCGTTAGGGTGTGGAACAAAGTGCCTGAGAGCGTTGGATAGACCAGATTAATTCAAGGATTTAGGGTCTGGAACACTGTGCCTGAGAGAGTGGGATAGGCCGGATTAATCCAGGGGTTAGAATCTGGAACACAGTGTCTGAGAGTGTGGGATAGGCTGAAATAATCCAGGATTAAGGGTCTGTAAAACAGTGTCTGAGGGTGTGGGTTTGGCTGGATTAATCGAAGGCTTCGGGTCTGGAACACAGTGCCTGAGTTGTGGGATTGTCTGGATTAATCCAGGTGTTAGGGTCTGGAACACAGTGTCTGAGAATGTGGGTTAGGCCGGCTTAATCCAGGGGTTAGGCTCTGGAACACAGTGCCTGAGAGTGTGGGATAGGCTGGAGTAATCCAGGAGTTAGGGTCTGGAACACAGTGTCTGAGAATGTGGGTTAGGCTGGATTAATCCAGGGGTTAGGGTCTGGAACACAGTGTCTGAGAATGTGGGTTAGGCCGGCTTAATCCAGGGGTTAGGCTCTGGAACACACTGCTTGAGAGTGTGGGGGAGGCTGGATTAATCCAGGGGTTAGGGTGTGGAACAAAGTGCCTGAGAGTGTGGGATAGGCCGGATTTATCCACGGTTAGGGTCTGGAACACAGTGTCTGAGGGTGTGGGATAGGGCAGATTAATCCAGGGGTTTTGGTCTGGAATACAGTTTCTGAGAGTGTGGGATAGGCCAGATTAATGCAGGGTTTAGGGTCTGAAACAGAGTGGCTGAGAGTCAGGGATAAACCAGATTAATCTAGGGGTTAGGGTGTGGAACAAAGTGCCTGAGAGCGTGGGATCGACCAGATTAATTCAAGGATTTAGGGTCTGGAGCACAGTGCCTGAGAGAGTGGGATAAACCGGATTTTTCCAGGGGTTAGAATCTGGAACACAGTGCCTGAGAGTGTGGGAAAGACTGGATTAATCCAGGTGTTAGGGTCTGGAACACAGTGCCTGAGAGTGTGGGCTAGGCCGGATTAATCCAGGAGTTTTGGTCTGGAATACAGTTTCTGAGAGTGTGGGATGGGCCAGATTAATGCAGGGTTTAGGGTCTGAAAGAGAGTGCCTGAGAGTCAGGGATAGGCCAGATTAATCCAGGGGTTATGGCCTGGAGCACAGCGACTGAGAGAGTGGGATAGGCCGGACTAATCCAGGGGTTAGCGTCAGGAACACAGTGCTTGAGAGCGTGGGGTAGGCCCGGTCAATCCAGGGGTTAGTGACTGGAACACAGTGTCAGAGAGTGTGGGATTGGCCGGGTCAAGCCAGGGGTGAGTATCTGGAACACAGTGCCTGATAGTGTGGGATAGGCCAGAATAATCCAGGGGTTAGGCTCTGGAACACAGTGTCTGAGAGTGTGCGGGAGGCCGAATTAATTCAGGTAAGAGGGTCTGGAACACAGTGCCTGAGAGTGTGCGGGAGGCCGAATTAATTCAGGGGTTAGGGTCAGGAAAACAGTGCCTGAGAGTGTGGGATAGGGCAGATTCATACCGGGATTATGTCTGGAACACAGTGCCAGAGAGTATGGTGGTGGTTGGTTTAATGCTGGGTTTAATGTCTGGAACACAGTGCCTGAGAGTGTGAGGAGGCAGGATTAATCCAGGGGTTAGGGTCTGGAACACAGTGTCTGAGAGTGTGGGGAGGCAGGATTAATCCAGGGGTTAGGGTCTGGAACACAGTGCCTGAGAGTGTGAGGAGGCTGGATTAATCAAGGGGTTAGTGTCTGGAACACAGTGTCTGAGAGTGTGGGGAGGCAGGATTAATCCAGGGGTTAGGGTCTGGAACACAGTGTCTGAGAGTGTGGGATAGGCCGAATTAATCCAGGGGTTAGGCTCTGGAACACAGTGCCTGAAAGTGTGGGGGAGGCCAGATTAATCCAGGGGTTAGGGTGTAGAACAAAGTGCCTGAGAGTGTGGGATAGGCCGGATTAATCCACTGTTAGGGTCTGGAACACAGTGCCTGAAAGAGTGGGATAGGCCAGATTAATCCAGGGGTTAGTGTCTGGAACAGTGTCTGAGGGTGTGGGTTTGGCTGAATTAATCGAAGGCTTAGGGTCTGGAACACAGTGTCTGAGAGTGTGGAATAGGCCGGTCAATCCAGTGGTTAGTGTCTGGGACACAGTGCCTGAGAGTGTGGGATATGGTGGATTAATCCAGGGGTTTTAGTCTGTAATACAGTTTCTGAGAGTGTGGAATGGGCCAGATTAATGCAGGGTTTAGGGTCTGAAACAGAGTGGCTGAGAGTCAGGGATGGGCCGGATTAATCCAGGGGTTAGGCTCTGGAACACAGTGCCTGAGAGTGTGCGGGAGGCTGAATTAATGGAGGTATGATTGTCTGGAACACAGTGCCTTAGAGATTGGGATAGGCCGGATTAATCCAGGGGTTAGGATCTGGAACACAGTGCCTGAGCGTGTGGGATAGGCCGGATTAATCCACGGGTTAGGATCTGGAACACAGTGTCTGAGGGTGTGGGAGGCTGGATTAATCCAGGTGTGGAACAAAGTGCCTGAGAGTGTGGGATAGGCCGGATTAATCCAGGGGTAGGATCTGGAACACAGTGCCTGAGAGTGTGGGGGAGGCTGGATTAATCCAGGGGTTAGGGTGTGGAACAAAGTGCCTGAGAGCGTGGGATAGACCAGATTAATTCAAGGATTTAGGGTCTGGAACACAGTGTCTGAGTGTGTGGGATAGGCTGAAATAACCAGGGTTAAGGGTCTGTAAAACAGTGTCTGAGGGTATGGGTTTGGCTGGATTAATTGAAGGCTTCGGGTCTGGAACACAGTGCCTGAGAGTGTGGGATAGGCTGGAGTAATCCAGGGGTTTTGGTCTGGAATATAGTTTCTGAGAGTGTGGGATGGGCCAGATTAATGCAGGGTTTAGGGTCTGAAGGAGAGTGCCTGAGAGTCAGTGATAGGTCAGATTAATCCAGAAGTTATGGCCTGGAACACAGTGCCTGAGAGAGTGGGATAGGCCGGATTAATCCAGGGGTTAGGATCTGGAACACAGTGTCTGAGAGTGTGGGGGAGGCTGGATTAATCCAGGGGTTAGTGTCTGGAACACAGTGTCTGAGTGTGTGGGTTTGGCTGGATTAATCGATGGCTTAGGGTCTGGAACACAGTGCCTGACAGTGTGGGTTTGGCCGGATTAATCCAGGGGTTAGGGTCTGGATCACAGTGCCTGAGAGTGTGGGGTAGGCCAGGTCAATCCAGGTGTAAGGGTCTGGAATAGAGTGTCTAAGAGTATGGGATAGGCCGGATCAATCCAGGGGTTAGGCTCTGAACACAGTGCCTGAGAGTGTGCAGGAGGCCGGATTTATCCAGGGGTTAGGGTCTGGAACACAGTGTCTGAGAATGTGGGTTAGGCCAGATTAATCCAGGGGTTAGGCTCTGGAAAACAGTGCCTGAGAGAGTGGGATAGGCCAGATTCATCCAGGGGTTAGGCTCTGGATCACAGTGCCTGAGAGTGTGCGGGAAGCCAGGTCAATCCAGTGGTTATGGTCAGGAACAGTGCCTGAGAGTGTGGGATAGGCCGTTTTAATCCAGGAGTTAGGGTCTGGAATACATGCCTGAGAGAGTGGGATAGGCCAGGTCAATCCAGGGTTGAGGGTCTGGAATACATTATCTGAGAGAGTGGGATAGGCTGGATTAATCCAGGGGTTAGGGTCTGGAACACGGTGGCTGAGAATGTGGGTTAGGCCGGATTAATCCAGGGGTTAGGCTCTGGAAAACAGTGCCTGAGAGAGTGGGATAGGCCAGATTCATCCAGGGGTTAGGCTCTGGATCACAGTGCCTGAGAGTGTGCGGGAAGCCAGGTCAATCCAGTGGTTATGGTCAGGAACAGTGCCTGAGAGTGTGGGATAGGCCGTTTTAATCCAGGAGTTAGGGTCTGGAAGACATGCCTGAGAGAGTGGGATAGGCCAGGTCAATCCAGGGTTGAGGGTCTGGAATACATTATCTGAGAGAGTTGGATAGGCTGGATTAATCCAGGGGTTAGGGTCTGGAACACAGTGGCTGAGAATGTGGGTTAGGCCGGATTAATCCAGGGGTTAGGCTCTGGAACACAGTGCCTGAGAGTGTGGGTGAGGCCGGATTAATCCAGGGGTTAGGGTCTGGAACACAGTGCCTGAGAATGTAAATTAGGCCGGCGTAATCCAGGGGTTAGGCTCTGGAACACAGTGCCTGAGAGTGTGGATTAGGCCGGATTAATCCAGGGGTTAGGGTCAGGAAAACTGTGCCTGAGAGTGTGGGCTAGGCCGGATTAATCCAGGGGTTTTGGTCTGGAATACAGTTTCTAAGAGTGTGGGATGGGCCAGATTAATGCAGGGTTTAGGGTCTGAAAGAGAGTGCCTGAGAGTCAGGGATAGGCCAGATTAATCCAGGGGTTATGGCCTGGAACACAGTGCCGAGAGAGTGGAATAGGCCGGTCAATCCAGGGGTTAGTGTCTGGAACGCTGTGCCTGAGAGTGCGGGATAGGGCGGATTAATCCAGGGGTTTTGGTCTGGAATTCAGTTTCTGAGAGTGTGGGATGGGCCAGATTAATGCAGGGTTTAGGGTCTGAAAGAGAGTGCCTGAGAGTCAGGGACAGGCCGGATTAATCCATGGGTTATGTTCTGGAACACAGTGCTGGAGAATGTGGGGGAGGCTGGATTAATCCAGGCGTTAGGGTGTGGAACAAAGTGCCTGAGAGCGTTGGATAGACCAGATTAATTCAAGGATTTAGGGTCTGGAACACTGTGCCTGAGAGAGTGGGATAGGCCGGATTAATCCAGGGGTTAGAATCTGGAACACAGTGTCTGAGAGTGTGGGATAGGCTGAAATAATCCAGGATTAAGGGTCTGTAAAACAGTGTCTGAGGGTGTGGGTTTGGCTGGATTAATCGAAGGCTTCGGGTCTGGAACACAGTGCCTGAGTTGTGGGATTGTCTGGATTAATCCAGGTGTTAGGGTCTGGAACACAGTGTCTGAGAATGTGGGTTAGGCCGGCTTAATCCAGGGGTTAGGCTCTGGAACACAGTGCCTGAGAGTGTGGGATAGGCTGGAGTAATCCAGGAGTTAGGGTCTGGAACACAGTGTCTGAGAATGTGGGTTAGGCTGGATTAATCCAGGGGTTAGGGTCTGGAACACAGTGTCTGAGAATGTGGGTTAGGCCGGCTTAATCCAGGGGTTAGGCTCTGGAACACACTGCTTGAGAGTGTGGGGGAGGCTGGATTAATCCAGGGGTTAGGGTGTGGAACAAAGTGCCTGAGAGTGTGGGATAGGCCGGATTTATCCACGGTTAGGGTCTGGAACACAGTGTCTGAGGGTGTGGGATAGGGCAGATTAATCCAGGGGTTTTGGTCTGGAATACAGTTTCTGAGAGTGTGGGATAGGCCAGATTAATGCAGGGTTTAGGGTCTGAAACAGAGTGGCTGAGAGTCAGGGATAAACCAGATTAATCTAGGGGTTAGGGTGTGGAACAAAGTGCCTGAGAGCGTGGGATCGACCAGATTAATTCAAGGATTTAGGGTCTGGAGCACAGTGCCTGAGAGAGTGGGATAAACCGGATTTTTCCACGGGTTAGAATCTGGAACACAGTGCCTGAGAGTGTGGGAAAGACTGGATTAATCGAGGTGTTAGGGTCTGGAACACAGTGCCTGAGAGTGTGGGCTAGGCCGGATTAATCCAGGAGTTTTGGTCTGGAATACAGTTTCTGAGAGTGTGGGATGGGCCAGATTAATGCAGGGTTTAGGGTCTGAAAGAGAGTGCCTGAGAGTCAGGGACAGGCCAGATTAATCCAGGGGTTATGGCCTGGAGCACAGCGACTGAGAGAGTGGGATAGGCCGGACTAATCCAGGGGTTAGCGTCAGGAACACAGTGCTTGAGAGCGTGGGGTAGGCCCGGTCAATCCAGGGGTTAGTGACTGGAACACAGTGTCAGAGAGTGTGGGATTGGCCGGGTCAAGCCAGGGGTGAGTATCTGGAACACAGTGCCTGATAGTGTGGGATAGGCCAGAATAATCCAGGGGTTAGGGTCTGGAACACAGTGTCAGAGAGTGTGGGGTAGGCCAGGTCAATCCAGGTGTTAGGGTCTGGAACACAGTGCCTGATAGTGTGGGATAGGCCGGATTAATCCGGGGGTTAGGGTCTGGAACACAGTGCCTGAGAGTGTGGAATAGGCCCAATTCATCCAGAGGTTAGGGTCTGGAACACTGTGCCTGAGAGTGTGGGGTAGGTGTGAATAATCCAGGGGTTAGGGTCTGGAACAGAATGCCTGAGAGTGTGGGGTAGGCCAGGTCAATCCAGGTGTTAGTGTCTGGAATACAGTGCCTGAGTGTATGGGATAGGCCGGATCAATCCTGAGGTTAGGCTCTGGAACACAGTGCCTGAGAGTGTGCGAGAGGCTGGTTTTATCCAGGGGTTAGGGTCTGGAACACAGCATCTGAGAATGTGGATTCGGCCGGATTAATCCAGGTGTTAGGGTCTGGAACACAGTGTCTGAGAGTATGGGATAGGCCGGATTAATCCAGTGGCTCAGTTCTGGAACACAGTGTCTGAGAGTGTACGATAGGCCGGGTTAATCCAGGGTTTATTGTCGGGAATACAGTGTCTGAGAGAATGCTGGTGGTCGGTTTAATACAGGGGTTAGTGTCTGGAACACTGTGTCTGAGAGTGTGGAATAGGCCGGATTAATCCAGGGGTTAGGGTCTGGAACACAGTGTCTGAGTGTACGATAGGCCGGGTCAATCCAGGGCTTATTGTCGGGAATACAGTGTCTGAGAGAATGGTGGTGGTCGGTTTAATACAGGGGTTAGTGGGATAGGCCGGATTCATCCAGGGATTATGTCTGGAACACAGTGCCTGAGAGTGTGGGGAGGCCAGATTAATCCAGGGGTTAGGGTCTGGAACACAGTGCTTGAGTGCTTGGGATAGGCCGGATTAATCCAGGGGTTAGGGTCTGGAACGCAGTGCCTGAGAGTGCGGGATAGGGCTGATTAATCCTGGGGTTTTGGTCTGGAATACAGTTTCTGAGAGTATGGGATGGGCCAGATTAATGCAGGGTTTAGGGTCTGAAAGAGAGTGGCTGAGAGTCAGGGATAGGCCAGATTAATCCAGGGGTTATGGCCTGGAACACAGTGACTAAGTGAGTGGGATAGGCCGGATTAATCCAGGGGTTAGGGTCTGGAACACAGTGCCTGAGAGTGTGGGGTAGGCCAGGTCAATCCAGGTGTTAGGGTCTGGAACACAGTGCCTGATAGTGTGGGATAGGCCGGATTAATCCAGGGGTTAGGGTCTGGAACACAGTGCCTGAGAGTTTGGAATAGGCCGGATTAATCCTGAGGTTATGGTCTGGAATACAGTGCCTGAGAGTGTGGGATAGGCCAGGTCAAAGCAGGATTGAAGGTCTGGAATACTTTGTCTGAAAGAGTGGGACAGGCTGGATTAATCCAGAGGTTAGGGTCTGGAACAGAATGTCTGAGAGTGTGGGGTAGGCCAGGTCAATCCAGGCGTTAGTGTCTGGAATACAGTGCCTGAGAATATGGGATAGGCCGGATCAATCCAGGGGTTAGGGTCTGGAACACAGTGCCTGAGAGTTTGGAATAGGCTGGATTAATCCTGAGGTTATGGTCTGGAACACAGTGCCTGAGAGTGTGGGATAAGCCAGGTCAAACAAGGGTTGAAGGTCTGGGACACAGTGCCTGAGAGAGTGGGATAGGCCGGATTAATCCAAGGGTTAGGGTCTGGAACACAGTGCCTGAGAGTTTGGAATAGGCCGGATTAATCCTGAGGTTATGGTCTGGAATACAGTGCCTGAGAGTGTGGGGTAGGCCCGGTCAATCCAGGGGTTAGTGTCTGGAATACAGTGCCTGATAGTGTTGGACAGGCCGGAATAATCCAGGGGTTAGAGTCTGGAACACATTGCCTTAGAGATTGGGATAGGCCGGATTAATCCAGGGGTTAGTGTCTGGAAAACAGTGCCTGAGAATGTGGGATAGGCCAGATTCATCCAGGGATTATGTCTGGAACATAGTGCCTGAGAGTGTGGGGAAGCCAGATAAATCCAGAAATTAGGGTCTGGAACGCAGTGCCTGAGAGTGCGGGATAGGGCGGATTAATCCAGCGGTTTTGGTCTGGAATACAGTTTCTGAGAGTATGGGATGGGCCAGATTAATCCAGGGGTTATGGCCTGGGACACAGTGCCTAAGTGAGTGGGATAGGCCGGATTAATCCAAGGGTTAGGGTCTGGAACACAGTGCCTGAGAGTTTGGAATAGGCCGGATTAATCCTGAGGTTATATTCTGGAATACAGTGCCTGAGAGCGTGGGGTAGGCCCTGTCAATCCAGGGGTTAGTGTCTGGAACACAGTGCCTGATAGTGTTGGACAGGCCGGAATAATCCAGGGGTTAGAGTCTGGAACACATTGCCTTAGAGATTCGGATAGGCCGGATTAATCCAGGGGTTAGTGTCTGGAAAACAGTGCCTGAGAATGTGTGATAGGCCAGATTCATCAAGGGATTATGTCTGGAACACAGTGCCTGAGAATGTGGGGAAGCCGGATAAATCCAGAAATTAGGGTCTGGAACGCAGTGCCTGAGAGTGCGGGATAGGGCGGATTAATCCAGCGGTTTTGGTCTGGAATACAGTTTCTGAGAGTATGGGATGGGCCAGATTAATCCAGGGGTCTGAAAGAGAGTGCCTGAGAGTCAGGGATAGGCCAGATTAATCCAGGGGTTAGGGTCTGGAACACAGTGCCTCAGAGTCAGGGATAGGCCAGATTAATCCAGGGGTTATGGCCTGGAACACAGTGCCTACGTGAGTGGGATAGGCCGGATTAATCCAGGGGTTAGGGTCTGGAACACAGTGCCTGAGAGCGTGGGTAGGCCGGATTAATCCAGGGGTTAGGGTCTGGAACACAGTGCCTGAGAGTGTGGAATAGGTGTAAATAATCCAGGGGTTAGGGTGTGGAATACAGTGTCTGAGAGTGTGGGATAGGTGTGAATAATCCAGGGGTTAGGGTCTGGAATACAGTGCCTGAGAGTGTGTGATAGGCCAGGTCAAACCAGGGTTGACGGTCTGGAATACATTGTCTGAGAGAGTGGGGCAGGAAGGATTAATCCAGGGGTTAGGGTCTGGAACAGAATGCCTGAGAGTGTGGGGTAGGACAGGTCATTCCAGGTGTTAGTGTCTGGAATACAGTGCCTGAGAGTACGGGATAGGCCGGATCAATCTAGGGGTTAGGCTCTGAAACACAGTGCCTGAGAGTGTGCGGGAGGCCGGATTTATCCAGGGGTTAGGGTCGGGAACACAGTGTCTGAGAATGTGGGTTCGGCCGGATTAGTCCAGGTGTTAGTCTCTGGAACACAGTGCCTGAGAGTGTGGGGGAGCCTGGATTAATCCAGGGGTTAGGGTGTGGAACAAAGTGCCTGAGAGTGTGGGATAGACCGGATTAATCCAGGGGTTAGTGTCTGGAACACAGTGCCTGAGTGCTTGGGATATGTCGGAATAATCGAAGGGTTAGGGTCTCGAACACAGTGTCTGAGAGTGTGGGATAGGCCGGGTCAATCCTGGGGTTAGTGTCTGGAACACATTGCCTGAGAGCGTGGGATAGGTAGGATTAATCCAGGGGTTAGGCTCTGGAATACAGTGTCTGAGAGTGTGCGGGAGTCCAAATTAATTGAGATGTTAGGGTCTGGAACACAGTGCCTGAGAGATTGGGATAGGCTGGATTAATCCAGGGATTAGGGTCTGGAAAACAGCACCTGAGAGTGTGGGTTAGGCCAGAGTCATCCAGGGATTATGTCTGGAACACAGTGCCTGAGTGTTTGGTGGTGGTTGGTATAATGCTGGGGTTAGTGTCTGGAACACAGTGTCTGAGAGTGTGGGGAGGCCGGATTAATACAGGGGTTAGGGTCTGGAACACCGTGTCTGAGAGTGTGGGTTAGGCCAGATTAATCCAGGGGTTAGTGTCGGGAACACAGTGCCTGAGCATGTGGGATAGGCCGGATTAATCCATGGGTTAGGCTCTGGAACACAGTGCCTGAGAGTGTGGGATTGACTGGATTAATCCAGGGGTTAGGGTCTGGAAAACAGTGCCTGAGAGTGTGGGATCGGCCAGATTAATCCAGGGGTTAGTGTCTGGAACACAGTGTCAGAGAGTGTGGGATAGGCTGAATTAATCCAGGGTTTAGGGGCTGTAAAACAGTGTCTGAAGGTGTGGGTTTGGCTGGATTAATAGAAGGCTTAGGGTCTGGAATACAGTGCCTGAGAGTGTGGGATTGACTGGATTAATCCAGGGGTTAGGGTCTGGAAAACAGTGCCTGAGAGTGTGGGATCGGCCAGATTAATCCAGGGTTAGTGTCCGGAATACAGCGCCTGAGAGAGTGGGATAGGCCGGAATTATCCAGGGGTTAGGAGCTGGAACACAGTGCCTGACAGTGTGCGAGAGGGCGAATTAATTCAGGTGTTAGGGTCTGGAAAACAGTGCCTGAGAGTGTGAGATAGGGCTGATTCATCCAGGGATTATGTCTGGAACACAGTGCCTGAGAGTATGGCGGTGGTCGAAGTTCTGCTGGGGTTAGTGTCTGGAACACAGTGTCTGAGATTGAGGGGAGGCCGGATTAATCCAGGGGGTTAGGGTCTGGAACACAGTGTCTGAGAATGTGGGTTAGGCCAGATTAATCCAGGGGTAAGGCTGTGGAACACAGTGCCTGAGAGATTGGGATAGGCCGGATTAATCCAGGGGTTAGGGCCTGGAAAACAGTGCCTGAGAGTGTGGGATAGGGCAAATTCATACAGGGATTCTGTCTGGAACACAGTGCCAGAGAGTATGGTGGTGGTCGGTTTAATTCTGGGGTTAGTGTCTGGAACACAGTGTCTGAGAGTGAGGGGAGGCCGGATTAATCAGGGGGTTAGGGTCTGGAACACATTGCCTGAGAATGTAGGTTAGGCCGGATTCATCCAGGGGTTAGGGTCTGGAACACAGTGTCTGAGAGTGTGGGATAGGCCGGAGTAATCCAGGTGTTAGGGTCTGGAACACAGTGTCTGAGAATGTGGGTTAGGCCGGTTAATCCAGGGATTAGGCTCTGGAACACAGTGCCTGAGAGTGTGGGGTAGGACAGGTCATTCCAGGTGTTAGTGTCTGGAATACAGTGCCTGAGTGTTTGGTGGTGGTTGGTATAATGCTGGGGTTAGTGTCTGGAACACAGTGTCTGAGAGTGTGGGGAGGCCGGATTAATACAGGGGTTAGGGTCTGGAACACCGTGCCTGAGAGTGTGGGTTAGGCCAGATTAATCAGGGGTTACTGTCGGGAACACAGTGCCTGAGCATGTGGGATAGGCCGGATTAATCCATGGGTTAGGCTCTGGAACACAGTGCCTGAGAGTGTGTGGGTAGGCCGGATTAATCCAGGGGTTAGACTCTGGAAAACAGTGCCTGAGAGTGTGTGGTAGGCCAGATTAATCCAGGGGTTAGTGTCTGGAACACAGTGTCAGAGAGTGTGGGATCGGCTGAATTAATCCAGGGTTTAGGGGCTGTAAAACAGTGTCTGAAGGTGTGGGTTTGGCTGGATTAATAGAAGGCTTAGGGTCTGGAATACAGTGCCTGAGAGTGTGGGATTGACTGGATTAATCCAGGGGTTAGGGTCTGGAACACAGTGTCTGAGAATGTGGGTTAGGCCAGATTAATCCAGGGGTAAGGCTGTGGAACACAGTGCCTGAGAGATTGGGATAGGCCGGATTAATCCAGGGGTTAGGGCCTGGAAAACAGTGCCTGAGAGTGTGGGATAGGGCAAATTCATACAGGGATTCTGTCTGGAACACAGTGCCAGAGAGTATGGTGGTGGTCGGTTTAATTCTGGGGTTAGTGTCTGGAACACAGTGTCTGAGAGTGAGGGGAGGCCGGATTAATCAGGGGGTTAGGGTCTGGAACACAGTGCCTGAGAATGTAGGTTAGGCCGGATTCATCCAGGGGTTAGGGTCTGGAACACAGTGCCTGAGAGTGTGGGATAGGCCGGATTAATATAGGGATTAGGGTCTGGAACACACTGCCTGAGAGTGTGGAGGAGGCCGGATTAATCCACGGGTTAGGTTTTGGAACACACTGCCTGAGAGTGTGGGATAGGCCGGATTAATCCAGGGGTTAGTGACTGGAACACAGTGCCTAGGAGTGTGGGATAGGCTGGATTAATCCAGGGGTTAGGGTCTGGAACAAAGTGTCTGAAAGTGTGGGGTCGGCCGGATTAATCCAGTGGTTAGGGTCTGGAACACAGTGTCTGAGAGTGTGGGGGAGGCAGACTCAATCCAGGGGTTAGGGTCTGGAACACAGTGTCTGAAAATGTCGTGTAGGTCAGATTCATCCAAGGGTTAGGGTCTGGAAGACAGTGCCTGAGAGTGTGGGATAGGCCGGATTACTCCAGGGGTTAGGGTCTGGAAGACAGTGCCTGAGATTGTGGCATAGGCCAGGTCAATCCAGTGGTTAGGGTCTGGAACACAGTGCCTGAGAGTGTGGGATAGGCCGGATTACTCCAGGGGTTAGGGTCTGGAAGACAGTGCCTGAGAGTATGGGGTAGGCTGGGTCAATCCCAGGGTTAGGGTCTGGAACAAAGTGCCTGAGAGTGTGGGGGAGGCTGGTTCAATTCGGGCATAAGCCCTGAAGAAGGGCATATGCACGAAACGTCGATTCTCCTGCTCCCTGGATGCTGCCTGACCTGCTGCGCTTTCCCAGCAACACATTTTCAGCTCTGATCTCCAGCATCTGCAGACCTCACTTTCTCTCCTGGTTCAATGCTAGTGTTAGGGTCTGCAATACAGTGCCCGAGCGTGTGGGGTAGGCCAGGTCAATCCAATACAGTGTCTGAGAGTGTGGGGTATGCCGGAATAATCCAGGGGTTAGGATCTGGAACACAGTGTCTGAGAGTGTGGGACAGGCCGGGTCAATCCAGGGGTTAATGAGTAGAACACAGTGCCTGAGAGTGTAGGGAGGCCGGATTAATCCAGGGATTAGAGTCTAGAATACAGTGTTGAGATAGTGTGATAGGCCGGATTTATCCAGGGGTTATGGTCTGGAAGACAGTGCTCGAGAGTGTGTGGAGGCTGGGTCAATCCAGGGGTTAGGGTCTGGAACAAAGTGCTTGAGAGTGTCGGGAAGGCCGGGTCAATCCAGGGGTTAGAGTCTGGAACAAAGTGCCTGAGTGTGTCTGGGAGGCCGGATTAATCCATGTGTTAAGGTCTGGAACAGAGTGCCTAAGCGTGTGGGATAGGCCGGATTAATCCAGGTGTTAGGGTCTGGAATTCAGTGCCTGAGAGTGTGTGGAGGCTGGGTCAATCCAGGGATTAGGTTCTGGAACACAGTGCCTGAGAGTGTGGGATATGCCGTGTCAATACAGGGATTAGGTTCTGGAACAGGGAGCCTGAGAGTGTGGGGTAGGCCGGATTAATCCAGGGGTTAGGGTCTGGAACACAGTGCCTGAGAATGTGGGGGAGGCTGGTTTAATGCAAGGGTTAGGGTCTGCAACACAGTACCCAAGCGTGTGGGGTAGGCCGGTTTAATCCAAGAGTTAGGGTTTGGAATACAGTGTCTCAGAGTGTGGGGTAGGCCGGTATAATCCAGGGGTTTGGATCTGGAACACAGTGTCTGAGAGTGTGGGATAGGCCGGGTCAGTCCAGGGGTTAAGGAGTGGAACAAAGTGCCTGAGAGTGTGCGATAGGCCGGGTCAATCCAGGAGTTAGGGTCAGGAACACAGTGCTTGAGGGAGTGGGATAGGCTGGTTTAATCCGGGGTTCGGGTCTGGAACAAAGCGTCTGAAAGTTTGGGATAGGCCAGATTAATCCAGGGGTTATGGTCTGGAACACAGTGCCTGAGAGTGTGGGTTAGGCCGAGTCAATCCAGGGTTAGCAGTAGAACACAGTGTTTGAGAGAGTGGGATAGGCTGGAATAATCCAGGGGTTATGGTCAGGAACACAGTGCTTGAGAGTGTGGGGAGGCCGGGTCAATCCAGGGGTTAGGGTCTGGAACAAAGTGCCTGAGAGTGTGCGGGAGGCCGGATTTATCCAGGGGTTAGGGTTGGGAACACAGTGTCTGAGAATGTGGGTTCGGCCGGATTAGTCCAGGTGTTAGTCTCTGGAACACAGTGCCTGAGAGTGTGGGGGAGCCTGGATTAATCCAGGGGTTAGGGTGTGGAACAAAGTGCCTGAGAGTGTGGGATAGACCGGATTAATCCAGGGGTTAGTGTCTGGAACACAGTGCCTGAGTGCTTGGGATATGTCGGAATAATCGAAGGGTTAGGGTCTCGAACACAGTGTCTGAGAGTGTGGGATAGGCCGGGTCAATCCTGGGGTTAGTGTCTGGAACATATTGCCTGAGAGCGTGGGATAGGTAGGATTAATCCAGGGGTTAGGCTCTGGAATACAGTGTCTGAGAGTGTGCGGGAGTCCAAATTAATTGAGGTGTTAGGGTCTGGAACACAGTGCCTGAGAGATTGGGATAGGCTGGATTAATCCAGGGATTAGGGTCTGGAAAACAGCACCTGAGAGTGTGGGTTAGGCCAGAGTCATCCAGGGATTATGTCTGGAACACAGTGCCTGAGTGTTTGGTGGTGGTTGGTATAATGCTGGGGTTAGTGTCTGGAACACAGTGTCTGAGAGTGTGGGGAGGCCGGATTAATACAGGGGTTAGGGTCTGGAACACCGTGTCTGAGAGTGTGGGTTAGGCCAGATTAATCCAGGGGTTAGTGTCGGGAACACAGTGCCTGAGCATGTGGGATAGGCCGGATTAATCCATGGGTTAGGCTCTGGAACACAGTGCCTGAGAGTGTGTGGGTAGGCCGGATTAATCCGGCCTACCCACACACTTACGGCATCACTATTTGCTTCATTACAGCAAATAAAGGATCTGGACCAGAGTCTCCAATTCCTCCTGTATTATAGAAAATAAAGGAGCTGGAGCAGTGTCACTGCTTCCTCATGTATTATAGAAAATAATGGAGCTGGAGCAGTGTCACTGCTTCCTCCTGTATTATCGAAAATAAAGGAGCTGGAGCAGCGTCACTGCTTCCTCCTGTATTATAGAAAATAAAGGAGCTGGAGCAGCGTCTCTGCTTCCTCCTGTATTATCGAAAATAAAGGAGCTGGAGCAGCGTCACTGCTTCCTCCTGTATTATAGAAAATAAAGGAGCTGGAGCAGCGTCACTGCTTCCTCCTGTATTATCGAAAATAAAGGAGCTGGAGCAGCGTCACTGCTTCCTCCTGTATTATAGAAAATAAAGGAGCTGGAGCAGCGTCACTGCTTCCTCCTGTATTATAGAAAATAAAGGAGCTGGAGCAGCGTCACTGCTTCCTCCTGTATTATAGAAAATAAAACAGCTGGAGCAGTGTTTCTGCTTCCTAATGTATTATAGAAAATAAAGGAGCTGGAGCAGCGTCACTGCTTCCTCCTGTATTATAGAAAATAAAGGAGCTGGAGCAGTGTCACTGCTTCCTCCTGTATTATAGAAAATAAAGGAGCTGGAGCAGCGTCACTGCTTCCTCCTGTATTATAGAAAATAAAGGAGCTGGAGCAGCGTCACTGCTTCCTCCTGTATTATAGAAAATAAAGGAGCTGGAGCACTTACTGCGTCACGATCACCTGAGATGGAGATGGGAGGGGGAAGGGAGGGGGGAAAGGAGAGGTGGGGAATTGAGAAGGGGAGAAGGGAGAGGGGGAGAAGGGAGGGGTGAAGGGAGAGGTGGGCGGCACGGTGGCACAGTGGTTAGCACTGCTGCCTCACAGCGCCAGAGACCCGGGTTCAGTTCCCGCCTCAGGCAATTGACTGTGTGGAGTTTGCACGTTCTCCCCGTGTCTGCGTGGGTTTCCTCCGGGTGCTCCGGTTTCCTCCCACAGTCCAAAGATGTGCAGGTCAGGTGAATTGGCCATGCTAAATTGCCCGTAGAGTTAGGTAAGGGGTAAATGTAGGGGTATGGGTGGGTTACGCTTCGGCGGGTCGGTGTGGACTTGTTGGGCCGAAGGGCCTGTTTCCAAACTGTAATGTAATTTTAAAAAAAATATCTCTGCAACATCCAAACACAAACATATCGGGTGATGAGCTGAGTTTTCGTGCCAAAGCCTTGGAAAAATTTTGAAAGTCGGGGGAAGGGAGGGGGAGAGGATGGGGAGGAAAGGAGAGGGGGAAGAGAGAGGGAGAAGGGAGAGGGGGGAAAGGATTGGGGGAAGGGAGAGGGGGAGGGGTAGGGGAAGAAGGGGAGAAAGAGAAGGCGGTAAGAGGGGAAAGGAGGGAGGAAGGAGGGGGAAGAAGGGGAGAGAGAGAAGGCGGTAAGAGGGGGAAAGGTGAGGGTGAGGAGAGTGGGGGAAGGAGGGGAGAAAGAGAAGGGGGTAAGAGGCGTGGAAAGGAGAGGGAGAAAGGGGAAGGGGGGAATGAGAGGGGGAAGGAGGGGGAAGAAGGGGAGAAAGAGAAGGGGATAAGAGGGGGAAAGGAGGGGGGGAGGAGAGGGTGAGGAGAGTGAGGAGTAGGGGGGTGAGGAGAGTGGGGGGTAGAGGGGCAAGGAGAGGGGGAGGAGAGGGGAAAAGGGAGAGAGAGACAGGGGCGGACAGGGGGAAGGAGAGGGGGGAGGAGTGGGGGAGAAGTGGGGGAAGGAGAGGGAAGAGGAGAGGGGGAAGGAGAGGAGAGAGGGAAGGGGGTGAAGGAGAGGGGAGAGGAGAGGGGGAAGGGGGAAGGAGAGGGGAGAGGAGAGGGGGAAGGGGGGAAGGAGAGGGGAGAGGAGAGGGGGAAGGGGGAAGGAGAGGCGAGAGGAGAGGGAAAGGGGGAAGGAGAGGCGAGAGGAGAGGGGGTAGGGGGGTAAGGAGAAGGGGGAAGGTGAGAGGGGGAAGGGGGATAAGGAGAAGGGGAGAAGGTGAGAGGAGGAAGGGGGTAAGGAGAAGGGGGAAGGTGAGAGGCGAAGGAGAGGGGGTAAGGAGGGCAAGGTGATGGGAAAGGAGAGGGAGGAAGGAGGGGGACAGAGAAGGGTGGAATGAGAAGGGGGAAGGAGAGAGGGGAAGGAGAGGGTGGGCATACGGGGAAGAAGGGGAGAAAGATAATGGGGTAACGGGTGAAAGGAGCAGGGCCAGGAGGGGGTGAGGGGGAAGGAGAAATGGAGAAGGGGTAAGGAGAGGGGGGAAGGAGGGGGAAAGGAGAGGGAGAAAGGAGGGGGAAGAACGGGCAAAAGAAAAGGGCGTAAGAGGGGGAAAGGAGGGGGGAAGATAGGGGAGAAAGGAGAGGGAGGAAGGAGGGGGAAGGAGAGGGAGGAAGGAGGGGGAAGAAGAGGAGAAAGAGAGGGGGTAAGAGGGGGAAGGAGAGGGGAGGAAGGAGAGAGGGAGCGAAGGAGAGAGGGGGGAGATGATAGGGAAGGGGGGGAAGGAGAATGGAGACAGAGAAGGGGGAAGGAGAGGGGGGAAGGAGATGGGGCCAAGGAGAGAGGGGGGAGGAGAAGGGGGGAAGGAGAGGAGAGAAGGAGAGGAAGGAGACAGAAAGGGAAGGGGGGGAAGGAGGGGGAAGGGGAGGGGTGGAAATAGGGGGAAGAAGGGGAGAAAGAGAATGGGGTAAGAGGGGGAAAGGAGGAGGGCAAGGAGAGGTGGGAGGGCGAAAGAGAGGGGATGGGGGAAGGAGAAGGGGGAAGGGGAAGGATGGGTGTAATGGGTGTAGGAGAGGGGGGAGGTGAAGGGGGAAAGGGGAAGGAGAGGAGGGAAGGAGAGGGGGAAGGAGAGGGAGGAAGGAGAGGGGGGAAGGGGAAGGAGGGGTGTAGGAGAGGGGGGAAGGAGAAAATGGAAGGAGAAAGGGGAAGGGAAAGGGGGAAAGGGGAAGGAGAGGGAGGAAGGGGAAGGAGGGGTGTAGGAGATGGGGAAATGAGAAAGGGGAAGGGGAAGGGGGAAGGAGGGGGGAGGAGGGGGGGAAGAGGAGGGAAAGGAGAGGGAGGAAGGAGGGGGAAGAAGGGGAGAAAGAGAAGGGTGTAAGAGGGGGAAGGAGAGGGGAGGAAGGAGAGAGGGAGGGAAAGAGAGAGGGGGGAGGATGAGGGGGGCAGGTGATGGAGAGGGGGAAGGAGAGAGTTAGGGATGGAGAGAGGGGGAGGAAGATGGGAAGGATAAGGGGGGAAGGAAAAGGGGGAGAGGAGAGGGGGAATGAGAGGGGTGGAAGGTGGGTGAAGGAGAAGGGGGAAGGAATGGGGGGAAGGAATGGGGGGAAGGAGTGGGGTGTTGGAGAGGGGTGTTGGAGAGGGGTGCGAAAGGAGAGGGGGGAAGGAGGGCGGAAGTAGGCGGGAGAAGGAAGGGGGAAGGAGATGGAGGGAAAGAGAGGGGAGATGGGGGAGGAAGGTGGGAGGAAGGTGAGGGAGGGGTGGAAGCTGAGGGGGAAGGAGAGAGGGGCAGGAAAGGGTGAAGAGAGGGGTGGAAGGAGAGAGGGAGGAGGGGGGAAGGAGAGCAGAAAGGAGAGGGTAAGGGGGAGACGGAGAAGGGTGGAAGGAGAGAGGGGTAGGAGGGGGGAAACAGAAATGGTGGAGTGGGGAAGGGGGAGGAGGGGGTAAGGAGAAATGGAGGAGAGGGGAAAGGAGAGGGGGGAAGGAGGGGGAGGAGGGGGGAAGGAGAAATGGAGGAGAAGGGGAAGGAGAGGGGGGAAGGAGGGGGAAGGGGAAATGGAGGAGAGGGGGAAGGAGTGGGGGAGAGGATTGAGGAGGAGGGGGAAAAGGAGAGGGAGGAAGGAGGGGGAAGGAGAAGGTGGAAGGAGAAGGGGAAGGAGAGGGGGGAAGGAGAGGGGGGAAAGGAAAGATGAATGAAAGCGGGAAGGAGTGGGGGGAAGGACTGGGGTGTTGGAGAGGAGTGCGAAAGGAGAGGGGGGATGGAGGGCGGAAGTAGGCGGGAGAAGGAGGGGGGAAGGAGATGGAGGGAAAGAGAGAGGAGAAGGGGGAGGAATGTGGGGGAGAAGGAGAGGAGGGAAGGAAAGGGCAAGGAGAGGGATGGAAGGAGAGAGGGAGGAGGGGAAGGAGAGCGGAGAGGAGAGGGTAAGGGGGAGAAGGAGAAGGGTGGAAGGAGAAGGGGGGAAGGAGAAGGGGGGAAGGAGAGAGGGGTAGGAGATTGGGGAAGCAGAAATTGAGGAGTGGGGAAGGGGGGAGGAGGGGGGAAAGAAAATGGAGGAAGGAGGGGGAAGGAGAAGGGTGGAAGCAGAAGGGGGAAAGTAGAGAGGGTAAGGAGAAAAGGGAAGTGGGCGAGGAGAGGGAAACGAGAGGGAGTAAGGAGGGGGAAGAAGGGGAGAAAGAGAAGGGCAGAAGAGGGGGAAAGGAGGGGGAAGGAGAGGGGAGGAAAGAGAGAGGGAGGGAAAGAGAGAGGGGGATGGAGAGGGGGGCAGGTGAAGGAGAGGGGGAAGGAGAGAGGGAGGGAAGGACAGGGGGAAGGAGAAGGGGGAGGACTGGAGGAAGGAGTGGGGGAATGGGGGAAGGAGAGGGGGAGGAGAGGGGGAAGGGGGAGGAGAGGGGGGAAGGGGAAGGAGAAGGGTAGGAGGGGGGAATGAGAGGGGGAAGGAGAAATGGAGGAGGGGGGTGAAGGAGTGGGGTAAATGAGGGGCGGAGGAGGGGGGAGGAAAGGAGATGGAGGAAGGAGGGGAAGAAGGGGAGAAAGAGAAAGAGGGGGAAAGGAGGGGGAAGGAGATGGGAGGAAGGAGGGAAGGAGAGAGGGGGTGAAGGAGGGGGGCAGGAGAGGGGATGAAGGAGTGGTGGGAAGGAGGAGGGGAAGGAGAGAGGGGAAGGAGAGTGGGGGAAGGAGAGGGAGGGAAGGAGAGAGGGGGTGAAGGAGGCGGTGAAGGAGAGAGGGGTGTAAGGAGATTGGGGAAGAAGACGGGGAAGTAGAGGGGATGAAAGAGAGGGGGGAAGGAGAGGGGGGAAGGAAAGAGGGGGAGGAGGGGGGAGGAGAAGGAGGAAGGAGAAGGGGGAAGAAGAAAGGAGAAGGAGAGGGGGTGAAGAAAGAAGGGGAAGGTGGTGAGGAAGGAGAAGGGGAAGGGGGGAGGAGAGGGGGGAGGAAAGGGGGAAGGAGATGGTGGGAAGGAGTGTGGGAAGGAGAAGGGGTGGTAGGAGAGGGGGAAGGAGAAATGGAGGAGAGGGGGAAGGAGGGGGGGAAAGGAAAGGGGGGACAGAGGGGGAAGAAGCTGAGAAAGAGAAGGGGGTAAGAGGGGGAAAGGAGTAGGGCAAGGAGAGGGACGAGAGGGGGGTCAGGGGAAGAAGGGGGTTAGTAAATGGGGGAAGGGGAGGGGGGTAAGGAGGGGGAAAGAGAAGGGTGGAAGGAGAAGGGGAGAAGGAGATAGGGGAAGGAGAGGGGGAAGGAAGGGGGAAGGAGAGGGAGGAAGGGGGGAGGAAGGGGAGAAAGAGAAGGGGGGAAAGGAGGGGGAAGGAGAGGGGAGAACTGTGAGAGGGAGGGAAGGAGGGAGGAGGAGAAGGAGAGGGGGCAGGTGAAGGAGAGGGGGAAGGAGAGAGGGAGGGAAGGAAGGAGAGGGGGAGGAAGGGGGGAAGGAGAAGGGGGAAGGAGAGGGGGTAAGCAGAATGGGGAGGAGAATGGGGAAGGAGGGGCAGAGGAGAGGGGGGAATGAGAGGGGGGGAATGGCAGGGGGAAGGGGAGGGGGGAAGGAGAGGGGGGAAGGAGAGGGGGTAAGGGGAAGGAGAGGGAGGGAAGGAGGGGGGAAGGAGAAGGGGGAAGGGGAAGGAGAGTAATGAAGGAGAGGGGTAAGGAGGTGGAAGGAGAACTCGGTGGAAGGAGAAGGGGAAGGAGAGAGGGGAAAGACAGGGCGGGAAGGAGGGGGGAAGGAGAGGGTGTAAGGAGGAGGAAGCAGAAGGGGGATGGAGAGAGGGGAAGGAGAGAGGGGAAGGGAGGGAAGGGGAAAGGAGAGGGAGGAAGGAGGGGGCAGAAGGGGAGAAAGAGAAGGAGGTAAGTGGGGGAAAGGAGGGGGAGGGCAGGGGGAAGTGGGGGTAGGAGAGGGGGTTGGACAGAGGGTAGGAGACGGGAGGAAGGAGGGGGTAGGGGGGGAAAGGAAAGGGAGGAAGGAGGGAGAAGAAGGGGAGAAAGAGAAGGGGGTAAGAGGGGGAAGGAGAGGGGATAAAGGAGAGGGGGAAAGGAGAGACGGAGGGAGGGGGGAAGGAGGGGGGCAGGTGATGGAGAGGGAGGAAAGGAGAGGGGGAGGGAAGGAGAGAGGCGGTAAGGAGAGAGGGAGGAGAGGGGGGTGGTGAATGGGGAAGGAGACTGGGGAAGGAGGGGGGAAAGGAGAAGGGTGAGGGGGGGAAGGAAAGGTGGGGAGGAGAGGGAGAAGGACAGGGGGGAATGGGAGGAGGGAGGGGGAAGGAGAAGGGTGGAAGGGGAAGGGGTTAAGGAGAGGGGGGATGGAGAGGGGGGAGGAGGGGGAGGAAGGAGAGGAAGGAGAGAAGGAGAGTGGGAGGAAAGGAGAGGGGGGAAGGTGAAGGAAGGGAGACAGAGAGAGCGGGAAGGAGAGGGGGAAGGGGAGGTGGGAAGGAGTGGGGGGAAAGTAGGGGGAAGAAGGGGAGAATGAGAAGAGGGTAAGAGGGGGATGGAGGAGGGCAATGAGAGGGGGTAGGAGGAAGGAGAGGGGGAAGGGGAGGGAGTAGGGGAAGGAGACGGGGATGGGGAAGGGGGAAGGGGAAGGAGGGGGAGGGGAGAAGGAGAGGGGGTTGGTAGGAGACGGGGAGAAGGAGAGGGGAGGGAAGGAGATGGGGGAAGGAGAGAGGGACGGGTGAAGAGAGGGGGTGCGAAGGAGAAGAGGAACGGGCGAAGGAGAGGGGGAGGGTGGACGGAGAAGGGGAAGGGGGAAGGAGAGGTAGAGGGGTAGGGAGGAAGGAGAGGGGGAAGCAGGGGGGAGGAGATGGGGAAGGAGGGGGAAGGAGAGGGGAAGGAGAAGGTGAAGGAGAGGGGAGAAAGAGAAGGGAGTAAGAGGGGAAAAGAGGGGTGAAGGAGAGGGGGAGGGGTGAAGGAGAGAAGGAACGGGGGAAGGAGAGGGGGAGGGTGGACGGAGAAGGGGAAGGGGGAAGGAGAGGTAGAGTGGTAGGGAGGAAGGAGAGGGGGAAGCAGGGGGGAGGAGATGGGGAAGGAGGGGGAAGGAGAGGGGAGAAAGAGAAGGGAGTGAGGGGGGAAAGGAGGGGTGAAGGAGAGGGGGAGGGGAAAGGAGAGGGAGAAGGGGAAAGGAGAGGTAGAGGGGTAGGGAGGAAGGAGAGGGGGAAGCAGGGGGGAGGAGACGGGAAAAGAGGGGTGAGGAGAGGGGAAGGAGAAGGGGGAAGGAGAGGGGAGAAAGAGAAGGGAGTAAGAGGGGGAAAGGAGAGGTGAAGGAGAGGGGGAGGGGGAAGGAGAGGGAGAAGGGGAAAGGAGAGGTAGAGGGGTAGAGAGGAAGGAGGGGGGAAGCAGGGGGGAGGAGATGGGAAAAGAGGGGTGAGGAGAGGGGAAGGAGAAGGGGGAAGGAGAGGGGAGTAAGAGAAGGGAGTAAGAGGGGGAAAGGAGGAGTGAAGGAGAGGAGGGAGGGGTGAAGGAGAGGGGGACGGGGAAGGACAGGGGGAAGGGGGAAAGGAGATGTAGAGGGGTAGAGATGAAGGAGAGGGGGAGGTGGGGAGGGGGAAGGAGAGGGGGAAGGGGTAGGAGAGGGGGGAAGGAGGGGGGAAGGAGGTGGGAAGCAGAGGAGAGGAACGAGAGAGGGAGGGAAGGAGGGGGAGGAAGGTGAACGAAAGGGGGAAGGAGAGAGGGAGAGAAGGAGAGAGGGGGGAAGGAGAAGGGGGAAGGGGGGAGGAGAGAGGTGTAGGGGGGGAAGCAGAGGGGGTAGGGATGGAGGGATGGAGACGGGGAAAGAAAGGGGAAAGGAGTGGGGGTGTTGGAGAGGGATGCAAAAGGAGAGGAGGGAAAGGAGAGGGGGAAGGAGGGGGGAAGGAGACGGAGGGAAGGAGGGGGGAGAAGGGGGAGGAAGGAGTGGAGGAGGAGAGGGGGAAGGAGAGAGGTGAGGAGAGGACGAAGGAGAGGGAGGGGGAGGGGGAGGGGGAAGGAGGGAAGGAGAGGGGGAGGGTGGAATGAGAGGGGGGAAGGAGGGAGGGAAGGAGAGGGGGCTTGTAGAGGGGTTCAAAAGGAGAGGGGGAAGGGGAAGGAAGTAGGGGGCGAAGGAGGGGGAAGGAGACGGAGGGAAGGAGAGGGGAGAAAGGGGAGGAAGGAGGGTGGATGAGAGGTGGCGGCGAGGGCGGAGTGCTGGGTAAGGGGGGGGAAGGAGAGGGGGAGGGGGTTAGAGAGGGGGAGGGGTGAAGGAGAAGGGGGTGGAGAGGGGGGAAGGAGAGGAGAAGGGAATGAGGGAAGGAGAGGCGAGGGGGTGGAAGGAGAGGGAGTTGGGGCCGGAGGGGGAAAGGGGAAGGATAGAGGGGGAAGGAGAGGGGGGGGAAGGAGAGGGGAGGGAAGGGAAAGAGAGGGGGGAAGGAAAGGGAGAGGTTTAGGGGGGAAGGAGAGGGGCACGGAGTAAGGAGAGAGGAAAGGTGGAGGAGGGGAAAGGAGAGGGGGAGGGGGGAAGGGGAAGGAGGGGGTAGGGGAAAGGAGAGAGGGAAAGGGGATGGGGAGGGCGAAGGAGAGGGGGAAGGGGGAAGCAGAGGGGAGGAAGAAGAGGAAGGAGAGAGTGAGGGAAGGAGATGGGAGCAATGTGAACGAGAGGGGGAAGGAGAGGGGGAGGGGGGAAGGAGAGGGAAAGGGGTAGGGGGAAGGAGAGGGAGAGGTGGAGAAGGAGAGGGGGATGGGGAAAGAGGGGGGAAAGGTGGGGGAGTGGTACAGGGAAGGAGAGGGGGGAAGGGGATGGAGGGGGGAGGGGGAAGGAGAGGGGAAAAAGTGGAAGGAGAGGGGTGAAGGAGGGGGGAGGAGAGGGGGGAAGGAGAGGGGGAAGGAGAAGGGGGAAGGAGAGGGGGCCAAGGAGGGATGAGGAGAGGGAGAGGGGTAAGGAGAGGGAAAAGGGTAGGGGGAAGGAGAGGGAGAGGTGGGGGAGGGAGGTGGAGGAATGTGAACGAGACGGGAAAGGAGAGGGGGTAGGGATGGGGGGAAAGAGAGGGGGAAGGAGAGGGGGCGAAGGAGGGGGAAGGGGGAAGGAGAAGGGGAAGGAATGGGGGAAGGTGTGGGGGCTTGGAGAGGGGTGCGAAAGGAGAGGGTGGAATGGAGAGGGGGAAGGAGAAGAAGGAAAGGCGAGGGGGAGGGAGAAGAAGGAAAGGCGAGGGGGAGGGAGAGGGGGAGGGAAGGAGCGGGGGAAGGAGAAAAGGTGGAAGAAGACGGGGATGGAGAGGGGGAGGAAGTTGGAGAGGGGAGGGGGTGAAGGAGAGGGGGAGGTAGGGGGGGAAAGAGAGGGGGGAAGGAGAGGGGGGTAGGAGAGGGGGAGAGGGGAAAGGAGAGGGGGAGGGAGTTGGAGAGGGGGAGTGGGTGAAGGAGAGGGGGAGGTAGGGGGGTAAGGAGAGGGGGAGGGGGGGAAGGAGAGGGGGAGGGAGTTGGAGAGGGGGAGTGGGTGAAGGAGAGGGGGAAGGAGGGTGGGAAGGAGAGAGGGAGGGGGGAAGGAGAGGGGGAGAGAGTTGGAGAGGGGGAGTGGGTGAAGGAGAGGGGGAAGGAGGGTGGGAAGGAGAGGGGGAGAGGGGGAAGGAGAGGGGGAGAGGAGAAAGCAGAGGGGAGGGGGAAGAAGAGGAGCAGGAGGGAGGGGGGGAAGGAGAGGGGGAGGGAGTTGGAGGGGGGAGGGAGTGAAGGAGAGGGGGAAGGAGAGGGGGGAAGGAGAGGGGGAGAGGGGGAAGGAGAGGGGGAGAGGGAAGGAGAGTGGGAGGGGAAGGGGGGAAGGAGAGGGGGAGAAGCAGAGGGGGGAAGCAGAAGGAGAGGGGTGAAGGAGAAGGGGTGGCAGGAGATGGGAGAAGGAGGGGGGGGGAGGGAGAAGAAGCAGAGAGGGGGAAGGTGAAGGAGATGGTGAAGGAGAGAGAGGGATGGAAGAAGAGGGGTGAAGGGAGAAGGAGAGGGGGCGAAGGAGAGGGGGGGAAGTAGAGCGCGAGGAGGTGGGGAAGGAGAGGAGGAGGAGAGGGGTAGGAGAGGGGGGAAGGAGATTGGGGAGGAGGGGGGAAGGGGAGGAAGGAGGGGGAGGAGAGGGGGAAGGAGAGGGGGAGGAGAGGGGGAAGGAGACAGGGAAGGAGGAGGAAGAAGGGGAGAAAGAGAAGGGGGTAAGGGGGGAAAGGAGGAGGGCAAGGGGAGGGGGAAAGGAGAGGGAGGAAGGAGGGAGAAGAAGGGGAGAAAGAGAAGGGGGTAAGGGGGAAAGGAAGGTGAAGGAGAGGGGTAGAAGGAGAAGGGGAAGGAAAGGGGAGAAGGAGAGGGGGAAGGAGAGGAGTGGAAGGAGAGGGCCGAAGAGAGGGGGAGGTGAAGGGGAAAGGGGGGGGAAGTAGAAGGGTGATGGAGAAAGGGGAAGGAGAGGGGGGAAAGAGTGCGGGAGGAAGGAGAGGGGGAAGGAGAGGAAGGAGAGAGGGAGGGAATGAGAGAGGGGGGAATGGGGGGATGGAGGATGGGGAAGGAGAGGGGGAGGAGGAGTGGGGGGAGGAGTGGAGGTGTGGAAATGGGGGGAAGGACAAGAGGGAGGAGTGAGGGAAAGGAGAGGGGGGAAGGAGAGGGGGGCAAGTAGTGGGGGGAAGGAGACGGGGGAGGAGTTGGGACAGAATGAGAGAGGGGAGAAGGAGAGAGGGGAGGAGAGAGGGGAGGAAGGAGAGGAAGGAGAGAGGGAGGGAACGAGAGTGGGGGGATGGAGGGGGGATGGAGGGGGTATGGAGGCAGGGGAAGGAGAGGGGAGAAGGAGAAGGGGGAAGGAGAAGGGAGAAGGAGAGGGAGGGGAGGAGTGGGGGGAAGGGGGGGGAAAGATTGGGGGAAGGAGGGGAAGGGGGGAGGAGTGGGGGGGAGGATGGGGGAAGGATAGGGGAAGGAGACGGAGGGAAGGAGAGGGGGAAGGATGGGGGAAGGAGATGGAGGGAAGGAGAAGGGGGAAGGAGTTGGGGGGAGGAGTGGGGGTTTGGAGAGGGGTGCGAAAGGACAGGGTGGAATGGAGAGGGGGAAGGAGAGGGGGAAGGAGAGGAGGGAAGGAGAGGGAGATGGTGAGGGGGTAAAAAAGGAGGAAGGAGACGGAGGGAACGAGAGGGGGAAGGTGAGGGGGAAGGAGAGAGGGGGAGGAGAGGGGAGAGGAGAGGGGGAAGGAGAGGGGGAAGGAGAGGGGGAAGGAGACGGAGGGAAGGAGAGGGGGAAGGAGATGGAGGGAAGGAGAGGGGGAGGAGAGGGGGATGGAGAGGGGGAAGGAGACGGAGGGAAGGAGAGGGGGAAGGAGATGGAGGGAAGGAGAGGGGGAAGGAGGGGGAAGGAGGATGGGAGGAGAGGAGGAAGGAGAGGGGCAAGGAGAGGGGGAGGAGGGGGTGAAGGAGAGGGGGGAAGGGGGAAGCAGAGGGGGCAAGTGGAAGGATGGGGGGAAGGAGAAGGGGTGGTAGGAGACGGGGAGAAGGAGATGGGGAGAAGGAGACAGGGGGAAGAAGAAAGGGAGTGCGGAGGAGAGGGAGACAGGGGGAAGGAGGGGGATGGGGAGGAAAGGTGGAATGGGGAAGGAGGGGGGGAGGAGAGCTGGATGGGGGAAGGAGGGGCAAAAGGTGTGGGAAAGGAGAGGGGGAGGGGAGGAGAGGTGGAATGGGGAAGGAGAGGGGGAGGGTGTAAGGAGAGGGGGAAGGAGAGTGGGAGGGGGCGGAGAGGGGATTGGGGAAGGAGGGGGGGAGGTGGGGAGGGGGAAGGAGGGGGATGGGGAGGAGAGGTGGACGGGGAAGGGGGTGGGAGGAGAGGTGGACCGGGAAGGAGGGGCAAAAGGTGTGGGAAAGGAGAGGGGGAGGGGAGGAGAGGTGGAATGGGGAAGGAGAGGGGGAGGGTGTAAGGAGAGGGGGAAGGAGAGGGGAGGGGGCGGAGAGGGGGACAGGGGAATGAGGGGGGAAGGTGGGGAGGGGGAAGGAGGAGGTAGGGGGAAGGAGAGGAGGGCGGAAGGCGAGGGGGGAAGGAGGGGGGAAGGAGAAGGGGGAAGGAAAGGGTGAAGGTGTGGGGCTGTTGGAGAGGCGTGCGAAACGAGAGGGGGAAAGGAGAGGGGGAAGGGGGGAGAAGGGGGAGAAAGGAGAAGGGGAGGACAAGTGGAAGGAGAGGTGGGAGGGGGTGGAAGGAGAGGGAGGCAAGGAGTGGGAAGAAGGGGAGAAAGAGAAGGGAGTAAGATGGGGAAAGGAGGGGGGAAGGAGTGGGGGGGAAAGGTGAGGGGGGGGAAGGTGAGGGAGGGGGGTTAGGGAGTGGAGGGGGAAGGAGACGGAGGGAAGGAGAAGGGGGGAAGGAGACGGGGAAAGGAGAGGGGGAAGGATAGGGGGAAGGAGAGGGGGAAGGAGAGGGGGAGGAGAGGGGGAAGGATGGGGGAAGGAGACGGAGGGAAGGAGAAGGGGGGAGGAGTTGGGGGGAGGAGTGGGGGTTTGGAGAGGCGTGCGAAAGGAGAGGGTGGAATGGAGAGGGGGAAGGAGAAGGGGAAGGAGAGGAGGGAAGGAAAAGGACATGGTGAGGGGGTAGAAAAGGAGGAAGGAGACGGAGGGAACGAGAGGGGGAAGGTGAGGGGGAAGGAGAGAGGGGGAGGAGAGGGGAGAGGAGAGGGGGAAGGAGACGGAGGGAAGGAGAAGGGGAAGGAGAGAGGGAAGGAGACGGAGGGAAGGAAACGGAGGGAAGGAGAGGGGGAAGGAGAGGGGGAAGGAGACGGAGTGAAGGAGAAGGGGAAGGAGAGGGGGAAGGAGACGGAGGGAAGGAGAGGGGGAAGGAGGGGGCAAGGAGACGGAGGGAAGGAGAAGGGGGAAGGAGACAGGGAAAGGAGAGGGGGAAGGATAGGGGGAGGAGAGGGGGAAGGAGATGGAGGGAAGGAGAAGGGGGGAAGGAGACGGGGAAAGGAGAGGGGGAAGGAGATGGAGGGAAGGAGAGGGGGAAAGAGAGGGAGAAGGAGAGGGGGAAGGAGATGATGGGAAGGAGAGGGGGAAGGAGGGAGGAAGGAGGATGGGAGGAGAGGAGGAAGGAGAGGGGCAAGGAGAGGAGGAAGGAGAGGGGCAAGGAGAGGGGGAGGAGGGGGTGAAGGAGAGGGGGAAAGGGGGGAAGCAGAGGGGGCAAGCGGAAGGATGGCGGAAGGAGAGGGGGAAGGAGACGGGGAGAAGGAGAAGGGAGTAAGATGGGGAAAGGAGGGGGGAAGGAGAGGGAGAGGGGGGAAGGTGAGGGAGGGGGAAGAAGAGAGTGGAGGGGGAAGGAGTGGGGGGGAAAGGTGAGGGAGGGGGGGAAGGTGAGGGAGGGGGGTTAGGGAGTGGAGGGGGAAGGAGACGGAGGGAAGGAGTAGGGGGGAAGGAGACGGGGAAAGGAGAGGGGGAAGGATAGGGGGAAGGAGAGGGGGAAGGAGAGGGGGAGGAGAGGGGGAAGGATGGGGGAAGGAGACGGAGGGAAGGAGAAGGGGGGAAGGAGACGGGGAAAGGAGAGGGGGAAGGATAGGGGGAAGAAGAGAGGGAGTGCAGAGGAGAGGGAGAGGGGGGGAAGGAGGGGGATGGGGAGGAGAGGTGGAATGGGGAAGGAGCGTTGGGGGGGAGGAGAGGTGGAATGGGGAAGGAGAGGGGGAGGGTGTAAGGAGAGGGGGAAGGAGAGTGGGAGGGGGCGGAGAGGGGATTGGGGAAGGAGGGGGGAAGGTGGGGAGGGGGAAGGAGGGGGTAGGGGGAAGGAGAGGAGGGCGGAAGGCGAGGGGGGAAGGAGGGGGAAGGAGAAGAGGGAAGGAAAGGGGGAAGGTGTGGGGGTGTTGGAGAGGCGTGCGAAAGGAGAGGGGGAAAGGAGAGGGGGAAGGGGGAGAAGGGGGAGGAAGGAGAGGGGAAGGAGATGTGGAAGGAGAGGTGGGAGGGGGTGGAAGGAGAGGGAGGCAAGGAGTGGGAAGAAGGGGAGAAAGAGAAGGGAGTAAGATGGGGAAAGGAGGGGGGAAGGAGAGGGGGAGGGCGGAAGGTGAGGGGGGAGGGTCCGGGAGGGGGAGGGGGAAGGAGAAAGGGGAATTAGAGAGGCAGAAAAGGAGAGGAGGCAAGGAGAAGAGGTGGAAGGAGACGGGCGGAAGGAGAGGGGGAGGGGGAAGGAGGGGGCAAGGAGAGGGGTTGGGGTGAAGGATGGGTGGGAGGAGAGGGGGGAAGGTGAGGGGGAGGGAGGAAGGAGGGGGGAAGGTGAGGGGGAGTGGGGAAGGGGGAAGGGGAGGGTGAAGGAGGGGGAGGGGGAAGGGGAGGGTGAAGGAGGGGGAGGGGGAAGGAGGGAAGGAGGGGGCAAGGAGAGGGGGTCAGCAGAGGGGGGAAGTGGAAGGAGAGGGGGAAGGAGAGGGAGGAAGGAGAAGGTGTGGTAGGAGATGAAGAGAAGGAGAGGGGGAGAAGGGGAAGGGGAAGGGGAAGTAGAGGAGGCATGGAGGGGGAAGGAGAAGGGAAGGGGGAAGGAGAGGGGGAGGGGGGGAACAAGAGGGGGACGGGGAAGGAGGGGGTGGGGGAAGGAGAGGGGGGAAAGGGACGGAGAGGGGGAAGCAGAGGGGGAAAGGAGAGGGAGGAAGGAGGGGGGAATGGTGGAAAGGAGAAGGGGTGTTAGGAGACAGGGAGGAGATGGGGAAGGAGAGAGGGAGGGGGGGAAGGAGGGGGAGAGGTGGGGAAAGAGAGGGGGACGGTGGATGGAGGGGAGAAGTTGGGGGATGAGGAAGGAAGGGGTGGGGGAAGGAGAGGGGGAAGGGGAAGGAGGGGAGGGGGGAAGGGGAAGGGAAGGAGACGGGGATGGAGGGGGGAAGTAGAAGGGGAAGGGGGGTGGAAGGGGTAGGAGGGTTGAAGGAGTGGTGGGGGCGGAAGGGGGAATGGAGAGGGGGAAAGAAGAAGGGGGAAAAAGAGGGGTGAAGGAGAAGGGGAAGGAAAGGGGGAAGGGGTGGGTGGAAGGAGTGGGGGAGTTGGAGAGGTGTGCGAAAGGAGAGGGGGAGGAGAGGGGGAAGGAGGGGAGAGAAGGAAGGGGGAAGGAGATGGAGGGAAGGAGAAGGGAGAAGGGAGAGGAAGGAGGGGAGACGAGAGGGGAATGAGAGGGGGTAGGGGAGGGGGAAGGTGGTGGAAGGAGAGTGGGGAAGGAGGGGAAAGAAGGGGAGAAAGAGAAGGGAGTAAGGGGGGAAAGGAGGGTGTAAGGAGCGGGAGAGGGGGGAAGGTCAGTGGGGGGAAGGGCCAGAGGGGGGAGGGGGAAGGAGAGGGGCAGGGGAGGAGGAGGGGGAGCAGGAAGGAGGGAAGGAGAGGGGGAAGGAGGGGGAGGAGAGGGGAAAGAGAGGGGAGAAAGAGAAGGGAGTAAGAGGGGGAAGGCGGGGTGAAGGAGAGGGGAATGGGGAAGGAGTGGGGGAGTGGGAAGGAGAGGGGGGAGGAGGGAAGAAGAGGGGGAAGCAGGGTAGATGCAGAAGGAGAGGGGAAAGGAGGGTGAGGAGAGGGGAAGGAGAGGGGAGAAAGAGAAGGGAGTAAGAGGGGGAAGGATGGGTGAAGGAGAGCGGAAGGGGAAGGAGTGGGGGAGTGGGGAGGAGAGGGGAAGGGGGAGGAGGGGGAGGGGAAGGAGGGAAGAAGAGGGGGAAGCAGGGGGGATGCAGAAGGAGAGGGGGAGGAGGGGGGAGGAGAGGGGAAGGAAAAGGGGGAAGGAGTGAGGAGAAAGAGAAGGGAGTAAGAGGGGAAAGGGGGGGTGAAGGAGAGGGGGAGGGTGAAGGAGAGTGGAGGGGGAAAGAGAGGGGGAAAGGGAAGGAGAGGCGGGAAGGAGAGAGGGAGGGAAGGAGATGGGGAAAGAGGGGGGAAGGAGAAGGGGTGGAAGGAAACAGGGAGAAGGAGACAGGGAGGGGGTGAAGGAGTGGGGAAGTGGAAGGAGGGGGCAAAAGACAGAGGGTAGGGGAAGGAGGGGGTAGGAGGAAGGAGGTTGGGGGAAGAGGTTTGGGGAAGGAGATGGGGGAAGGAGATGAGGGAAGGAGATGAGGGAAGGAGATGGGGGAAGGAGATGGGGGAAGGAGGGGGGGAAGGGGAAGGAGAGGGGGGAAGGGGAAGGAGAGGGGGGAAGGAGAGATGGAGGGAAGGAGATGGGGAGAGAGGGGGGAAGGAGAAGGGGTGGAAGGAAACAGGGAGAAGGAGACAGGGAGGGGGTGAAGGAGTGGGGAAGTGGAAGGAGGGGGCGAAAGACAGGGGGTAGGGGGAAGGAGGGGGGGAGAGGTGGGGGAAAAGAGGTTTGGGGAAGGAGATGGGGGAAGGAGATGGGGGTAGGAGATGGGGGAAGGAGATGGGGGAAGGAGATGGGGGAAGGAGATGGGGGCCGATGGAGATGGTGATGTGGGGAAAGGAAATGGAAATGGGGAAAGGTGAAGTGGGAGAATTGGTGCAGGGCAACAATAAGGTAATTTGGAGATTTGATGCAGGGCAGGCCATAATTCGAGAATACCGGTCGTGGAAGCCGACATGGGGGAATTGTTGCAGGGAAACACTGAATGGAAGAAGTGGTGCACAGTGGAACTAAATGAGAGAATTGAGAGACATTGCAGCAGGAAATGGGAGAATTAGAGTATGGCACCCCTAAATGCGGTGAGAATTGGTGGACGTCAGGAAATGAGAGGTTTGGTACACAATGCCATGACATTAGAAAATTGGTGTGGATTGCCAATGGGAGAATAGGGGCAGGGAATCAGTTCAAAAAAGGAGAAATGTTGCAAGCATCAGGAAATTGGAATTTCAGTTCAGCACACCCCAAAATGACCAAATGTGAGGAGGGAACCAATCCGTGTAAGAAGTATATCAGAGAACAGTTACATGGGCATCAATACTTGGAGACTTGCTCGAGAGAGTGTACATGTGAGAGAGAGATTGCGAGTGCATGAGTGAGGGGGTGTGTGTGTGTGTGTGTATGAGTGAGAGTGTGCATGTGCGAGTGAGAGAGTGTGCACATGCAGGACGTACACAGTTAATGGTAGTGCCCTGGGGAGTGTTGTTGAACAGAGAGACCTCGGGGGGGCAGGTACATAGTTCCTTGAAAGTGGTGCCACAGGTAGGCAGGGTCACAGGGTGGTGAAGGAGGCATTTGGCAGGCTTGCCTTTATCGGGCAGAGCACTGAGCCCAGGAGTTGGGACGCCATGTTACAGCTGTACAAGACATTGGTGAGGCCACATTTGGAGGACTGCGTACCATCCTGTTCACCCTGCTGTAGGAAGGAGGTTATTAAACTGCAAAGGGTGGAAAACAGATTGACAAGGATGTTCCCCCAACTGGAAGGCCTGAGTTATAAGGAGAGGCTGGGACATTTTCCCCTGGAGCACTGGAGGCTGAGGGGTGACTGTACAGAGGGTTATAAAATCATAAAGGGGATAGGTTTAAGGTGAGATGGGAAAGATTTAAAAGGGACCTGAGGGGCAACTTTTTAACTCAGTGTGGTGGTTATATGGAAGGAGAGGAAGTGATAGAGGTGAGTACAATTACAACATTTAAAAGACATTAGTATAGGGGTGAGGGTAGGAAAAGTGAAAATGGGCCTGGCTCAGCTTAGGAAAACTGGTCAGCATGGACCAGTTAGGCCGAATGGCCTGTTTCCTTGCTGTGTTAATGATCTAGATGAAGGAACTGAGGGCATTCTGACTAAGTTTGCAGATGATACAAAGATAGGTAGAGGGACAGGTAGCATTGAGGAGGCAGGGAGGCTGCAGAAGGATTTGGACAGGTTAGGAGAGTGGGCAAAGAAGTGGCAAATAAACGACAATGTGGGAAAGTGTGAGGTGGAGGAATAGAGGCAGAGAGGCATGGACTGTTTTCGAAATGGGGAGAAAATTCAGAAATCTGAAATGCAGAGAGACTTGGGAGTTCCCGTCCAGGATTCTCTCAAGGTAAACCTGCAGGTTGAGTCAGTAGTTAGGAAGGCAAATGCAATGATGGCATTTATTTTGAGAGCGCTTCATTATAAAAGCAGGGATGTATTTCTGAGGCTCTATAAAGCTCGGGTCAGACCACATTTGGAGTATTTACACAGTTTTGGGCCCCATATCTCAGGAAGGATGTACTGACCCTGGAACGTGTTCAGAAGAGGTTCACGAGAACGGTCACGGCGATAAAAAGCTTAACACATGAGGAATGTGTGAGGACTCTGGGTCTATACTCAATGGAGTTCAGAAGGATGAGGGGGTGGGGCATCTAATAGAAACTTACAGAATACTGAATGGCCTGGACAAAGCGGATGTTGGGAAGATGTTTCCATTTGGTCGGAGACTCTGGGACCCAATGGCACAGCCTTAGAGTAAAGGGAAGAGCTCTTAGAACAGAGATAAGGAGAAACTTGTTGAGGCAGAGAGTGGGGACTCTGTGGGATTCATTCCCACTGAAGGCTGGGGAGGCCCAGCTCACTGAGTATATTTAAGACTGAGATCGATAGGTTCTTCATTGTCAATTCCAGAACCTGTTGACAGTGAATGCCTGAGATAATGTCCCATTCCAGCAGTGTGAGGAGCGATTTACTCTGTATCTAACTCCATTCGCTACCCACCCTGGAGATTTAAATGGGGACAGTTTAATGTGAGCTTTATTTTGTCTGGAACCCTGTGCTCCCTCTGCCCTGGGAGTGTTTGCTGGGAACACTGTATAACCTCTGTGATATGGATCCTATGAAGATTGATGGGAGACAGTGTAAATGGAATTGTCAGGATCCAATTCCTTCACGTGGGTGAGAGAAGGTCTCCAATTGGAATTGTGAGAAAAATTGGTGCCCGTGGGACTGAAGGGTCAGTAACAGAATGAAGACACCATTGGCTCAGAGACAGGAGACAGGATAGAGGGTAATGAGGGTTTCAGACTGGAGGGAGCTACAGGCACATACAAGCTGGGAACTGTTTTCAGTGAAAGGCAATTGATCCCAGGTCACTGCAGAGTGTAATAATCTGATGCCTTTCCCTCACTATCCCCCTCCAATCCCTGGGAAGATCTGCTCCCACACCATGTTCCATCCTAACTGCAGAGTGTGTTTACACATTGATACATCGGAACTGGCAGGGGTGCTTTTAAACCTGGGATCTTGCTGTGTAACTTGTCTCCAAAATGCTCTCGCTCCACCTTTCAGCTAATCTTTTCTCTCTTTTATCCTGAAGAACTTTTGTTTGGAAATCTGCAACGTGAAGATCCAAAATGTTCGAGGCCAGGAAAGAACAACCTCCAGAGGGGGAGCACGGGCCTGAGGCCTGAGGCCTGGTCGACAGGCTGCACCCCCTGGGGGTCCACGTGAGTTGTGTGTTTATTTACCCCGAGGTTTAATCTCCTCTGGGGGACTCTGAGTTTTAAGGGCCTCTGGGTAACTGGCTCCTGTCAGATTGTGACCCTGACATTTTTAAAACAGGTTTGAAGCCTGGGGCGAAAGTATGTCAATTCCCAGGATCTGAGAGGCAGGACTGCCCTAGGGGGGAATTAAAACCCAAATGATGTGACCTTCTCAAAAGATTTGTCATAGAGTCAGAGTAATGTGGGTTATCGAGAGGGCAGGATGAGAAAATTTGGCAGTGAGAGAAAGAGAGTGAGAGAAAGGTTTAAAAAATTGAGAGAGTTGGAGAAACAGAAGGGAAGAGAGAGGGAGAGGCATTTTGAGATTGTGAAATCGCTGCAATGTTTGATTCTGGGGTGACAGGAAATAATTAAACTGAAGCAGCATCACAGAGGGGAGAAATGGTCAGAGTAATTAGCTGCTGCTGCATTGGTGCATGTGGGATCTTGCTGTGCACCAACTGCCCCAATACTATCATTGCAGGCAGTGAGTGTTTTAATCAGCTAACCTGTCATTTCAAAGTTTTTCCAAGGGTTTAGCATAAAAATGCAGCTCATTGCCCGATATATTTGTGTTTGGATGTTGCTGAGAGATTGTGTCACTGAGAGAGGAAAACCTGGGATCTTGCTGTGCAATCATTCTGTAATGATTTTCCTCCTTTCAACTAATGCTGTCTCTTTCCTCCCGCGGGCCACTTGAAGATTCAAAGAGAGAAACTTTAGAATCAGGAGACCTTGGAACAACAGCTTTCTCCAGTGAGGACACGGTCTGAGGCCTGAGGCCTGGTCGATAGGCTGCACTGTGTGGGCAGGATTCTGTGTTTATTTACCTCAAAGATTAATCTCCTTTTGTGGACCCTTGGTTTTAGGGACCTCTGGTTAACTGGCTCCTGTCAGATTGTGGGCCTGTTGGTTTTAAAACAGGTTTGAAGAGTGGGGTTAAAATAACCAGGGCCTGGGATTTGACAAAATTACATCAATCCCCAGTGAGTATCTGACAGACAGGATTCCCCCAAAGAGGGAATTAAAATCTTAAATGAGAAACTCTATCCAAAGACTTGTTCTAATATCAGAGTAATACTCCTTGTGGGATCTTGCTGTGTCTCAAACCACCTGCAGAGTGGCCTACATTGCAGCAAGGGTGACCAAATGTGATAATCATATAAATAAGGCCCAGGTTGGCCCAATCCCTGAGTATCTGGGAGGGGATCTCTCTCTCTCTCTCTCTCTCTGTCCCCTCTCTCACACCCTCTCCAGCTTCTTTTGTTGATTTTTCAAACAAATAAAACCCTCCCACACACAGCAATGTGACTCGTGGGTATTTGAAGTGGGGGAGATGGAAATATTTTGCAGCACAAGGTGATTTTTGAGACAAAGGGGTAAAAAAACACAAGATGCAGACAGACAGAGTGTGTGTGGGAAGGAGGGAGCAATAGAGGGATAAGATGTGTCTTTGTAGCTGGGCTGGGAAAGGGAGACAGGATCTGGGGAGTGGGGAGAGAACGGGACTCTCCAATATCCCATCACCACCAAGCTCCAATCACTTCCTTCTAGAAAGTACCATCCACAAAATAAAATCCTGGGATGGAGGGGGTGAATTTAAAAACAAACAGGAGTCTCAAATACAGCCACAGTCTCTTGTTGGACAGAAAGTGGGATTGGAGCACATTAGATTAGATTAGATTAGATTACAGTGTGGAAACAGGCCCTTCGGCCCAACATGTCCACACCGACCCGCCGAAGCGAAACCCACCCATACCCCTACATTTACCCCTTACCTAACACTACGGGCAATTTAGTATGGCCAATTCACCTAACCTGCACATCTTTGGACTGTGGGAGGAAACCGGAGCACCCGGAGGAAACCCACGCAGACACGGGGAGAATGTGCAAACTCCACACAGTCAGTCGCCTGAGTCGGGAATTGAACCCGGGTCTCTGGCGCTGCGAGGCAGCAGTGCTAACCACTGTGCCACCGTGCCGCCCACCGTGCCGCCCACATTCTGGAGCAGGAAGGGAGTACCCTGTGGGATCTCCCTGTGCGTCAATGGCCCACAACATTGCTGGCACAGAGACTGCTGGGAAACTGTTTATCATGGAAATATTGTCAAATATAAATGTTGCAGTCTTTTAAAAGGTAAGATAAAGATGACCATGTACAAGGTTAAATCAGAGAAAAGGAAAAAGATTAGAGATGGAGAAGGGGAGGGTGGAGAGAGAGAGAGAGAGAGAGCAAGCGAGTGCGTAGAGAAGAAAGAATTTGTCAAACAGCAGGATCTTTGTCATCCTGAAGCCAGAATTGAACCCTTAACCAGCATCAGTGAAACACACAATCTGTCTGTGGTCCCACTGCTACTTGTGGGATCTTGCTGTGTCTGAAGGGACTGAAGTGTCAGTAACAGACTGAATACACCATTGGCTCAGAGACAGGAGACAGGATAGAGGGTAATGAGGGTTTCAGACTGGAGGGAGCTACAGGCACATACAAGCTGGGAACTGTTTTCAGTGAAAGGCAATTGATCCCAGGTCACTGCAGAGTGTAATAATCTGATGCCTTTCCCTCACTATCCTCCTCCAAAATCCCTGGTAAGATCATGTTCCACTGTTGACTGTGTTAGAAATTTTGATACGTTGGGGATGGGCGGGGGTGATTTTAAACCTGGGATTTTAAACTTGCCTTCAAAATGCTCTCGCTCCCCCTTTCAACTAATCTTTTATCTCTTTTATCCTGAGGAACTTTTGTTTGGAAAGCTGCAATGTGAAGATCCAAAATGTTCGAGGCCAGGAAAGAAAAACTTCCAGACGGGGAACATGGGCCTGAGGCCTGGTCAACAGGCTGCACACTGTGGGGGCCCATGTGAATTGTGTGTTTATTTACCCACCAATCCCACAGGAACTGATCCTGAATCGATAGAACATTGGAAAATGATCACTAATGCATCCATGGTTTGTAGAGCCACCACCTTCAGTACCCTGGCATGCAGACCATCAGGTCCTGGGGATTTATCAGCCTTCAGACCTAACAGTCTCTCCAACACCATTTCCTGCCTTATATAAATTCCCTTCAGTTCAGGTCCTTCAGCCACTATTACATCTGGGAGATTGCTTGTGTCTTCACCAGTGAAGACAGATCTAAAATACCAATTCAACTCTTCTGCCATTTCTATGTTAACCAGAATAAATTCACCCATTTCTGTCTTCAAGGGCCTAATTTTAGTCTTAACCATGTTTTTTCTTTTCACATACCTAAAAATGCCTTTCCTATCCTCCTTTATATTTTTGGCCAGTTTACCTTCGTACCTTATTTTTTATTTGCATATTTCCTTTTTAGTTATCCTCTGTTGTTCTTTAAAAGCTTCCCAGTCCTCCGTTTTCCCACTCATCTTTGCTATGTTATACTTTTTCCCTTTTATCTTTATATGGTCCTTAACTTTCCTCATCAGCCACGGCCACCCCTGCCTCCCCTTAGGATCTTTCTTCCTTTTTGGAATGAACTGATCTGCATCTTCTGCATGAGACCCAGAAATACCTGCTGTTCCACTGCCATCCCTGCTAGGGTAGTGCACCATTGAACTTTGGCCTGCTCCTCCCTCACAGCTCCATAGGTCCCCTTATTCAACTGAAATATTGTCACTTCCGATTCTACCCTCTCCCTTTCAAACTGCAGATTAAAGCTTATTGTATTTTGGTCACTACCTCCTAATGGCTCCTTTACTTTGAGGTCCCTGATCAAATCCGGTTCGTTGCACAACACCAGATCCAGAATTGCCTTCTCCCTGGTCGGCTCCAGTACAAGCTGTTCTAAGAATCCATCTCGGAGGCACTCCACAAACTCTCTTTCTTGGGGTCCAGTACCATCCTGATTCTCCCAGTCTACCTGCATGTTGAAATCCCCCATAACAACTGCAGTAATATCTTTGTGACAGGCCAATTTCAGCTCCTTATTCAACTTACACACTACATCCAGGCTATTGTTTGGGGGCCTGTAGATAACTCCCATTAGATTCTTTCTACCCTTAGAATATCTCAGCTCTATCCGTACTGACTCTACATCCCCTGATTCTAGGTCCCCCTGCGCAAGGGACTGAATATCATTCCTTACCAACAGGGCCACCCCATCCCCTCTGCCAGTCAGTCTGTCCTTACGATAGAGATGTACAGCACAGAAACAGACCCTTCGGTCCAACCCTACTATGCCGACCAGTTATCCCAACCCAATCTAGTCCCACCTGCCAGCACCCAGCCCATATCTCTCCAAACCCTTCCTATTCATATACCCATCCAAATGCCTTTTAAATGTTGCAATTGTACCAGCCTCTACCACTTCCTCTGGCAGCTCATTCCATGCACTTACCACTCTGTGTGTGAAACAGTTGCCCCTTAGGTCTCTTTTATATCTTTCCCCTCTCACCCTAAACCTATGCCCTCTTGTTCTGGACTCCCCCACCCCAGGGAAAAGACTTTGCCTATTTATCCTATCCATGCTCCTCATAATTTTGTAAACCTCTATAAGGTCACCCCTCAGCCTCTGACACTCCAGGGAAAACAGCCCCAGCCTGTTCAGCCTCTCCCTGTAGCTCAGATCCTCCAACCCTGGCAACATTCTTGTAAATATTTTCTGAACCCTTTCAAGTTCCAAAACATCTTTCCGATAGGAAGGAGACCAGAATTGCACGTGATATTCCAACAGTGGCCTAACTGATGTCCTGTACAACCACATGACCTCCCAACTCCTGTACTCAATACTCTGACCAATAAAGGGAAGCATACCAAATGCCTTCTTCACTAGCCTACCTACCTCTGACTCCACTTTCAAGGAGCTATAAACCTGCACTCCAAGGTCTCTTTGCTCAACAACACTCCCTAAGACCTTACCATTAAGTGTATAAATCCTGCTAAGATTTGCTTTCCCAAAATGCATTTATCTAAATAAAACTCCATCTGCCACTTCTCAGCCCATTGGCCCATCTGGTCCAGATTCTGTTGTAATCGAAGGTAACCCTCTTCGCTGTCCACTACACCTCCAATTTTGGTGTCATCTGCAAACTCACTAACTGTGCCTCACATCCAAATCAAACCAGAAAGTGCTAGAGGAAGTCAGTGGGTCTGGCAGGAGACGTGGACAGAGAAACAGAGTGAACCATTCCAGTCCTGTGTGCATCTCCTTCAGAACCCATTGCCCGGGTGGTGCAGTGTCCTGGGTGATAGCTTGATAACAGCTTCGCCCCCAGGTGATCTTTGAAACAAACAGCTGTCTACTTGAATCCCTGGAGTTTTCTGCAGATGACATTTTTAACCAACCTGTTCAGACGTGTCATGTCCCACTTGTGAAGCAGGTGTGCCTTGAGAATCCAGGCCTTGTTAGTTCGATGGGAGTTCCTCAGGGTGGAGTCTCAGGGTCAACCATCTTCAGCTGCTTTGTCAATCACTTTCCCTTCAGAAGCGGGATGTTGGTTGACAATTGGACAATATTCAGCATCATTATCAACTGCTCCGATACTGATGGAGCTCATATCCATATGTTCAGGTTGTAAGTTTGCTCGCTGAGCTGGTAGGCTTATTCTCATTGAGAACAATCTTACAACCTGAACCGCAACGTAGCTAAAACACCACATATCCATATGTAGCAAGACCTGGCCAGCATCTAAAATCTGTACAAATGGTAAGTAACAGCCGTATCACATCTGTGCTTGACAAAGACCATCTTCAATAAGAGAATATCCAAGTATCTCTTGTTGACATTCCACAGCAATATCATTGTTGAATCCTCCATGAGCAGCATTCCGGGGGTGTAATATTGATCAGAAACTGAACAGGACTAACCATACATTTGATACAAGATCAGCGCAGAGGCAAAAAAATCTTACAGCGCTCAACTCCCCTCCTGCCTGCCCACCTTCCAAGACGTAAGTCAGGTGTGATACGGAATCCTCTCCACTTGCCTGGTTAAATGCTGCTTCAACAACACAAGAAGCTCATCAACATGTGGGACAAAACAGCTCTCTTGATTGCCAACGACCTTCCCCATTCCCTTTCTTCCCCATTGATGTACAGCAGCAGCAAAGGGGATCATCTCTTGTGTAACATCCTTCTGGATAGGGGGCTGTGCTGTCCACCAGTTGGCGAGGTACATCCCACAACAGGTTTGCACCTCAGGACACACAATGTCTCAGAGATATTGGGGACAACAACATGATTTATTCAGGAAGGTTCCTTTTTGCTTTTGATATGTTTGGGAGGAGGTATAGACGAGAGGAACAATTTCTTTCTGAAATTGGATTTGTTTGTTCAGAGATTTTACCCTCTATGGACCGCGATAATATTTGAAAATCATTTCACAGAGAAATAGATTGTAAGAATTGAAGATGAGTGAGTCAAAACATACAAGATATAAAGATCCAACTGAGTCACAAAATTCATTTGGACATAAGGGGAACATGTTTATCTGGTATGCCTGTAAGTAAAGGTCTCACAAAGCATTGTGAGCGGTAAAGACACACACACACAGACACACACACACACACACACACACATACAGGAGTGTGAGTGTTCAACTGAACTGACTGCAGAAATTATTTAACATTATCGAGTTAACATTCTTTAAAAATCCACAGACAGAGAAGCCATAAATATGTTGTGTTTATGGGAAAGGATTCAACAGATTATCCAACTTGGAGATATGTGAGGAGATCAGCACCATGGAAATGTCTGGATTGTGAGAAGGATTGCAAATCCCCAGACCAGCTGGAGACTCACCGGCACAGACATTCTGGGGAGAGACTGTTCCCCTGCTCTATGTGTGGGAAGGGATTTACTCTGTCATCCAGCTTCATGTAACACCAGTGGGTTCACACTGACAAGAGACCTTTCCCCTGACTGTGGGGGGATAAAACTTTAAGATGTGTAAAGGTATTAAATTCAATGGTCATAATTTAACATCAACCTGTTCCCATGGGGGAGAAGGTATTCAGCTGTTCCATGTGTGGGAAGGTATTCACTTGGGGATCCAGCCTCATGTCAGACAAACGTCTTCATCATCGGGAGAGAAGCGTTGTCTGCTCTGTTTGGGAAGGAATAAACTTCCCAGTTCAGCCTAATGTCAACTGTTGAGTTGACACTGGAGAGAGACCAATCATCTGCTCTGTGTGTGAGAAGGGATTTATTAAATCAGCAAAGCTTCAAATACACGAGCGTGGCCATACTAGAGAGAGAGAGAGAGAGAGACTGTCCGCCTGCACTGAGTGTAGGAAGGGACTCACTTAGTCATCTGTACTCAGTGAGCACCAGCACATTCACACCTTTTCCCTGCTCCTTGTGTGGGAAGGGGTTCACTCGGTTCTCCAACCTCAGCAGCTATGGCTTTGTTCACATCAATGAGAGAACATGTAAATGCTCTGACTGTGAGAAGAGCTTTATGAGTAGCAATGATTTGATGAAACATCAACAAACACATTGTGGGGAGAGGCCGTTCACCTGCACTGTGTGTAGCAAGGGATTCAATTATTAATCCCCACATGTGACGCTCCAGTTAAGGGGAATCAGTTGAGCTGAGTTAGCTGTATTGTTGGTTTACAGAGCAGTGTGATGTGGACAGCGTGGGTTCAATTCCCATTACCAGTTTGAGGTTGCTATGAAGGACTCTTCCCTTGCCTGAGGTCTGGGCCCTCTGGTCAAATCACCATGAGTCGCTTCTCTCTATAATGAAGAGAGCAGCCCCTGTGGTCTGGGAAGGCTATGGTGACACACACACATTCCAGTGGGGTAACATGTGATTGTATTCTGCTGTTATTGCATCCAGAACTGGACTGTGTTTATTCGGTCAGCAATAGTTTACTTCATTGGATGTGAATTATCTCTTTAATTGAACTGGTGTTTAATTGTTCAGGTGTTAATCACATCAAAAACACAGTTTTTACCCACTGATTTCTCTCCGGTGGGATGTGACCGATCGATATCCATTTCCTGCCCTGTTCTTGGGTCTTTTATTCATTGCTAAGGTATTTATAAATGTATTTTCACACATTCAGGATTTCTGAATGTGCTTCATAGCAACTGAAGTCCTTGTGAGGTGTAGTCACTGTTGTGGGAGATACAGCAGCTGTACATCTCTAAGGCTCATTTAGGGTCCGCTTCCCTGCACCAATTCTGCCATTTACCAATCCCGCATAAATCCGGGAACTGCACTAACTCTCTCATTTACCAATCCCGCATAAATCCGGGAATTGCACCAACTCTCCCATTGAGTGTTATAATGCCCCAGGTCTCCCACTTAGAATTTAACGGCACCTGCATAAATTCTCCAGTTATTGTTGCCCTGCATCAATTCCTTCCATTTAGTTGTTCCCTGACGAACATCTTCAACGTTCCGATGCCCTGCTGATTTGTTTTTCATTCAGTGATGCAGTGACCTGAATCTCCAATTTACCAATACTTGCGACATTTCTTCTTTTTATTGATTCCCTGGCCCGTATTCCCCAATTTAGACATGCCCTGCTCCAATTTTCCAATATATTAGCACTCCCACGAATTTTCTAATGTAATGGCACTGTGCACCAGATCTCCCAAATGTTGTTTCCACCAAATCTCCCATTTACTCTTGTCCCTGTACTAAATCTTCCATTTACTGATGCCTGAGCCCGATTCTACCATTTAAGGGTGCGCTACTCTAATTCTCCCATTTACTGTTGCCATGCACCAATTCTCTAATTTAGCTCCACTGTGAACCGAGTCTTTCATTTACTGATACCCCACACCAATTCTCCAATTCAGTGTCGCTCAGCACCATTTCCCCCAATTACTGACGTACTGAACAAGTTCACTACTCAGTTTTGCCTTACTCCAATCCTCATACTGACTGATGCCCTCGTCCAATTTAGGGGCGCCCAACTCTCATTCCCACATCAAGTACTGTCCTGTCCCAATTCTCCCATTTAGTGCTACACTGCACCAATTCTCCCATTTACTGCGAAACTGAAACTCTCCCATTTGGTGCTAACTGTACCAATTTGCCATTACTGGGTGCCCCATTCCAAATTCTCTTATTTTGATAAGCCCTTGCCCAATTCTTATGTTTAGTAGTTCCTTGGAATGTTTCTCCAATTTCGTGGAGCGCTGCCAGAATTCTAAAATTGAGTTATAGACAAGTTGGACTGAAGTGTCTGTTTCCATGTTGTACATCTCTATGATTGTATGACTCTGTTTATGGCTCCGCTGCTCTGCACCATTTCTCCCATTTTCCAATCCTGCACAAATCCTGAAACTGCACCAACTCTCCCAATGAGTATTATCCTGCCCTATTTAAAGGCACCTGCATGAATTCTCCAATTACTGATGCCCTGCATCAATTCCTTCCATTTAGTTGTTCCCTGAAACACTTCTTCACGTACGGGTGCCCTGCTGAATTGTTTTCATTTAGTGATGCACTGAACTGAATCTCCAATTTACCGATGCTTGCAACATTTCTTCTTTTTATTGATTCCCTGCCCCTATTCCCCAATTTAGACATGCCCTGCTCCAATTTTCCAATATATATTCGCACTCCCACCAATTTTCTAATGTAACGGCACTGTGCACCAGATCTCCCATTTGTTGCTTCCACCAAATCTCCCACTTACTCATATCCCTGTACTAATCCTTCCATTTACTGATGCCCGAGCCCGATTCTACAATTTCAGGGTGCGCTACTCTAATTCTCCCATTTACTGTTGTCCTGCACCCATTCTCTAATTTAGCTCCACTGTGCACCAGGTCTCTCATTTACTGATACCCCCCACCAATTCTCCAATTCAGTGTTGCTTCACACCATTTCCCTCAATTACTGATGTCCTGAACAAGTTTTTAATTCAGGTTTGCCTTACACCAATCCTCATACTGACTGATGCCCTCGCCCAATTTAAGGGTGTCCCACTCTAAATCTCCCAAAAGGTATTGTCCTGCCCCAATTCTCCCATTTAGTGCAATTCAACATACCCCACCCAGTTAGTGCTGAACTGCACTAATTCTCCCATTATCTGATGCCCTGTTGCAAATTCTCACACATTCCCATAAGCCCTTTCCCAATTTTTCCATTTAGTAGTTTCTTGAAATGATTCTCCAATTTAGTGGAGAGCTGTCAGAATTCTGAAACTGAGCCGTGGACAAGTTGGACTGAAGGGTCTGTTTCCGTGCTGTACATCTCTAATGCTGTAATTAGTGCTCCGCTTCCCTGCACCAATTCTCCCATTTACCAATCCTGCACTATTTCGGGAATTTCACCAACTCACTTATTGAGATTATCCTGCCCCAGTCCTCCCACTGAGAAAATAATGGCACCGACATGAACTCTCCAATTATTGTGGCCCTGAATCAATGCCTTCCATCTAATTGTTCTTCGATACACATCTTCCACGTACGGGTGCCCTGCTGAATTGTTTTCATTTAGTGATGCCCTGAACTGAATCTCCAATTTACCGATGCTTGCAACATTTCTTCTTTTTATTGATTCCCTGGTCCCTATTCCCCAATTTAGACATGCTCTGCTCCAATTTTCCAATATATATTCGCACTCCCACCAATTTTCTAATGTAACGGCACTGTGCACCAGATCTCCCATTTATTGCTTCCACCAAATCTCCCAGTTACTCATATCCCTGTATTAATTCTTCCATTTACTGATGCCCAAGCCCGATTCTACCATTTAAGGGTGCGCTACTCTAATTCTCCTATTTACTGTTGCCATGCACCTATTCTCTAAATTAGCTCCACTGGGCACCGGGTCTCTCATTTACCGATAGCCCGCACCAATTCTCCAACTCAGTGTTGCTTAGTATCATTTCCCCCAATTACTGACGTCCTGAACAAGCTCTCCATTCAGTGTTGTCTTACACCAATCCTCATATTGACTGATGCTCTCGCCCAATTTAGGGGTGTCCTACTCTCATTCCCACATCAAGTATTGTCCTGTCCCAATTCTCCCATTTACTGCTAAACTGAAACTCTCCCATTTGGTGCTAACTGCACCAACTTGCCATTACTGGGTGCCCCATTCCAAATTCTCTTATTTTGATAAGCCCTTGCCCAATTCTCCCATTTAGTAGTTCCTTGGAATGTTTCTCCAATTTCCTGGAGCGCTGCCAGAATTCTAAAATTGAGTTATAGACAAGTTGGACTGAAGTGTCTGTTTCCATGTTGTACATCTCTATGATTGTATGACTCTGTTTATGGCTCCGCTGCTCTGCACCATTTCTCCCATTTACCAATCCTGCGCAAATCCTGAAACTGCACCAATTCTCCCATTGAGTATTATCCTGCCCAATTTAAAGGCACCTGCATGAATTCTCCAATTACTGATGCCCTGCATCAATTCCTTCCATTTAGTTGTTCCCTGATACACTGCTTCCACGTACGGGTGCCCTACTGAATTGTTTTTATTCAGTGATGCACTGAACTGAATCTCCAATTTACCGATGCTTGCAACACCTTTTATTGATTCCCTGCCTCTATTCCCGAATTTAGACATGCTGTACTCCACTTTTCTAATATATTAACACTCCCACCAGTTTTCCAAAGTAATGGCACTTTACACCATATCTCCCATTTATTCATTCTCGCCAAATCACCCATTTACTCATCCCCCTGTACTAACTCTTCCATTTACAGATGCCCAAGCCCGATTTACCATTTAAAGGTGCGCTACTCTAATTCTCCCATTTACTGGTGCCATGCACCCATTTTGTATTTTAGCTCCACTGTGCACCAGGTCTTCCATTTTTTTATTCCTCTCCAACACTTCACCAATTTACTAGTCTGCCGCCAGAATCCTCTAAATTTTGCAATCCCTGCATCATATCTACAAATTACCGATCCTACATATATCCTCCCTTTAGTGGTGATCTGCACCAATGCTCCCATTTCGTGGTGCACTGTATTGAATCTCTGCCACTAATCCTTTGCAATGTTTGTCCTATTTACTGATTCACTGCCCGTGTTCTCCCATTTGCTCCAATTCTCGGCGTTATCAGCCCCCTGCACCAGGTCTTTCATTTACTGACACCCCACACCAATTCTCCAATTCAGTGTCGCTTAGCACCATTTCCCCCAATTACTGATGCCCTGAACAAGTTCCCCTCACAGTGTTGCCTGACACGAATCCTCATACTGACTGACGCCCTCGCCCAATTTAGGGGTGCCCTCCTCTAAATCTCCCATCAAGTATTGTCCTGCCCCAATTCTCCCATTTAGTGTTACACTGCACCAAATCTCCCATTATCTGATGCCCTGTTACATTTCTCACATTTCGATAAGCCCTTCCCCAATTTTCCCAGTAAGTAGTTCCTTGCAATGATTCTCCAATTTAGTGGAGCGCTGCCAGACTTCTTAAATTGAGTCATGGACAACTTAGACCTAATGATCTGTTTCTGTGTTGGAAACCTCACTGATTGCCTGACTTTATTTATGGCTATTTCTCCCATTTCCCAATCCTGCACAAATCCTGGAACTGCACCAATTCTCCCATTGAGTGTTATCCTAACCCCGGTTCTCCCACTTCGAATTTAAATGGCACCTGCATGAATTCCCCAATTATTGATGCCCTGCATTTTCTTTTCATTTAGTGATGCACTGATCTGAATCTCCAGTTAACTGATGCTTACAACACTTCTTTTTATTGAAGGTAGAAGACAGAGGGTGGTGGGGGAGGGTTGCTTTTCAGACTGGAGGCCTGTGACCAGCGGTGTGGCACAAAGATCGGTGCTGGGTCCACAGTTGTTTTGTCATTTATATAAATGAATTGGATGTGACCACAGGACGAATGGTTAGTAAGTTTGCAGATGACAGTAAAATTGGAGGTGTGAAGGACAGTGAAGATGGTTATCTCAGAGGACAACGGGATCTTGATCAGATGGGCCAATGGGCTGAGGAGTGGCAGATGGAGATTAATTTAGATAAATGTGAGGTGCTGCATTTTGGAAAGGCAAAAGAGAGCAGGACTTAAACACTTAATGTACAAGGTACTGGGGTGTTGCTAAACAAATAGACCTGGAGTGCAGATTCATAGATCATTGAAGGTGGACTAACATTTCGATAGGACAGCGAAGAAGGCGTTTGGCATTTTTGTCTTTATTGCTCAGTTAATTGTGTAAAGGAGTTGGGAGGTCAGGTTGCGGTATTGGTTCGGCCACTATTGGTATATAGTGTGCAATTCTGGACTTCCTCCTGTAAGAAGGGTGTTGTGAAACTTTAAAGGATTCAGAAAAGATTTACATGGATGTTGCCAAGGTTAGAGGGTTTGTACTGGAGGGTAAGGCTGTATAGGCTGAGGCTATTATCCCTGGAGCGTCAGTGGCTGAGGAGTAACCTTATAGAGGTTCACAAAATCATGAAGGACCCTCAATAGGGTAAAAAGGCAAGGTGATTTCCCTGTGGTGGGGGAGTCCAGAAGCAGATGGCATCTGTTAAGTTGAGAGGGGAAACATAAAAGGGACCTAAGGGGAACATTTTTCACTGAGGGCACTGTGTGCATGAGCTGCCAGAGGAAGTAGTGGAGGCTGGTACAATTACAACATTTAAAAGGTATCTGGGTGGGTGTAGGAATTAAAAAGGTTTCAGAGGAACATGGGCCAGATTCTGACAAATAAGATGAGATTGACATCAGATATCAGTTCAGCATGGATGTGTTGGACTGAATGATTTGTTTCTGAGCTTATATTGCTCTGAGTGGGTTGAGCTCCGGATTGTAGATTTATGAAGCAGAAAATAAAGTATGGTGCAGTGTTAGACCGAGAAATCCTGCTGATCTCATCAGCTTTATCCTGTTTTCCTGATCCTCCTCCTTCAATCAATGCATTTTTCAGACCCTCATTCAGAATTCCTGGAGCTCTGTAACTGCCCTGGAACAATGTGTGGAAAGTCCTAATGCAGTCCACACGAGGTACCTTTCCCACTGCCCTGCCCCCACGGCCTGCAATGCTGCAGACTGAGCAGACAACCCGAAGCACAATGATGAGCTCCTTCCGGCCCACGGCCCTCCTTCTCACTGAATGAAGACAATCACCAGAAGCAGAATCCAGCTCTTGTTGGAGCCTTGAATACCTGACTCTGTCTCACTGAGTGAAGGTTGGACTCAGAAACAGAAATGAAATCAACTTCCTATCTGCATTGTGTCACTCTTTAAGATCTCTGTGTGTCTGAGTTCAGGTCATTTGATTGGAGACTGCGGATAGTGGGTCCCCAGTGAAATGGAAAGAATCGGGGAGGAGCTCACTGAGGGACATCTCTCAAAGTGAGAATCAGAGAGATGGTATTCCACATTGGAAGGGTTTAAGGAGAATTGATAGTTCAGAATAATGTTATACGGAACTCTGACTGTTTTCAGAGCAGGAGTTTATTTTATCCTTGTATAGATTTGACACATGAATCCTCCCTCCCCACCACTACAGAAGCTGTTGGAACTGTTCAGTGTTTCCAGCGGCTTCTGTAATTATTTCAGGTTCCTGACGGGAGCAGTCTCTCACTTTCCGAACAAAACAAACCCAGCCTTGTGCTGCAACCAATATTTCAATAAGAAATGGGAAGCAGCAGAGGGGAAAGCTTCCGAGATGCCGAGCAATGCTGCCCGGTTCCACACTGCAATTCACAGGAATGCGAACTGGAGGAACAGCATCTCATCTTCCGACTAGGCAGGTTACAGCCTGCCGGGCTCAACATTGAATTCAACAACTTCAGATGATCATCCCATCCCGACCTCTCTGTTTTCATTCTGTTCCATAATTTTATTTCATTTATTTTATTTATTTTTAAATATATTTTTCTCACTGTTCTGTACCTCTTATTTCTTGATTGTCTCTCTTTCTCTCGTCACCTTTTTCCTCTCCACTCAGCCTAGTATAAATACCTCCCTATTTCTCCCTATATTTTAGCTTTGACAAAGGGTCAGTTAGACTCGAAACATCAGCTCTTTTCTCTCCTTACAGATGCTGCCAGACCTGCTGAGATTTTACAGCATTTTCTCTTTTGGCATCAGTTCAAGTCAGTCTTTGATTTAAAAATTGAGTATTTTCTTGGTGAAATAAATTGTGGAGTGGAAGTAAGCTGCTCTCACATAGAGAGATGCAGAGACAGTAAGTGAGTGGGTAAAGCATTATCCGTTACAGTATAAATTGGATAGTGTGATGTTTGTCAGGAAGTATCGACAGAGACTTTAGTTTAAATGGGGAGATGCTGTAGGTCTCTGAGGTAGAGAGGGATCTGCCTGTTCTGGGATATCAAATCACACTGAGTTAGTCTGCAGGGGCAGCAAGCTATTAGCAAGGCAAAGGGATGATGTTTTTGTTCATTCACTGGATGTGAGCATCACTGGCTGGGCCCAGCATTTATCCCCCATTCCCATCAGCCCTTGGGAAGGTGGGAGGGAACTGCCTTATGGAACCACTGCACTCCATAAAACTTTATTTTTAGTGAAAATGAATGTAGCAGAAAGTAAACTGAAGCTTTCTCTAGTCCTGCTCCCAATTTCAGGTATAGCTATATGGTGGCTCAGTGGTTAGCATGATTGCATCATGGTATGAGGGATCTGGGTTCAATTCCAGCCTTGGAGTTTGCATGTTCTCCCTGTGTCTGCATGGGTTTCTTCCCACCGTCCAAAGATGTGCAGTGTAAGGAACATTGGCCATGCTAAATTGTCCATAATGTGCTGGGATGTGCATTAGTCAGGAAAATTGTAAAGTAATGGGCCTGGGTGGGATGCACTTTGGAGTGTTGATGAGAACTTGTTTAGCCAAAATGGCCTGTTTCCACACTGGAGGGGTTCTACATTCATTTACTTGCGACTGAGTGAGAAACTAAACTTTCATACATTGTTAGCAAGCTGATGTCAGTATAACAAAGACTGTACGCTCATTGAGAAGAGCAGGGAGAGAATGGAGGAAAACCCAGCAATTAGTTGCAGGAAAAGCTCAGCAGATCTGGCAGCATCTCTGAATGAGAAATCAGAGTTACTGCTTCAGATCCACTCACCCTTTCTCAGAACCAGGCCTGAAACTTTTACTCTGATTTCTCTGCACAGACGTTGCAAGACCAGCTGAGCTTTTCCAGCAACTTTCAGATTGTGTTTAGGCAGAGAATGGGGTTAGGTGCAGAGTAAAGCTCTCTCTGCATTGCAGCTTTTCAAACACCCAGGCCATGTTCACCATGGGGTTACATAGTGACTAAATCAACCCCTTTCCCCACACTGTCTCTGTCAAACACACACAGCGCAGTTATATCACTGGATGAGAGGCAGAGTACGTTTCCCTGTACACTTTCTCACCCACAACTGCCAGAGTCTAGGAAGAATATGGCTATTTAAAGCATACAGATCTGTCCACAAACACTCCCAAGTCAGGGGAAACTCTGGGTCAGATTGCAAATTAAAGCTACCACTGTAGTCTCTCCCACAAACTCTTACATGGATATGTGCTCACACACACATGCACACATAAATGTTCAGCCTCACACACGTACACACACGCGCAGCATTACAAATTCCTTATCTCTCAGAACCACACATTGAACCACAATATCTCACTTAAACAAACTCAATGACAAACTCTCAGTCCTTCAGTCACAGTCACACTTGCTCCTGCACATACACAGTCACTCATTCACAAATATATACAAACAACACAGGGTCAGGAGGTTTGTTTAATTGTAAATCTATTTCTTTAATTCGAGAGGACGCATAATTTGAATCCGAAATTTGTTTGTGTGACACTTGGTAAAAGTCTGTTTTCTGGATAAAATGCTCCTGACTCCACGCTCCTGTGACCGTTTCACTGAGACGGTATCAGGAATCCTGTGGAGCGCTTTGACCCTCAGACTGACTGTTCATCTCTGCAAAAAAATGTCAAGATGCAGCAGTGTTGAACGAAAACAGCTCCTGATGTGCTTCCCCAATGTAATCACTGATACTTTCAGGTGGACATGAAACTGACAGAAACACAGAAACCAGGAGCAGGAAGAGACCATTCAGCCCTTCCAGCCTGCTCTCCCGTTCAGTGTGAAAAGGTGTATTGGGGAAGGGGGAAAAAGTTTTTTTATGATCGGTTTAAGGGTAGATGCGGTTCAACAACAAAGGGATGCTGATCCTCGGCAGTGATAATCCATACTGTTAAAATGTGATTTCCAGGTGGAGGTAAATGCTTCATGTTCAGGCACAATGAAAGATGAGGGAGTTGGGATTGTGGTAAATCTGGTCAAGTGCAAACCCCAACCATCTGTAAATATGATGGGGAATGACAGGCCGATCCTGTTGGTTGAATCATCATTGTGGTTGCATGGAGATAGAGGTAACAGTAACAAGATCCATTGCCAACCACAGCAAAGCTGCACTAATTCTCCTCAGTTATCACCACATCACATCCAAGAAGGTAACTGTAGTGAATTGACACTGGATTCTTTACTTTCAATGTGGATTCCTGCAAGCTTTCGAAAATTAATAACATGCTGTTCATCATTCAGTTCAAAATGTACTGGAAGTTTACAAAGGCAAAATGTCGAGTTAAACTGGGTGTTGTTCAGAAGCTCAGGCAGATTCCACAGGGCACCTTTAGTAAAATAAACTGTCCAGGCATACACTGGAAATTCAGTGTTCCAGAAGATTTCTTGTGGACAGGTATTCTAAATCGAAAGAAACTACAGAGAGTTGTGAACACAGGCCAGATCATACACAAGCCAACCTTCCATCCATTGACTGAATGTACATTTCTTGTTGCCAGAGAAAGCCAGCCAACACCATTAAAGAGCCTCCCACCCCGGTTAAACTCTCCTTCAACCTCTTCCGTCAGTCAGGAGATCCAAAACCATAAACACACAGAACACTATGTTCAAGACTAGCTTCGTCCCCACTGTTATTTGAATTCTGAATGGACCTCAAATGTTAAACCTCATGTTGATCTTGCTTCTTGTGCACCTTCCTTGCAGCTATAACTCTGTATCCCTCACTCTGTTCAATCACCCGGTGGCCTTTGTGTCTTTCCATGGAATATTCGCGACACTGCAAGCAGAACAAGTTTTTTCCCCCCACAATACAGAGGTAAACGTGACAATGTAATAATAAATTATGTCAAATCAAATTAGGGTTGAGAAAAAATGGTAAACGGCAGAGATGATGGAAGAGTAACCCTGTCTATCAGCAGAGCCAGTGGAATACCTTGTGAGGCAAGACACATTGCATAGTGTCTATAGCTGAACAGTGCGAAATGCCTGAGGATGGTTTGCTCAATGTTGGGGGGGGGGAGGGGGGTGGGGGGGGGTTTGCTACAATTTCAAAGGGACTGACATGGAATGCTGCATCACTGGGAAAGTTGCTGAAATGGCAGAGATGCTGCAACAATGAAAGATACCCCGAACAGTCACAGAATTTGGGACAATGGCAGTCAGGATCATTGTTGGAGTCAATGGCTCTGGGGGAAGTATTGGTTGAAAAGACAATGGTTCAGCTGGGAGTTGGAGATGGCTTGGAGACATAGAGACTTACAGCACAGAAAATAAAAATGCACTTTGCCCGATAGAATCCATGAAACAATTGCCTCCGAATTCTCATCCAGTTTTCCAGCATTAGCTCCATAACCCTGACATTTAAAGAGTTCTATGCTATCGGGGATCTGCTTCTACTACCCTGACAGGAAGTAAGTTCCACATTGTCACAACACTTCCGGTGGAAAACCCAAACCAGACCACAAAGGGGAAAACATATTTCCTTCTGTGCTGTCTATGCCCCTTATAACAATATACTTTTAAATGCTGCCCCCTATCAATCCCCCCTGCTCCAAGGAAAACAACCCCAGTCCATCCAATCTCCCTTCAGACCCAAAACGTTACTACCTTGGAGTCTTCCTGGAAAGTCTCCATCTTCTTTCAGACAATCAAAGTACTCCAACATTCTAGCTGTAGCCTGGCCAATATTTTATACAGTACCAACATATTGTCCCTGCTCCTAAACTCTATGTCTCGCATTTAAAAGCCAAAAAATCCCAATACCTTCTCAACGATTTCATCGACCTGTCCTACTACTTTAAGATCTTCATGTGCACCAAGATCCCCCTGATTCAGTATTTCCCAGGTTTCTATATTCACAATGTATCCCTTGGGTTTTGTGTCCCGCCAAGTGCATCAGCTCACATTCATGGATTGAATTCCAATTTCCAACAATTTTTGCATTACCAGTGAACTTATCCTGGAAATCCCCTGATATGCAGAATTCACAGCATTTCCGAGTACCACCTTTTATCTCTCATTGAACATGTGGCTCTCTAATCTCCCTAGTTCCTTCTTCAATACATCCCACTGCTTTGACATGGATTTACTTAAAAGTTTCTGCTCTCGGTCTAATCACACCCGATCTTATTCCCACAGTTTAGAACTTTGATTTTCCCCTCATCCTTGTCCTTTTCCATGTTAATCTTGAGTTATGATTACTGCCTGCAAAATGCTTCCTCACTGAGAGGTCAGCCCAGCTTCATTACCGAAAAATAAATCCAGGATCACTGTCAAAGTGGGGGAAGGGAAAGGAACAGCCTGGGATTAGCCAGGTGAAGCTATGAACTGTGTTGTAGGAAAGAGAGATTTAAAAACCCTCCAGTTTATCCAGCAGACAGCAACAGAAGGATAAGCGGTTCCAACAGCTGCCAATTGTTCCAGAATCAGAGGTAAAGCAGGAACACCCAGGATAAGAGACGGTTTATGGGGTGGGGGAGCTATACCATTCAGAATGGCGGAGAACTGGAATCTAATAAATATTATCCAACCTGAACATTCGGGGGGAAGCCATGGGAAATCGTCAAAGGTCATTTGACAGAAAATGATTTGCTGCTCTCAGTGAGAATGGGTCATGTCCACTGTGGGTTTAAGGAATGCTCAGGTTTGTTGTATATTTTACAGTCGAGTCAGAAAGGCAAGTCATCCTCAGTGTGTAGCTCTGTACTCATTCAGGAAAAAAACAACTGCTTGCAGGTGGGACACGGGAAGCGGAATGAAGAATGTCATGAAAAATCCAATGTTTAACAAGTCCGAGGGAACTGGAATGTATTTTTAATTCTATTTCGATCCTATATTTTGGAACCCGAGAATGTACACCTGACCGTTACACTTGTCTGTCCCCATAGGGACACCCTCCATCCACAAACAGCAGGCCCCACGGCAGGTTACAGCTTTGAACCGAGACATGGATGGAACGAGCTGTGAGAGGCAGTGGTGATGGTGGGTAAAATTAAACATTTAAAAGGCATGGGTATATGAACAGGAAGGATTTAGAAGGATATGGGCCAAATGCTGGCAAATGGGATTAGGTTAATTTGCGATATCTGGTCGGTATGGAGGAGTTGACAAAGGGGCCGTTTCTGTGCTGCGTGATTCTATAAGAAGGAAATTATTCCTCAAATCTTCATCACTCCCATAATTGGAAAGGTCAATCCGTGCTCCTCAACAGTTACCCAAGCCGACAGCGGATTCTGAACATCCAACATTCAGAGCTAACAGAATCTGAAACCCACACGGTGTAAAGGAGATTAACCAGCTCAAAACCCTTTTACTGTCGTGCTCCCTAAAGTAGGAAGGAGGAAATGTGTTGCTATCAATACAACTGCACAAACACAGATACACGCAGGAATGTGAGAACACTGTTTTTATGAGATCCACTGCACTGACTGACCAAGATCCATTGCAGTTCTATACTTGCTGACATTTCCAATAACTCCTTCCCTGAAGGTAGCCTCCAGTCTATGATGCAATTCAGGAGTTCATAACATTTGACTAAGGGTGATCGTGAAGTAAAGCAATGAAACAACAGAATTTTTTAATATCCACTTTAACTGTATGACATTTCAACGCGGGAGTGGGTATAACATTGAATATTACATCAGAATGCAAATCTCTTAATTAACAAGGAAAACCAGGAGAGATGAAAATGTGTTGCTGGAAAAACAGAGCAGGTCAGGCAGCATCCAAGGAGCAGGGGAATCGAGCATGAGCCCTTCTTCAGGAAAACCAGGAGAGATGTCATCCACAAATTATAAACAATTATAAATACTTCCCAGGAACACCAATGATGGCAGGAACCATGTAGAAAACTTTCCTGGCTAATTGAATTGGCCGATGCATTTTCAGAGGAGTGTGGTAACGCTTTCTTGTTGCATATAAAAATGCAAGCATTAAACTCTGCGGTGTTACATTCTCTGCGTGTTTCCATTATATTCTGTGTGATCTCCCCTGGGAGATTGGTGTTGCAGCTCTGATGATGACAACTTTATCATTCCCAGTTGGTAGAAGATGTTTCTCACTGAAATTGGATTGTGACAGGGAAGGGATGACCTCATCGAGGGAAGAATCATCATTGGAAACTGTGTTAATTGCTGTTGGATGCATTCCTCCAATTTGTCAACTCTCTGGAGACAGTTTTTAATCAATCTGCTCAGAGATGTAACACTGCACCGATGGAAAAGACAGAACTTGAAGCCAGGGCCAGCGGCCCAGAGCTGGGGACACTGCCCCTTTACTAGTCCATTCACTGTACATCATGGAGCTCTGTACCAATGCAAATAGGAACTTCAAGGCCGGATCATATCACGTTAAGGATGTGTAGCCGCTGTCTCATTAGAAAACCCAGTAATTGTCACCACTTTATGAACAGAGAGGCAGCCTGCTGTTGTAATAATGCTGCCTTCACATAAAGAGATTACATTGCTTTCTAGTGGATGGATGTGATTTTGTTTGCTGCATCAACCCTGTTTTCCTCTTCCTTAATGCCCCGCTAACATCGAAATTTGCTTTCTAATTTGTGTTGGATTTTTGTCCAGCAGCTTGGTGTTGAGGGAATGTACCTCACATTGTCTCCGTGATGTCAGTCATGATCATTTATTGTATGAATCCCTGACATTGGCGAGCCCTCTACCGTAGCTCTACCAGGGGCTGTCATTACCCATGTCTCAGATAATTCCCATATCCTAGATTACTTGTAGGAATGTAGTTGACCTGTCATTGTACCATGTCCGTCCCATCTCTGTGTTGGAGAAATTCAGGTCCCCTCATTGTCACCCTCCTGCCGTGGCATGGATTTGCTTTTCCCAGTTGCTGATCCAATACCGTTCTGGTATAATCTAGTTCCAAACCAGACTCAGACGGATCATTTTAGCTCCTCACAAAGTATTCTTTGTTTTTGTTTTTGGAATTATCTCATTCTGCCATTTGCCCTTTTGACAATAACCTGAGTGTCCGTTTGCCTTCCTCCTCTCTGGGAGGGGGTTAGCTTAACTCCATTTTATTGGGCCAGATGACCCACAATTTTGAGGACACCTATTAAATAAAATCACTTCCAAACGAAACAGAAGTGCCCAGCTTCTCCAAGCTATCAACATAGCTGATATCCACATTCCTGGGACAATTCTTTTAAAGCTGTGCAGCGTTCACACATCCCTTGGAAAGTTCAGTGCTCAGGTCTATATGCGACACAATAAGTGCAGCATCTCCCCAAGTACTTCAGGGCCCCAATTCATAAGCAGTTGCTGACATCAGTCTTGGCTCAGAAATGTTTGGCAGGTCAGGTCATATTGGGACCACAGATGGAACCTCCATGTCCCAAACCAGAAGCCAAGAAACCAAAGAGAATCTGCCCCGGCCCAGGGAGAAGCGGATAGCATTGAACCACATTGGGAATGGGACAGTATGGAGACGCACTTGGTGCCCTGTACAACAGTGACAGAAATTAACTTGTTTCAGACTGGCAGGTCAATTGGAATGTAAGGGGCAGCCTTTGCACTGGCTCGGGTTCACACATAATTGTGGGCTTTCAAGATCGAGACACTGTCAGCGGGGAATGTGTCATTCTGCTGGAGTGGTTCCTCTCAAACTGCCACACACAGTGCACCACAATGTGCTATTTGATCTGTTCCCATCAGCGAGACACTGGGAACACCATTACCTCACTCTGACTTTGTGCCAAATCTGCTCAATAGGACCCTACCTCTGTGTAATTGGCAGCTAACATTGTTATCAATCTGGCCAGAAACACCTCACCCTGGTGGAGACATTGTCATGGTGTGGCCTTTTGAAATTGCCCAGGTTCCTTCAGTTCCAACTGTGTCTGCAGGAACAGAGAAATTACAGCCCGTTACAGCAGTTGAAGGGGAGGTGGAGATTTGGAACAATCCATCATAATTCAGAATCAGAGAATGCTCCAGCTGTTATAGTACTGAACAAACTAATACACACATTGTATTTGTGAGGGCTCTCTGCACTGACAACCTGGCTAATTTCACCACCTACCTTTGATTAAATTCGCTCTAATTCCCAGTAATTCCCCATTTTATTTCCCTGAGTTAACCAGACGATGATAATAAAGGAGAATGCAAATGTCAGTGTTGGACAGATTGTGGCACAAATCCTATTTCCTCATTGACAACTGGTTCCTTTGCCAGTCATCACCAGTCCGTCCTTACCTTTCACCATGACCAATGTAACCTGTCAGTTTCCCTTGTTGAACACACTGAGCAAGGTACAACCTTCCCTGAGAAACCCATGCTGACTCTCCTGGATTAATCACTCAATGTTGAAATAACCATTTCGAGAATCTCTCAGAGTTTTGCCAGCTCTGGAAGTGTAACAGCAGCTGGTATCCCATCCTAAAATGTTTGGAAAACTTCTGACAGATGGATCTCATTGACTTCATCTCGGGGTTTTCCATTGAACATCGCTTCAAAGGTGCCACCCTGCGATGGCTGAGATCCGAACCCATACCAACTGCTTGGAAGGCAGCCATGCTGCCCACTATACCCCCATCCCCCTGCCAGCTGGGTGCTCGCTATTCTCAAACACACTTAACAACACCGGCGTCATCACCAATTGAATTGGGGCTGAAATAAAAACAGAAATAGCTGGCGAAACGGTCCTGCTGAGTTTCCCCAACAATCTCCATGTTGGGGTTCAGCTCTCCAGGATCTGCAGGACTGTGTTTGTAATCCCAGAGACGTTGACCCACGGAAGGGGATATTGGGTCAGGTGACGGTCTACCTCATTCATTGGGGCAGATGTCAAGGAGCATCTTAAACCGGAGAGGGATCAGGGGGATTGGAGCTGTTTATAGAGAGAGTACAGAAGGTAAGACAGCTCAGCTCAAAACACGGCGCTTAATGCTGCCCCGATTAAAATATTGAAGATGGCAGAGGGGCAGATGAGCTGAGACAGGGTGGGAGCTGGGCGATATTGATGATGTGGAAGGACAGTGTGTGCATCTGATAACATTCTGTCAGTCTGACTAATAGCAGTCATTCCTGGCACTGGATTCACTGAGGGGTGAAGGGTCAGTGAACAGAGCGGACTGTCCCTGTTATTCTGTTCCTGACTCTCCAGCTCCCGCTCTGTTAGTGACCTCTGTTAGTCTCCTGGGAAATGTGTATTCTCCAATAGTGTCCGGTCTAAGGAATATCATTCCTAAATAACTCCTGTCCGAGGTAATAATGATCAATGTGTCTGTGTCTCCTCCTCTGTTCTGTACATGTCATTGTTCAGGATTGTGGGCACATTTATTCACAGACATTGAGAATGTTATGAAACAACCCAAACCCCCCGAACATATATTAAGAAAATGGCCCAGGCCTTTTAAAAAAAATTTTCTCAAGGTAAGTGTAAGGCATTGTAATTCAATTGTTCAAACTGCCAGGCTTGAAGCAAAACACACTTTACTCCACACTATCGATAAAATACAAACAAAAGAAAGAAATATTGGAATCCCCTAACTCTATTGGAAACCTAACTGGCTGACAGATTATTTAATTACTGACCAGCAACTTTTCCAATTTAGTAACACTCCATAAAACACAGGCTTGGCAAAGGTGAATCCAGTAAAATAGATTGTCTCACATGGAATTCTGGACAAGGATTGTAACCGATTTGCTCAAAATTACATCGACTTTCATTGTTCATGGAACAGGGCAATATGTTGCTTGAGGGGACAGCTCAGATCTCTCTGTAGTTTCATGTTGACCTGTCTGTAGAAAGGATGACAGATCCATAACAAGTGACCTCTTCCTGAATCTCACCAATCTCCAGATGGAATTCCATTTCACAGGTTTTTTGGCCAACTGACCAGATGGTGAACATTTCCCCGCAGTATACAGATAACTCTCCCAAAAGCAGTGATTAATGTTTTAACGTCTGCAGATGAATATAGTCCAACCAATTCTAGATCAGTGAGATATACCAGGAAATCAGGTGACCAATACTGGAGCCTGAGGATAAATCAATAAACTACAGAATTCTACCACGGGACTCGAAACACTATGTCTTCGTCCCACAAGTGGGTCAGACTGCTATTACCTCTTCCAGATTTCACTCATGATAGTCTCTGTAACAGCCTGCAGACCCTAAACAACTACTACCTCATAGAGTCATAGAGTCATAGAGATGTACAGCATGGAAACAGACCCTTCAGTCCAACCCATCCATGCCGACCAGATATCCCAACAAAATCTAGTCCCACCTGCCAGCACCCAGCCCATATCCCTCCAAACCCTTCCTCTTCATATACCCATCCAAATGCCTCTTAAATGTTGCAATTGTACCAGCCTCCACCTCTTCCTCTGGCAGCTCATTCCATACACGTACCACCCTCTGCGTGAAAAAGTTGCCCCTTAGGTCTCTTTTATATCTTTCCCCTCTCACCTTAAACCTATGCCCTCTAGTTCTGGACTCCATGACCCCAGGGAAATGACTTTGCCTATTTACCCGATACATGCCCCCCATACTTTTGTAAACCTCTATAAGATCACCCCTCAGCCTCCGACGTTCCAGGGAAAACAGACCCAGCCTGTTCAGCCTCTCCCTATAGCTCAAATCTCCAGCCCTGACTCTGTAACACCCTCTAGATTATAAACAACTATTACCTCATCCAGACTTCATTCCTGCTTGTCCCTGTACCAATATTACCTCTTCCAGATATCACTCCTGTTTGACTCTGTAACATCCTGTAGATTATAAACACCTATTACCTCTTCCAGACTTCATTCCTGCTTTTCACTGTAACAATCTCCACACCACAAACAAGTATTACCACTTCCAGATTTCACTCCCGCCTGTCACTAAAACATCCTGCAGACCATAACCAACTTTTACCTCTTCCAGATTATATTTCTGCTTGACCCTGTGACATCCTGCAAATTAGAACAACGAGTCTCTATTAGATTTCATTCCAGCATGTCCCTAGAACATCATGCTGATCATAAACAACTATTACCTCTTCCAGATTTCACTCCTGCTTGTCTCTGTGACATCCTGCAGACCATAAACAAGTATGAGCTCTCCTAGATTTCATTCCAACTTGTCCCTGTGAAATTCTGCAGACTAGAGACAACCATTACCTCTGCCATATTTCACTCCTGTCCCACCCTGTAACATCCTGCAGATCATAAACAACTATTACCTCGTCCAGACTTCACTCCTGCTTCTCCCTGCAACATCCTGCAGATCATAAAGTATTAATTTCTCTTCCGGATATCACTCCTGCTTGTCTCTGTAACATACTGAAGACTATAAACAATTATTACGTCTTTAGAATTCATTCCTGCTTGTCTCTGTACCATACTGCAGATAATAAACCAATATTACCTCTTCCAGATTTCACTCCTGATTATCTGTAAACTCCTGCAGACCAGAAAAAATTATTACGTCTTCCCGATTTCATTCCTGCTTGTCTCTGGAACATCATGCTGATCATAAACAACTATTATCACTTGCAGATTTCATTCCAGCTTGTCTCTGTGACATCCTGCAGACCGTAAACAAATATTACCTCTTCCAGATTTCATTCCTGCTTGTCTCTGTACAATCCGGCAGTTTATAAACAAATATTACCTCTTCCAGATTTCATTCCTGCTTGTCTCTGTACAATCCGGCAGTTTATAAACAAATATTACCTCTTCCAGATTTCATTCCTGCTTGTCTCTGTACAATCCAGCAGTTTATAAACAAATATTACCTCTTCCAGATTTCATTCCTGCTTGTCTCTGTACAATCCGGCAGTTTATAAACAAATATTACCTCTTCCAGATTTCATTCCTGCTTGTCTCTGTACAATCCGGCAGTTTATAAACAAATATTACCTCTTCCAGATTTCATTCCTGCTTCCCCCTGTAACATCCTGCAGACCACAAACAGCTATTACCTCATCCAGATTTCACTCCTGCTTGTCCCCGTAATATTCTGCAGATTATAAAAAGCTATTACCTCTTCCAGATTTCATTCCTGGTTGTCTCTGTAACATTCTGCAGATTATAAAAAAGTATTACCTCTTCCAGATTTTATTCCTGCCTGTCTCTGTAAAATCCTGCAGACCATAAACCACAATTACCTCTTCCAGATTTCACTCCTGCTTGTTTCTGTAATATCATGCTGATCATAAAGAACAATTACCTCTTCCAGATTTCACTCCGGATTGTTTCTGTAACTTCCGGCAGATTATAAACAACTATTACCTTATTCAGATTCCATTCCTGAATGTCCCTGTAAAATTCTGCAGACCAGAAACAACGATCACCTCTTCCAAATTTCACTCCTGTTTGACTCTGCAACATCGTTCAGATTATAAACAACTATTACCACTTCCAGATTTTATTCCTGCGTGTCTCTGTGCCATCCTGCAGATCATAAACAACTATTACCTCTTCCATGTCACTCCTGCTTGTCTCTGTAACATCTGGCAGACTATAAACAGCAATTACATCTTCCAGATATCACTCCTGCTTACCTCTGTAACATTCTCCAGACCATAAAAAATTATTACCTCTTTTATTTTTCACTCCTGCTTGTCTCTGTAACATCCTGCAGACAATAAACAACTACTACCTCTTCAAGATTTCACTCCTGCTTCTGTCTATAACGTCCTGCAGACCAGAACCATCTATAACTTCTTCCAGATTTCATTCCTGCTTGTGTCTAAAACATCCTGCAGACACTAAACAACTATTACCTCTTCCAGATTTCACTCCTGCTTGTCTCTGTAAATATCTGCAGATCACAAACATCTATTACCTCGACCAGATTTCACTCCTGCTTGTTTCTGTAATATCATGCTGATCATAAACAACAATTACCTCGAACTGATTTCACTCCAAATTGTTTCTGTAACTTGCGGCAGATTATAAATAGCTATTACCTCATTCAGATTCCATTCCTGAATGTCCCTGTAAAATTCTGCAGACCAGAAACAACTATCACCTCTTCCAGATTTCACTCCTGTTTGACACTGTAACATTGTTCAGATTATAAACAACTATTACCTCTTCCATTTTTCTCTCCTGTTTCCATCTGCAACATCCTGCAGGTCATAAACAACTATTACCTCGACAAGATTTCACTCCTGCTTACCTCTGTAACATCCTGTATATTATAAACAACTATTACCTCTTCCAGATTTCACTCCTGCTTACCTATGTAACATCCTGCATTTTATAGACAAGTATTACCTCTTCCAGATTACATTCCTGCTCACCTCTGTAACATCCTGCAGGTTATAAATAGGCATTACCTCTTCCAGATTACATTCCTGCTTACCTATGTAACATCCTGCAAATAATAAACAACTAGTACCTCTTCCAGATTCCATTCCTGCTTGTCTGTGTAACATTCTCCAGGCCATAAAAAAGTATTACCTTTTTTATTTTTCACTCCTGATTGTCTCTGTAACATCCGGCAGACAATAAACAACTATTACCTCTTCCAGATGTCACTCCTGCCTGTCTCTGTAAAATACTGCAAACCATAAACAACTATGACCTCTTCCGGATTTCATTCCTGTCTGTCTCTGCAACATTCTGCAGACCATAAACAACTATTATGTCTTCCCGATTTCACTCCTGCTTGTCTCTATAACATCCTGCAGACCACAAACAATTATTACCTCTTCCAGATTTCACTCCTGCTTATCTCTGTAAAATACTGCAGACCATAACAAACTTTTGCCTCTTCCAGATTTCACTCCTGAATGTCTCTGTACATCCTGCAGACAATAAACAACTATTACCTCTTCCAGATTTCACTCCTTCTTGTCTCTGTAAAATACTGCAGACCATAACAACTATTACCTCTTCCAGATTTCACTCCTGCTTGTCTCTGTAAAATACTGCAGACCATAACATCTATTACCTCTTCCAGATTTCACTCCTCCTTGTCTCTGTAAAATACTGCAGACCATAACAACTATTACCTCTTCCAGATTTCACTCCTGCTTGTCTCTGTAAAATACTGCAGACCATAACAACTATTACCTCTTCTGGATTTCATTCCTGCTTGTCTCTGTAAAATAGTGCAGACCATACACATCTATAACCTCCTCTAGATGCATTTTATAGACAAGTATTACCTCTTCCAGATTCTATTCCTGCTTGTCTCTGTAACATTCTCCAGGCCATAAAAAAAATTACCTTTTTTATTTTTCACTCCTGATTATAAACAACTATTACCTCTTCTCGACTTCACTTCATCTTGTTACTGTAATATCCTGCAGATCATAAACAAGTTTTACCTCTTCCAGATTTCACTCCTGCTTGTTTCTGTAATATCATGCTGATCATAAATAACAATTACCTCGAACTGATTTCACTCCTGATTGTCTCTGTAACATCCGGCAGACAATAAACATCTCGCAGACTATAAGCAACTATTTTGCCTTGGAGAAAGTGAGGACTGCATCTGCAGTCCTCACTTTCTCCTCGAAGATTTTGACCTACTGCGAATCCTCTTACAAGGATGCCTTCCTTGAAGAAGCTCTCTTCCTCCCTCTCTCACTGCACACCCCAGGTCATCTCCTCTGCACAGAAGCTCTTCAGCCACGTTCTCAAACAGACTCGCTACCACAGCCACATCTCCTTCCTCAGCACCTGCCTACGGAACCACTGATCCCGCACGGACTCCGGACTACGTTCCGACCAACAAAATTTGGACCCAACCAGGACAACCAGTACCTACAACAAATCAGAAGCCTCCAGCAACAGACCTCCCTCCGGATCCTTCGCTCCACGCTTGCAGCCATGCACCACTACCTACATTCCCTGCAATTAGACCTACCCCAGCTCAGGACAACACCCTCACAGACCTGTAAAGGACCTCTACCTCTGGGACACCCGCACCAACCAACCCAACCACCCCGTAGCCCAACACTTTAACTCCCCCTCCCACTCCACCAAAGACATACAGGTCCTTGGACTCCTTCATCGCCAGACCATGGCAACACGACGGTTGGAGGAAGAGTGCCTCATCTTCTGCCTGGGAACCTTCTAACCACAAGGGATGAACTCAGATTTCTCCAGTTTCCTCATTTCCCCTCCCCCCACCTTGTCTCAGTCAAATCCCTCGAACTCAGCACCACCTTCCTAACCTGCAATCTTCTTCCTGACCTCTCCGCCCCCCACCCCACTCCGGCCTATCACCCTCACCTTAAACTCCCTCCACCTATCGCATTTCCAACGCCCCTCCCCCAAGTCCCTCCTCCCTACCTTTTATCTTAGCCTGCTGGACACACTTTCCTCATTCCTGAAGAAGGGCTTATGCCCGATATGTCGATTCTCCTGTTCCTTGGATGCTGCCTGACCTGCTGCGCTTTTCCAGCAACACGTTTTCAACTATTTTGTCTTCCCGATTTCACTCCTGCTTCTCGCTGTAACATTCTGCCGACCGTAAACAACTATTACCTCTTCCAGATTTCACTCCTGAATGTCTCTGTAAATCCTGCAGACAATAAACAACTATTACCTCTTCCAGATTTTATTCCGGCTTGTCTCTGTAACATTCTACAGACTATAAACAAATATTACCTCTTCCAGATTTCACTCCTGCTTGCCTCTGTACCATTCTGCAGACCATAAAGAAGTATTGCCTCTTCTATATTTCACTCCTGCTTGACTCTGTCACATCTTGCAGATGAAAAACAACTATTGCCTCTTCCAGATTTCATTCCTGCTTGAACCTGTGCCATCCTGCAGGTCATAAACAACTATTACCTCTTCCAGATTTCACTCCTGCTTGTCTCTGCAACATCCTGCCGACCACAATCAATTATTACCTCTTGCAGATTTCATTCCTGCTTGTCCCAATAATATCCTGCAGATTATAAACAACTATTATCGCTTCCAGACTTCCTTCCTGCTTACCTCTGTAACATTCTCCAGACCATAAAAAAGTATTACTTCTTCCAGATTTCACTCCTGGATGTCTCTGAAAAATAATGCAGACCACAAACAACGACTGCACCTTCCAGTTTTCATTCCTGCTTCTGTCTATAACATTTAGCAGATCACAAACAACTATTACCTCTTCCAGATTTCACGCCTGCTTGTCTCTGTACAATCTGACAGTTTAGAATCAAATATTAGATCTTCCAGATTTCATTCCTGCTTCTCTCTGTAACATCCTGCAGACCGTAAACAAATATTACCACTTCCAGATTTCATTCCTGCTTGTCTCTGTACAATCCGGCAGTTTATAAACAAATATTAGCTCTTCCAGATTTCATTCCTGCTTGTCTCTGTACAATCCGGCAGTTTATAAACAAATATTACCACTTCCAGATTTCATTCCTGCTTCTCTCTGTAACATCCTGCAGACCGTAAACAAATATTACCACTTCCAGATTTCATTCCTGCTTCCCCCTGTAACATCCTGCAGACCACAAACAGCTATTACCTCATCCAGATTTCACTCCTGCTTGTCCCCGTAATATTCTGCAGATTATAAAAAGCTATTACCTCTTCCAGATTTCATTCCTGGTTGTCTCTGTAACATTCTGCAGATTATAAAAAAGTATTACCTCTTCCAGATTTCATTCCTGCCTGTCTCTGTTCCATCCTGCAGACCATAAACAACTATTACCTCTTCCAGATTTCACTCCTGCTTGTCTCTGTAAAATCCGGCAGACCATAAAGAACAATTACCTCTTCCAGATTTCACTCCGGATTGTCTCTGTAAAATCCGGCAGACCATAAACAAGTATTACATCTTCCAGATTTCACTCCTGCTTGTTTCTGTAACATCATGCAGATCATAAACAACAATTACCTCGAACTGATTTCACTCCGGATTGTTTCTGTAACTTCCGGCAGATTATAAACAGCTATTACCTTATTCAGATTCCATTCCTGAATGTCCCTGTAAAATTCTGCAGACCAGAAACAACGATCACCTCTTCCTTATTTCACTCCTGTTTGACTCTGCAACATCGTTCAGATTATAAACAACTATTACCACTTCCAGATTTTATTCCTGCTTGTCTCTGTGCCATCCTGCAGATCATAAACAACTATTACCTCTTCCATATGTCACTCCTGCTTTTCTCTGTAACATCTGGCAGATTATAAACAGCAATTACATCTTCCAGACTTCATTCCTGCTTGCCTCTGTAACATTCTCCAGACCATAAAAAATTATTACCTCTTTTATTTTTCACTCCTGCTTGTCTCTTCCAGATTCCATTCCTGCTTGTCTGTGTAACATTCTCCAGGCCATAAAAAAGTATTACCTTTTTTATTTTTCACTCCTGATTGTCTCTGTAACATCCAGCAGACAATAAACAACTATTACCTCTTCCAGATGTCACTCCTGCCTGTCTCTGTAAAATACTGCAAACCATAAACAACTATGACCTCTTCCGGATTTCATTCCTGTCTGTCTCTGCAACATTCTGCAGACCATAAACAACTATTATGTCTTCCAGATTTAGTCCTGCTTGTGTCTGTACCATGCTAGAGATCATAAACAACTATTATCTCTTCCAGATTTCACTCTTGCTTGTCTCTGTAACATTCTGCAGACAAAAATGAATTTTTCCTCATCTTAATTTCACTCCTGCTTGTCTCTATAACATCCTGCAGACCACAAACAATTATTACCTCTTCCAGATTTCACTCCTGCTTATCTCTGTAAAATACTGCAGACCATAACAAACTTTTGCCTCTTCCAGATTTCACTCCTGAATGTCTCTGTACATCCTGCAGACAATAAACAACTATTACCTCTTCCAGATTACACTCCTTCTTGTCTTTGTAACATTTTGAAGACAAAAACGAATATTACCTTTTCTTAATTTCACTCCTGCTTGTGTCTATAACATCCTGCAGATGACAAGCAACTATTACCTCTTCCAGATTTCACTCCTGCTTGTCTCTGTAACATTCTCCAGACCATAACAACTATTACCTCTTCCAGATCCCACTCCTGCTTGTCCCTGTAAAATACTGCAGACCATAAAAAAGTATTACCTCTTTTATTTTTCACTCCTGCTTGATTCTGCAACATCCTGCAGACCATAAACAACAATTACCTCTTCTGGATTTCATTCCTGCTTGTCTCTGTAAAATAGTGCAGACCATACACATCTATAACCTCCTCTAGATGCATTTTATAGACAAGTACTACCTCTTCCAGATTACATTCCAGCTTACCTATGTAACATCCTGCAGGTTATAAATAGGCATTACCTCTTCCAGATTACATTCCAGCTTACCTATGTAACATCCTGCAGGTTATAAATAGGCATTACCTCTTCCAGATTACATTCCAGCTTACCTATGTAACATCCTGCAGGTTATAAATAGGCATTACCTCTTCCAGATTACATTCCAGTTTACCTATGTAACATCCTGCAAATAATAAACTCGTACCTCTTCCAGATTCCATTCCTGCTTGTCTCTGTAACATTCTCCAGGCCATAAAAAAGTATTACCTTTTTTATTTTTCACTCCTGATTATAAACAACTATTACCTCTTCTCGACTTCACTTCATCTTGTTACTGTAACATCCTGCAGACCATAAACAAGTGTTACCTCTTCCAGATTTCACTCCTGCTTGTTTCTGTAATATCATGCTGATCATAAATAACAATTACCTCGAACTGATTTCACTCCTGATTGTCTCTGTAACATCCGGCAGACAATAAACATCTCGCAGACTATAAGCAACTATTTTGCCTTGGAGACAGTGAGGACTGCATCTGCAGTCCTCACTTTCTCCTCGAAGATTTTGACCTACTGCGAATCCTCTTACAAGGATGCCTTCCTTGAAGAAGCTCTCTTCCTCCCTCTCTCACTGCACACCCCAGGTCATCTCCTCTGCACAGAAGCTCTTCAGCCACGTTCTCAAACAGACTCGCTACCACAGCCACATCTCCTTCCTCAGCACCTGCCTACGGAACCGACTGATCCCGCATGGACTCCGGACTACGTTCCGACCAACAAAATTTGGACCCAACCAGGACAACCAGTACCTACAACAAATCAGAAGCCTCCAGCAACAGACCTCCCTCCGGATCCTTCGCTCCACGCTTGCAGCCATGCACCACTACCTACATTCCCTGCAATTAGACCTACCCCAGCTCAGGACAACACCCTCACAGACCTGTAAAGGACCTCTACCTCTGGGACACCCGCACCAACCAACCCAACCACCCCGTAGCCCAACACTTTAACTCCCCCTCCCACTCCACCAAAGACATACAGGTCCTTGGACTCCTTCATCGCCAGACCATGGCAACACGACGGTTGGAGGAAGAGTGCCTCATCTTCTGCCTGGGAACCTTCTAACCACAAGGGATGAACTCAGATTTCTTCAGTTTCCTCATTTCCCCTCCCCCCACCTTGTCTCAGTCAAATCCCTCGAACTCAGCACCACCTTCCTAACCTGCAATCTTCTTCCTGACCTCTCCGCCCCCCCCACCCCACTCCGGCCTATCACCCTCACCTTAAACTCCCTCCACCTATCGCATTTCCAACGCCCCTCCCCCAAGTCCCTCCTGCCTACCTTTTATCTTAGACTGCAGGACACACTTTCCTCATTCCTGAAGAAGGGCTTATGCCCGATACGTCGATTCTCCTGTTCCTTGGATGCTGCCTGACCTGCTGCGCTTTTCCAGCAACACGTTTTCAACTATTTTGTCTTCCCGATTTCACTCCTGCTTCTCGCTGTAACATTCTGCCGACCGTAAACAACTATTACCTCTTCCAGATTTCACTCCTGAATGTCTCTGTAAATCCTGCAGACAATAAACAACTATTACCTCTTCCAGATTTTATTCCGGCTTGTCTCTGTAACATTCTACAGACTATAAACAAATATTACCTCTTCCAGATTTCACTCCTGCTTGCCCCTGTACCATTCTGAAGACCATAAAGAAGTATTGCCTCTTCTATATTTCACTCCTGCTTGACTCTGTCACATCTTGCAGATGAAAAACAACTATTACCTCTTCCAGATTTCATTCCTGCTTGAACCTGTGCCATCCTGCAGGTCATAAACAACTATTACCTCTTCCAGATTTCACTCCTGCTTGCCTCTGTACCATTCTGCAGACCATAAAGAAGTTTTGCCTCTTCTATATTTCACTCCTGCTTGACTCTGTCACATCTTGCAGATGAAAAACAACTATTGCCTCTTCCAGATTTCATTCCTGCTTGAACCTGTGCCATCCTGCAGGTCATAAACAACTATTACCTCTTCCAGATTTCATTCCTGCTTGTCTCTGTACAATCCGGCAGTTTATAAACAAATATTAGTTCCTCTAGATTTCATTCCTGCTTCCCCCTGTAACATCCTGCAGACCAAAACAGCTATTACCTCATCCAGATTTCACTCCTGCTTGTCCCCGTAATATTCTGCAGATTATAAAAAGCTATTACCTCTTCCAGATTTCATTCCTGGTTGTCTCTGTAACATTCTGCAGATTATAAAAAAGTATTACCTCTTCCAGATTTCATTCCTGCTTGTCTCTGTAAAATCCGGCAGACCATAAAGAACAATTACCTCTTCCAGATTTCACTCCGGATTGTCTCTGTAAAATCCTGCAGACCATAAACAAGTATTACATCTTCCAGATTTCACTCCTGCTTGTTTCTGTAACATCATGCTGATCATAAACAACAATTACCTCGAACTGATTTCACTCCGGATTGTTTCTGTAACTTCCGGCAGATTATAAACAACTATTACCTTATTCAGATTCCATTCCTGAATGTCCCTGTAAAATTCTGCAGACCAGAAACAACGATCACTTCCTTATTTCACTCCTATTTGACTCTGCAACATCGTTCAGATTATAAACAACTATTACCACTTCCAGATTTTATTCCTGCGTGTCTCTGTGCCATCCTGCAGATCATAAACAACTATTACCTCTTCCATATGTCACTCCTGCTTGTCTCTGCAACATCTGGCAGATTATAAACAACTTGAACCTCTTCCAGATTTCATTCCTGCTTCTCTCTGTAACATTCTGCAGACCACAAACACATAAGATATACTACACATAAGACCATAAGGACATAAGGCATAGGAACGGAAGTAAGGCCATTCGGTCCATCGAGTCCACTCCGCCATTCAATCATAGCTGATGGGCTGATGGGCATTTCAACTCCACTTACCCGTATTCTCCCCGGAGCCCTTAATTCCACCTTCCAGATTTCATTCCTGCTTCTGTCTATGACATTGAGCAGATCACAAAGCAGTGGTCATTAGTTTATTGAATTACGGCACCTTGATGTAATTTTATCCAGCAACACAGAGGTTAAAGCTTCTGTATTCCATAGTGAAGTTGCACAGTGACATTTGAAAATTACACATTTTTAATTTTTTTTAAGAGATAGTACAGCCCTAATGACATGAAAGACCAATCACATATAATAAGGTGACATGGTTGGATTACCGCAAGTTAATCCAATAATATTTCCTGGAAAAGGGTTCTTAATGACAAGAAAAGTCCAGCCATCTGTAATATGGAGACATAATTGACAATAGGCTGATCCAATGGTATTTCTTGGAAAAGAAGTTTTATTTATGTAAATTGTCATGCAATGCATCAGTTGAAGGTTAGTTCGAATAGTCAATTAATGCGGCAGTATTCATTTTATGAAAACTCTATTTTCCTCTTATCTTTGAATTTCAGCTTAATTCTGCAAATCAGCAGTACAGGTTTACAGGCCATTTCATAGCATTCTTTTAAATTGAGAAACCATTTTGTGGTAAATAAAAATCTACACATAATTGTTGTCTAAATTCAACTTTTAGATCCTCAGTAGTTTCTTGCAAGATTCTCCAATTTAGTGGCACACTGCCGGAATTCTTAAACTTAGGCGTGGACAAGTTGGACTGAAGGGTCTGTTTCCATGCTGTACATCTCTAAGGCTGTAATTAGTGCTCCACTTCCCTGCACCAATTCTCCCATTTACCAATCCTGCACTAATTCGGGAATTTCACCAACTCACCCATTGAGGTTATCCTGCCCCAGTCCTCCCACTTAGAATTTAATGGCACCTGCATGAATTCTCCAATTACTGATGCCCTGCCTCAATTCCTTCCATTTAGTTGTTCCCTGATACACATCTTCCACGTACGGGTGCCCTGCTGAATTGTTTTCATTTAGTGATGCACTGAACTGAATCTCCAATTTACCGATGGGATTTTTTTAAAAGAATCCCAGCCCCCTATTCCCCAATTTAGACATGCTCTGCTCCAATTTTCCAATATATTGTAACTCCCACCAATTGTCTAATGTAATGGCACTGTGCACTGAATCTCCCATTTATGGTTTCAAACAAATCTCCCATTTACTCATATCCCTGTACTAATTCTTCCATTTACTGATTCCACCATTTAAGGGTGTGCTACTCTAATTCTCCCATTTACTGTTGCCATGCACCAATTCTCTAATTTAGCTCCACTGTGCACCAGGTCTCTCATTTACTGATACCCGACTCCAATTCTCCAATTCAGTGTTACTTAGCACCATTTCCCCCAATTACTGACGTCCTGAACAAGTTCTCCACTCAGTTTTGCCTGACACCAATCCTCATATTGACTGATGCCCTCGCCCAATTTAAGGGTGCCCTACTCTCATTCCCGCATCAAGTATTGTCCTGTCCCAATTCTCCCATTTACTGCTGCCTCGCAGTGCCAGAGACCCGGGTTCAATTCCCGCCTCAGGCGACTGACTGTGTGGAGTTTGCACATTCTCCCCGTGTCTGCGTGGGTTTAATCCGAGTGCTCCGGTTTCCTCCCACAGTCCAAAGATGTGCAGGTCAGGTGAATTGGCCATGCTAAATTGTCCGTAGTGTGAGGTAATGGGTAAATAAAGGGGTATGGGTGGGTTGCGCTTCGGTGGGGCGGTGTGGACTTGTTGGGCCGAAGGGCCTGTTTCCACACTGCAGGTAATCTAATCTAAAGTGTTGCTTCCAAGTTGTACATCTCTATGATTGTTTGACTGTATTTATTGCTCTGCACCATCTCTCCCATTTACCAATCCTGCACAAACCCTGAAACTGCACCAACTCTCCCATTGAGTATTATCCTGCCCAATTTAAAGGCACCTGCATGAATTCTCCCATTATTGTTGCCCTGCATCAATTCCTTCCATTTAATTGTTCCCTGATACACTTCTTCCACGTACGGGTGCCCTGCTGAATTGTTTTCATTTAGTGGTGCACTGAACTGAATCTCCAATTTACCGAACCTTGCAACATTTCTTTTTATTGATTCCCTGGCCCCGATTCCCCAATTTAGACATGCTGTGCTCCAATTTTCTAATATATGGGCACTTGCACCTGTTTCCAATGTAATGGCACTATGCACCTTATCTCCCCTTTATTGATTCCCGCCAAATCTCCCATTTACTCATACCGCTGTACTAAATCTTCCATTTACTGATGCCCGAGCCCGATTCTAACATTGAAGGGTGCGCTACTCTAATTCTCCCATTTCCTGTTGCCATGCTCCCATTCTCTAATTGAGCTCCACTGTGCACCAGGTCTTCCATTCAGTCTTTCCCTGCAACAATTCTCCCATTTAGTAGACCACTGACAGAATTCTCTAATCTTGTGATCCCTGCATCAAATCTCCAAATTACCGATCCGACACATATCTCCCATTTAGTGGTGAACTGCACCAACTCCCCCATTTCGTGGTACACTGTATTGAATCTCTGCCACTAATCCTTTGCAACATTTGTCCTATTTACTGATTCACTGCCCGTGTTCTCCCATTTGCTCCAATTCTCGAAGTTATCAGCACCCTGCACCAGGGCTTTCATTTACTGATACCCCACACCAATTCTCCAATTCAGTGTTGCTGAGCACCATTTCCCCCAATTACTGATGTCCTGAACATGTTCTCCACTCAGTGTTGCCTTACACCAGTCCCCATACTGACTGATGCTATCGCCCAATTTAGGGGTGCCCTACTCTAAATCTCCCAAAAGGTTTTGTCCTGCCCCATCTCTCCCATTTAGGGCAATACAGCATAACTCACCCATTTAGTGCTGAACTGCACCAACTCTCCCATTGAGTGTTATCCTGCCCCAGTTTATCTACTGCGAACTTCATGGCACCTGAATGAATTCTCCAATTTTTGATGCCCTACATTTTTTTTCATTCAGTGATGCACTGAACTGAATCTCCATTTTACTGATGCTTGCAACATTTCTTCTTTTTATTAATTCCCTGCTCCTATTCCCCAATTTAGACATGCTCTGCTCCAATTCTTTCATATATTGACACTCCCACCAATTTTCTAATGTAATGGCACTGTGCACCGAATCTCCCATTTATTAATTCCCACCAAGTCTCCCATTTACTCATACTCCTGGACTAATTCTTCCATTGACTGATGTCCTGGCCCGATTCGACCATTTAGCAGGAGCCTCAGCTTTGGTAAGTGTGACTTGACCACGAAACCAGAAGGAACAGAAAGCCAATTAAGTGAGAGAAACTAAAAGCAATGTAGCTGTCAGAGGGAGATCACAGGAAGTGACACCTTTTCCTACAGCAAAGAACCGAAGACCAGGAGGCAGTGTTTCCTCCCCATGCTGGGTTTCAGGAAATATGGTCAGAGCTGAAGCTGAGTTTGCAATGGGACGGGCAGAGTACCATGTTACTGACCATGTAGGTGTGAACAACATACAAGGGTCTGCCTCGTCACTCTCAGAAACTCGCTGTTTAACTAAGAAGCTGACCCACAGATTAATATCTGTGTGCAGTGTTAATTAGCACAGGGCCAATCAGATCAGGGAGCTCCCTTGGTGCCTTGCAGACTGCTGTGGGAGAAATGGGTCTGGTTCCCTTCTCACAGATGCTGCCTGACCTGCTGAGGTTAGATTTTAGATCCCCAGGGACAGCAGGGTTTTCCCTTTAAGCATTTTCTTTCTCCTTACTCAATGGGTCATTTGTGATGCTTAAGATCCCATATGTTTTCTATTTCCCCCTTCAGCAGATCTTGTCGCAGTAACAGACCTGTGCACATGAACACCAAGGTAACTCTATCCATGTTCACATTTCAAACTCTGTAGTTCGGTCGAGTTTGTCTCTCTTTAGCCTTTTATGCCAAACTCCATCACAGCGGGCTTCAGTCTGTTCATTTCCCTCCACAAACTTCTGCTATTTCCTGGTGACATTATTATTCGCCTGTCTGTGCAAACAATCCTGTTGGTCGTTATCATCCACAGTATCTTCTCCAAATCCAAGTCAGATGTCAAAGAAAATATTGTTTGTCTTTTCTTTCTCGATAATAAATGACCATCTGTATCATTCGTATATAGAGAACAACATGATTAAAATATTCATCCTTGCAGTAAAAAAGCAAATTGGATTTTAATCCTGCTGTTTGCAAGTTGCAGTAATTTATAACCACTCAGCACTTTTCCATCCTAGCACATTAATTCTCCATGGTGAGCTTGAGCCGTTTATTACAATAGCTTCAGTTTTTATCCAGCCTCGAATGCAATAATTTGTGAAACAGATTGGAGGGCCTTACCTTCATTAACCTTTTATTTTATTCCATCACGTATGTTGAATTTTAACTCCACACTGACTCTCCTTATACAGAGCCACCCTCTCCAGTTGGGTTTGTGTTGCTCTGCTCCAGGTATATTCCAAGTGTAAACAGCACCGGTGGCAAACTGACCCGCCTGTTGTCATCAGGAATAGATTCTTGTTGTACGTTTGAGACTGGTGTCATATTGTCAAACTTGTATGTTGTGGCAGTAGGATTACCCTTTGGGTAGAGAACTGGCTCGAAGGTAGAAGACAGAAGGTGGTGGGGGAGGGTTGCTTTTCAGACTGGAGGCCTGTGACCAGCGGTGTGCCACAAGGATCGGTGCTGGGCCCACTGCTGTTTTGTCATTTATATAAATGATTTGGATGTGACCATAGGATGAATGGTTAGTAAGTTTGCAGATGACAGTAAAATTGGAGGTGTGGAGGAAAGTGAAGATGGTTACCTCAGAGGACATCAGGATCTTGATCAGATGGGCCACTGGGCTGAGGAGTGGCAGATGGAGATTAATTTAGATAAATGTGAGGTGCTGCGTTTTGGAAACGCAAACGAGAGCAGGACTTATACACTTAATGGCATGGTACTAGGGGTGTTGCTAAACAAATAGACCTTGAGTGCAGTTTCATACATCGTGGACTAACATTTCGATAGGAGAGTGAAGAAGGTGTTTGGCACTTTTGTCTTTATTGCTCAGTTAACTGTGTAAAGGAGAAAGTGAGGTCTGCAGATGCTGGAGATCAGAGATGGAAATGTGTTGCTGGAAAAGCGCAGCAGGTCAGGCAGCATCTAGGGAACAGGAGAATCGACGTTTCGGGCATTAGCCCGAAGAAGGGCTGGCTAATGCCCGAAACGTCGATTCTCCTGTTCCCTAGATGCTGCCTGACCTGCTGCGCTTTTCCAGCAACACATTTCCATAACTGTGTTAAAGGAGTTGGGAGGTCATGTTCGGCCATTTTTGGTATATCATGTGCAATTCTGGACTCCCTCCTATAAGAAGGGTGTTGTGAAACTTGAAACTGTTTAGAAAAGATTTAGAATGATGTTATTAAGGGTTTGTGCTGGAGGGTAAGACTGTATAGGCTGAGGCTATTATCCCTGGAGCGTCAGTGGCTGAGGGGTAACCTTATAGACGTTTACAAAATCATGACGGGCTTCAATAGGGTAAAAAGGCAAGGTGATTTCCCTGTGGTGGGGGTGTCCCGAAACAGATGGCATGTGTTAAAGTTGAGAGGGGAAACATAAAAGGGACCTAAGGGGAACATTTTTCACTGAGGGCACTGTGTGCATGAGCTGCCAGAGGAAGTAGTGAAGGCTGGTACAATTACAACATTTAAAAGGTATCTGGGTGGGTGTAGGAATTAAAAAGGGTTCAGAGGAACATGGGCCAGATTCTGACAAATAGGATGAGATTGACATCGGATATCAGTTCAGCATGGATGTGTTGGACTGAATGATTTGTTTCTGAGCTTATATTGCTCTGAGTGGGTTGAGCTCCGGATTGTAGATTTATGAAGCAGAAAATAAAGTATGGTGCAGAGTTAGACCGAGAAATCCTGCTGATCTCATCAGCTTTATCCTGTTTTCCTGATCCTCCTCCTTCAATCAATGCATTTTTCAGATCCTCATTCAGAATTCCTGGAGCTCTGTAACTGCCCTGGAACAATGTGTGGAAAGTCCTATTGCAGTCCACACGAGGTACCTTTCCCACTGCCCTGCTCCCACGGCCTGCAATGCTGCAGACTGAGCAGACAACCCGAAGCACAATGATGAGCTCCTTCCGGCCCACGGCCCTCCTTCTCACTGAATGAAGACAATCACCAGAAGCAGAATCCAGCTCTTGTTGGAGCCTTGAATACCTGACTCTGTCTCACTGAGTGAAGATTGGACTCAGAAACAGAAATGAAATCAACTTCCTATCTGCATTGTGTCACTCTTTAAGATCTCTGTGTGTCTGAGTTCAGGTCATTTGATTGGAGACTGCGGATAGTGGGTCCCCAGTGAAATGGAAAGAATGGGGGAGGGGCTCACTGAGGGACATCTCTCAAAGTGAGAATCAGAAAGATGCTATTCCACATTGGAAGGGTTTAAGGTGAATTGATGGCTCAGAAAAATGTTATACGGATGTTTGTAAAACTTAGGAACTCTGACTGTTTTGTGGCTGGAGTTTATTTTATCCTTGTGTAGATTTGACACATTAACCCTCCCTCCCCACCACTACAGAAGCTGTTGGAACTGTTCAGTGTTTCCAGCGGCTTCTGTAATTATTTCAGGTTCCTGATGGAAGCAGTCTCTCACTTTTCGAACAAAACAAACCCATCCTTGTGCTGCAACCAATATTTCAATAAGAAATGGGAAGCAGCAGAGGGGAAAGCTTCCGAGATGCCGAGCAATGCTGCCCGGTTCCACACTGCAATTCACAGGAACCATCGCCAGGAAAAGCAAGGAGCAATCTGACAGACCCATGTTACCACATGGGAAAGATTTATTTCCTCGATTTATCCCAGTGCCTTTCCTTTAAAAGGCTGTTTACAAACCACAACACTGCGATGGCTGGGAATCGAACCCGGGTCAACAGCTTGGAAGGCAGCTATGCTCACCACCATCACCCTACTAGCAGCTCCCTCCCCATTCCCAAACACACTTAACAAGGCCGTGATCATCACCAACTGGATTGGGGCTGAAATCCAAACAAGAAATTGCTGTGGAAGCTCAGCAGGTCTGACAGCACCAGGATTTGGGCGACAAGGTGGCTCAGTGGTTAGCACCAGGCTCCCAGGTTCAATTCCAGCCTCGGGCAACTGTCTGTGTGGGGTTTGCACGTTCTCCCCATGTTTGTGCGGGTTTCTTCCGGGTGCTCCGGCATCCTTCCACTGTCTAAAAATGTGCAGGTGAGGTGAATTGGCCTTGGTAAATTATCCATAGTGATTAGTCAGAGGGAAATGGGTCTGGGTGGGTTACTCTTCGGAGGGTCGGTGTGGACTGGTTGGGCTAAAGGGCCTGTTTCCACACTGTAGGGAGTCTCATCCACTCTAATCAGAAGCCATCAGTTCTGAACCAAATCCAATCAAATCTCGAATTAGTCTTGCCTAAATGCATCACCTCACATTTATGAGATATCATAGCAATTATGGAAACATGGCTCAGAGATGGGCAGGACTGTGCAGCTTAATGTTCCAGGATAAAAGTGCTACAGGAAGGATAGAAAGGGAGGCAATAGAGGAGGGGGAGTGGTGTTTCTGATAAGGGATAGCATTACAGCTGTGCTGAGGGAGGATATTCCTGGAAATACATCCAGGGACGTTAGTTGGGTGGACCTGAGAAATAAGAAAGGGATGATCACCTTATTGGGATTGTTATAGACCCCCTAATAGTCAGAGGGAAATTGAGAAACAAATTTGTTAGGAGATCTCAGCTATCTGTAAGAATAATAGGGTGGTTATGGTCAGGGATTTTAACTTTCCAAACATAGGCTGGGACTGCCATAGTGTTAAAGGTTTAGATGGAGAGGAATTTGTTAAGTGTGTACAAGACAATTTTCTGATTCAGTATGTGGATGTACCTACTAGAGAAGGTGCAAATCTTGACCTACTCTTGGGAAATAAGGCAGGGCAGGTGACTGAGGTGTCAGTGGGGGTGCACTTTGGGGCCAGCGACCATAATTCTATTAGATTTAAAATAGTGATGGAAAAGGGTAGGCCAGATCTAAAAGTTGAAGTTCTAAATTGGAGAAAGGCCAATTTTGACGGTATTAGGCAAGAATTTTCAAAAGCTGATTGGAGGCAGATGTTCACAGGTAAAGGGACGGCTGGAAAATGGGAAGCCTTCAGAAATGAGATAACGAGAGTCCAGAGAAAGTATATTCTTGTTAGGGTGAAAGGGAAGGCTGGTAGGTACAGGGAATGCTAGATCATGTTAGATCTCATGGAATACAGGGAGAACTAGCCATTTGGATACAGAACTGGCTCAAAGTTAGAAGACAGAGGGTGGTGGTGGAGTGTTGTGTTTCAGACTGGAGGCCTGTGACCAGTGGAGTGCCACAAGGGTCGGTGATGGGCCCTCTACTTTTTGTTATTTACATAAATGATTTGGATGCGAGCAGAACAGGTACAGTTAGTAAGTTTTCGGATGACACCAAAATTGGAGGTGTAGTGGACAGTGAAGAGGGTTACCTCAGATTACAACAGGATCTTGAACAGATAGGCCAATGGGCTGAGAAGTGGCAGATGGAGTTTAACTCAGATAAATGCGAGGTGCCGCATTTTGAGAAAGCAAATCTTAGCAGGGCTTATCCACTTAATGGTAAGGTCCTAGGGAGTGTTGCTGAACAAAGAGACCTTGGAGTGCAGGTTCATAGCTCCTTGAAAGTGGAGTCGCAGGTAGATAGGATAGTGATTAAGGCTTTCGGTATGCTTTTTCATTTATTGGTCAGAGTATTGAGTACAGGAGTTGGGAGGTCATGTTGTGGATAAATAGGACATTAGCTAGGCCACTGTTGGAATATTGCTTGCATTTCTGGTCTCCTTCCTATTGTAAAGATGCTGTGAAACTTGAAAGCTTCAGAAAAGATTCACAAGGATGTTGCCAGGCTTAGAAGTTTTAAGCTATAGGGAGAGGCTGAACAGGCTGGGGCTGTTTTCCCTGGACCGTCAGAGGCTGAGGGGTGACCTGATAGAGGTTTACAAAATTATGAGTGGCATGGATAGCATAAATAGACAAAGTCTTTTCCCTGGGGTCGGGAAGTCCAGAACTAGAGGGCAAAGGTTTATGGTGCGAGGGTAAAGATATAAAAGAGACCTAAGGTGCAAAGTTTTCACCCAGAGGGTGGTACGTGTATGGAATGAGCTGCCAGAGGAAGTGGTGGAGGCTGGTACAATTGCAACATTTAAAAGGCATCTGGATGGGTATATGAATAGGAAGGGTTTGGAGGGATATGGGCTGGGTGCTGGCAGGTGGGACTAGATTGGGTTGGGATATCTGGTCGGCCTGGACACGTTGGACCAAATGGTCTGTTTCCGTGCTGTACATCTCTATGACTCTACGACTCTAAATCAGTAACCACTGACAGTTGGATGAATTTCGAGTCAGTACAAATCGGTGAGCACTGACATTCCAAAACATTTTGGGACAGTTTAAATCAGTAACCATGCACACTTAGAAACACTTGTGGTCAGTACAAACCAGTAACCAGTGATTCATGGAAAAAAATTCTGGTCGAAACACTGACTCTTGGAAAAACTTTGGGACAGTGCAAATCAGTAACCAGCCACGCCTTAGCAACATTTGTGCTCAGTAAAAATCAGTCACTACCGACACTGAGAAAATGTTCGGGTCAGTCCAAATCAGTAAACACTGGTACATGGAAAAAATTCTGGTCGGTGCAAATCAGGAAACACTGACACTTCGACAAACTTTGGGGCAGTGCAAATCAGTAACCACTGACAGTTTGAAAAATTTCAATTCAGTACAAATCAGGAACCAGTGACAGTAAGAAAAATTTCGGGTCAGTACGAATCAGTAACCACTGACATTTGGAATAATTACGGGTCAGTTCAAATCGGTGAGCACTGACATTTCAAAAGACTTTGGGTCAGTGTAAATCAGTAACCATCCACACTTAGAAAAGGTTTGGGTCAATAGAAATCAGTGACCACCAAAACTGAGAATAATTTGGGGTCAGTACAAATCAGTAACCACTGATACATGGAAAAAACATTCTGGTCGGTGCAAATCCCGAAGCACTGACAGTTGGAAAACTTTCGGGTCAATTCAAATCAGTAAGCACTGACACTTCAAACAATTTCTAGTCAGTGAAAATCAGTAACCACTGACACAGAGAATAATTTGCGGTCAGTACAAATCAGTCACCACTGATACATGGAAAACACATTCTGGTCGGTATAAATCCGGAAACTGATACTTCGACAAACTTCAGGGCACTGAAAATCAGTAACCACTGACACTTGGAATAATTTCAGGTCAGCAGAAATCAATAAGAACCGACAGTTGGAAAAATTTGGTTCAGTTCAAATCAATAACCATTGACAGACAAATTTCAAGTCAGTAAAAATCAGTGACCACCGACAGGTGGAAACATTTAGGGTCAGTTCAAATCAGTAAGCACTGACACTTCGAAAAATATTGGGTAAGTACAAATCAGTAATCACAAAAAAGTAGAAATTGTACAGGCCAGTACAAATCAGTAACCACTGACATTTGGAATAATTACGGGTCAGTACAAATCGGTGAGCACTGACATTTCAAAAGAATTTGGGACAGTGCAAATCAGTCACCATCCACACATAGAAAAGGTTTGGGTCAGTAGAAATCAGTAACCACCAAAACTGAGAATAATTTGGGGTCAGTAAAAATCAGTAACCACAGATACACGGAAAGAAAATTCTGGTCGGTGCAAATCAGGAAACACTGGCAGTTGGGAACATTTAGGTTCAATTCAAATCAGTAAGCACTAACACTTCAAACAATTTCTAGTCAGTGAAAATCATTAACCACTGACAGTTTGAAACTTTTATGGTCAGTTCAAATCAGTAAGCACTGATACATGGAAAATAATTCTGGTTGGTGCAAATCAGGAAACACTGACACTGAGAAAAATATTGGGTGACTACAATTCAGTAATCACCCGAAAGTGGTGAGCACTGACGTTTCAAAAGACTTTGGGTCTGTGCAAATCAGTAACCATCCACACTTAGAAAAAGGTTCAGATCAGTAGAAATCAGTAACCACCAAAACTGAGAATAATTTGGGGTCAGTACAAATCAGTAACCAGTGATTCATGGAAAAAAAATTCTGGTTGAAACACTGACTCTTCGACAAACTTTGGGACAGTTCAAATCAGTAACCACTGACAGTGTGAAAAATTTCAAGTCAGCACAAATCAGAAACCAGTGACAGTAAGAAACATTTGCGTTCAGTGCAAATCAGTAACCGCAGACATTTGGAATAATTTCGGGTCATTACAAATCAGTAACTACCGACAGTTGGATGAAGGTTGAGTCAGTACAACTCAGTAACCACGGACACTTTGAAAAATTTCTAGTCAGTGAAAATCAGTAACTACCGACAGTTAGAGAAGTTACGGGTCAGTTCAAATCAGTGAGCACTGACATTTCAAAATAATTTGTGACAGTGCAAATCAGTCACCATCCATGCTTAGAAAAGGTTCAGGTCAGTAGAAATCAGTAACCACCGATACAGAGCAATTTGGGGTCAGTACAAATCAGTAACCAGTGATACATGGAAATAAATTCTGGTCGGTGCAAATCACAAAACACCAACACTTCGACAAACTTTGGGGCAGTACAAATCAGTAACTACTCACTGTTTGAAAAATTTCAAGTCAGTACAAATCTGGAACCAGTGACAGTAAGAAAAATTTAGGGTCAGTACAAATCAGTAACCACCGACATTTGGAAAAATTTAGGGTCAGTTCAAATCAGTAAGCACTGACACTTCGAAAAATATTGGGGGAGAAAAAATCAGTAACCACCAACAGTTAGAGAAATTACAGGTCATTACAAATCCGTGAGCACTGACATTTCAAAAGAATTTAGGTCAGTGCAAATCAGTAACCATCTACACTTAGAAAAAGTTCGGGTCAGTAGAAATCTGTAACCACCAAAACTGAGAATAATTTGGGGTCAGTACAAATCAGTAACCACAGATACACGGAAAGAAAATTCTGGTCGGTGCAAATCAAAAACAACTGACAGTTGGAAATATTTGGTTCAGTTTAAATCAGTAAGCACTAACACTTGGAAAAATATTGGGTGAGTACAAATCAGTAACCACCAACATTTAGAGAAATTACGGGTCAGTACAAATCGGTGAGCACTGACACTTCAAAAGACTTTGGGTCAGTGCAAATCAGTCACCATCCACACTTAGAAAAGGTTCAGGTCAGTAGAAATCAGTAACCACCAACACTTTGAAAAATTTGGGGTCAGTACAAATCGCTAACCACCGACAGTTTGAAAAATTTCATGTGAGCGCAAATCAGTAACCACTGACAGTTGGAAAATTTTCGGGTTGGTACAACTCAGAAACCACTGACTGAGAAAATGCTGGGTTAGTGCAAATCAGTAACCACTGACACTTAGAGAAAATTCAGGTCCATACAAATCAGTTACAACCAACAGTTTGAAAACTTTCTGCTCTGTCCAAATCAGTAACCACCGACAGGTGGAAAAATTTGGGGTCAGTACAAGATCTGACTCTTCGACAAACTTTGGGTCAGTCCACATTAGTAACCACCGAGACTTTGAAAAATTTCCCGTCAGTTTACATCAGTAACCACAGACAGTTGGAAACATTTCGGGTCAGCGCAAATCAGGAACCAGTGACAGTTTGGAAAATTTCAAGACAGTACAAATCAGTAACCACTGACACTAAAAAAGATTTTGGGTCAGTGCAAATCAGTAAACATCCACACGTGGAAAAATTTGGGGTCAGTACAAATCAGAAACCACCGACAGTTGGAAAGCATTTGTGGCAGTACAAATGATTCATCACCGACACTTAGAAAAATTTCGGGTCAGTGCAAATCAGTAACCACTGAGAGTTGGATCAATTTCAAGTCAGTACAAATCAGTAAGCACTAATACTGAGAGTAATTTTGGGTCAGTACAAATCATTAACCACCGACAGGTGGAAAAATTACGGGTCAGTACAAATTTGTAACTACTGACATTTAAAACAATTTTGGGACAGTGCAAATCAGTAACCATCCACGCTTAGCAAAATTTAGGGTCAGTACAAATCACCAACACTGAGAAAATGTTCAGGTCAGTACAAATCAGTAACCACTGACACATGGAAACATTTCTGGTTGGAGGCAAATCAGGAAACACTGACACTTCGACAAACTTTGGGGCAGTGCAAATTAGTAATATCTGACACTTAGAAAAATTTCGGGTCTGTACAAATCTGTAACCACTAAAAAGTGTAAAAATTACAGGTCAGTACAAATCAGTAAGCACTAACATTTCAAAACATTTTTGGACAGTGCAAGTCAGGAACCCACAACATTAGAATAAATTTGGGTCAGTGCAAATCTGTAACCATCCACACTTGGAAAAAATTTGGGGTCAGTGCAAATCAGTCACCACCGATAGTTGGATAAATTTCAGGTCAGGACCAATTAGTGTAGAAAAAGATTTGCTAAACCAGGATAGGCCCACAAATGCAAAATTGGCCAAACTGTACCAGAACACCCAGAATTCCCGAGCAGCTCACAAGCCAAATCAGACAGCACACATACAAGGGATTAGGCTTTCTGCTCCCACAGACATGACACAACACCACAGATATCTCAAAACCCTCAGGGCAGTTTCACAACCCAGCAATACTAAAGCCACACAAGGAGCGGGTCAGACAGAGAGGCCCCAGCAAGGACACCCTCCAGCAACAGGACAATGGAAACACCTCACTACTTCAGAAGAGATATTGACACCCACCTGTGAAGAGGAATGGATCCGTCTGATACTGTCAGGATGTTGCATTGTGTGAAGAAACAGGACATTCATCCAATAGACTGCTTTCCAATTCGCATCGTTGGAACTAGATTACTCCATTTCTAGATACATTGTCGTTTCCTATTTCTCAATCAATGCCTTCCTTCCCATCTCTCCTTCTCCCATCTCTCCTTCCCCGCTTCCGTCCCATCTCACCTTCTCCCATCTCTCCTTCCCCCCTTCCTTCCCCTCTCCCCTTCTCCCCTCTCTCCTTCCCCCTTCCAACACCCCCATTCTCCTTCTACCCTCTCTCCTTCCCTCTTCCTTCCCCCTCTCATTCTCCCCTCTCTCCTTCCCCATTCCTTACCCTCTCTCCTTCACCCCCTCTCCTTCCCCCCTCTCTCCTTCTCCCCTGTCTCCTTTCCCCTTCCTTCCCCTCTCTCCTTCTCCCCTCTCTCCTTCACCTCCTCTCCTTCCCCCCTCTCCTTCCCCCTCTCTCCTTCCCCCTTCCTTCCCCTCTCTCCTTCTCCCCTCTCTCCTTCTCCCCTCTCTCCTTCTCCCTTCCCTTCCTCTCTCCTTCCCCCTTCCTTCCCCTCTCTCCTTCTCCCCTCTCTCCTTCTCCCCCTCTTCTTCCCCCTTCCCTTCCTCTCTACTTCCCCCCTCCCTCCTTCCCCCTTCCTTCCCCTCTCTTGTTCCCCACCCATCCCCTTCTCCCCTCTGTCCTTCCCCATTCCTTTACCCTCTCTCCTTCCCCCCACTCTCCTTTTCCCCTACCTCATTCCCCCTTCCTTCCCTCTCTACTTCCCCCTCTCTCCTTCTCCCCTCTCTCTGTCCCCCTTCCTTCCCCTCTCTCCTTCGCCCCTCTTTCCTTCCCCCTTCCTTCCCCTCGCTATTTCTCCCCCTCTCCTTCTCCCCTATCTCCTTCCCCCTTCATTCCCCTCTCTCCTTCACCCCTCTCTCCTTCCCCCTTCCTTCCCCTTCCCCCTCTTTCCTTCCCTGTTTCTTCCCCTCTCCTTCTCCACTCTCTCCTTTCCCCCCTCCTTCCCCCTCTCTCCTTTCCCCATCTCACCTTCTCCCCTCACTCCTTCCCCCTTCCCCCTCTCTCGTTCCCCCCTCGTTCCCCACTCTCTCCTTCCCCCTCTATCCTTCCACCCTCCTTCCCACTCTCTCCTTCCCCCCTCTATCCATCCCCCTCTCCTTCCCCCTCTCTTTCTCCCCTCTCTCCTTGACCCGTCTCTCCTTCCCCTCCCTCCTTCTCCCCTCCCTCATTCCCCCTCTCCTTCGCCCCTCTCCTTCTCCCCTCTCTCCTAACCCTTCCTTCCCCACTCAGTTTCTCCCCTCCTTCCTTCCCATCTCTCCTTCCCCCACTCTCTCCTTCCCCTCTTTCCTTCTCCCTTTTCTCCTTCCCCTTCCTTACCTTCTCTCCTTCTCCCCTCCCTACTTCCCCCTCTCTCCTTCCCCCCTCCTTCTCCCCCTATGCTTTTCCCCTCTCTCCTTTCTACTCTACTTCCCCCTCCCTCCTTCTCCCTCTCTCCTTCCCCCCCCTTTCCCCATCTCCATCTCCCCTCTCTCCTTCCCCACTCTCTCCTTCCCCCCTCTATCCACCCCCACCTACTTCCCCCTCTCTTTCTCACCTCTCCTACTCCCCTCTCTCCTACCCCCTTCCTTCCGCGCTCTGTTTGTCCCCTCTCACATTCTCCTTCCTGCCACCCCTCTTTCTCCCCTCTCTCCTTCTCCCCTCTCTCCTTTCCCCTCTCCTTCCCCTCCATCCTTCTCCCTCTCTCCTTCCCCCTTCCTTCCCTCTCTCCTTCACCCCTCTCTCCTTACCCTGTCCTTCCCCCTCTCCTTCCCCCTTTTTACCACGCTCTGTTTCTCCCCTTTCTCATTCCCCCTTCCTTCCCCCACTCCTTCTCCACTCTCTCCTTCTCCCCTCTCTCCTTCCCCCTTCCTTCCCCTCTATCCTTCTCCTGTCTCTCCTTCCACATTCCTTACCCTCTCGCCTTCTCCCCTCCCTCCATCTCCCCTCCCTCCTTCCCCCTCTCTCCTTCCCGCTTCCTCTCCCTCTCTCCTTCCCCCTCTCTCCTTCTCACCTCTCTCTGTCTCCCCCTCTCCTCCCCCTTCCTTACCCCCCTCCATCCCCCCTCTCCTTCTCCTCTCTCTCCTTTCCCCCCTCATTCCCCCCCCTCCTTTTCCCTCTCTCCTTCCACCCTCCTTCCACCCTCTCCTTCTCCCCTCTCTCGTTTCCCCCTCTCTCATTCCCCCCTCTCTCCTTCCCCCCTCTCTCCTTTCCCCATCTCTCCTTCTCCACTCACTCCTTCCCCCCTTCCCCTCTCTCATTCCCCTCTCATTCCCCTCTCCTTCCCCACTCTCTGCTTCCCCCCTCTATCCGCCCCCTCTCCTTCCCCCCTCTCTTTCTCCCCTCTCTTTCTCTCCTCTCTCCTTGTCCGTTCTCTCCTTCTCCCCCTCTCCTTCTCCCCTCTCTCCTACCCCCTTCCTTCCCCCGTCTTTCTCCCCCTCTCCCCTTCCCCCTTCCTTCCCCCCTCTCTCCTTCTCCACTCTCTCCTTCTCCACTCTCTGCTTCCCCCCTCGCTCCTTCCCCTCTCTCCTACTCCCCTCTCTCCTTCCCCCTTCCTTCCTGTCTCTCCTCCCCTCTCGCCTTCCCCCTTCTTCCCCTCTCTCTTTCCCCCCTCTCCTTCTCCCCTCTCTCCTCCCCCCATCTCCTTCTCCCCCTTTCCTTCCCCCTTCCTTCCCCTCTCTCCTTCAAACCTCTCTCCTACGCCCTTCCTTCCCCCTCTCCTTCCACCCTCTTTCCTTCCTTGTTTCTTCCCTTTTCTCCTTCTCCCCTCCCTACTTCACCCTCTCTCTTTCCCCCTCTTCTTCTCCCCTCTCACCTCCCCTCTCTCCTTCCCCATTCCTTCCCCCCTCTCCTTCTCCCCTCTCTCTACTTCCCCCTTCCTTCCCCTCTCTCCTACTCCCCTCTCTCCTTCTCCCCTCTCTCCTTCCCCTGTCCTTCCCCCCTCTCCTTCTCCCCTCTCCTTCCCCCTTCCTTCTCCCCTCTCTCCTTCCCTCTTCCTTCCCCCCTCTCACATTCCTCCTTCCTTCCCCGCTCTGTTTCTCCCCTCTCTCCATCACCCTTCCTTCCACGTTCCTTCTCCCTTCTCTCCTGCTCCCCTCTCTCCTTCCCCCGTCCTTCCCCCCTCTCCTTCTCCCTTCGCTCCTTCTCCCTTCCTTCCCCACTCTCCTTCCCCCCTCCTTCCCCATTCTCTCCTTCTCCACTCTCTCGTTCCCCCTTCTTCCCCTCGCTCCTTCCCCCATCTCCTTCCCCCCATTCCTTCTCCCCTCTCTCCTTCCCCCTTCCTTCACCCCTCTCTCCTTCCCCCGTCTCTCCTTCTCCCCTCTCTCCTTCCCCTGTCCTTCCCCCCCTCTCCTTCCCCTGTCCTTCCCCCCCTCTCCTTCCCCCTCTCACATTCCCCCTTCCTTCCCCGCTCTGTTTCTCCCCTCTCTCCATCACCCTTCCTTCCACGTTCCTTCTCCCTTCTCTCCTGCTCCCCTCTCTCCTTCCCCCGTCCTTCCCCCCTCTCCTTCTCCCTTCGCTCCTTCTCCCTTCCTTCCCCACTCTCCTTCCCCCCTCCTTCCCCATTCTCTCCTTCTCCACTCTCTTGTTCCTCCCTTCTTCCCCTCGCTCCTTCCCCGTCTCCTTCCCCCCTCTCCTTCTCCCCTCTCTCCTTCCCCCTTCCTTCACCCCTCTCTCCTTCCCCCGTCTCTCCTTCTCCCCTCTCTCATTCTCCCTTCCTTCCCCCCTCTCCTTTCCCCTCCCTCCTTCTCCCTCTCCGTCTCCCCTCTCTCCTCCCCCCCTCTCCTTCCCCCTCTATCCTTCCCCACTCTCTCGTTCCCCCTCTCTCCTTTCCCCACCTCTCCTTCTCCCCTCACTCCTTGCCCCCTTGCCCCCTCTCTCCTTCCACCCTCCTTCCACACTCTCTCTTTCCTGTGGTTCTGTTCGCCGAGCTGGAAGTTTTTGTTGCAAACGTTTCGTCCCCTGTCTAGGTGACATCATCAGTGCTTGGGAGCCTCCTGTGAAGCGCTTCTGTGGTGTTTCCTCCGGTGTTTATAGTGGCCACAGCAACGAGCACCCGAGCTACAAATCTTCTCACAAACTTTGAACTCTCTCTTTCTCCCCTCTCTCCTTGTCCCCACTCTCCTTCTGCCCTCTCCTTCCCCCCTCTCCTTTCCCCCTCTCTCCTTCCCCCTTCCTTTCCCGGTCTGTTTCTCCCCTCTCTCCTTCTCCCCTCTCTCCTTCCCCCTCTATCCTTCCCCACTCTCTTCTTCCGCTCTCTCCTTCCCCCTCTCTCCTTTCCACATCTCTCCTTCTCCCCTCACTGTTACCCCCTTTGCCCCCTCTCTTGTTCCCCATCCTTCCCCTCTCTCCTTCCCCCCTCTAACCATTCCCCTCTCCTTCCCACATCCTTCCCCTCCCTCCTTCTCCCTCTCTCCATCCCCCCTCTCCATCTCCCCTCTCTCCTTTCCCCATCTCTCCTTCTCCCCTCACTGTTTCCCCCCTTATCGCCTCTCTTGTTCCCCCATTCTTCCCCTCTCTCCTTCCCCCCTCTATCCATTCCCCACTCCTTCCCCCATCCTTCCCCCTCCCTCCTTCTCCCTCTCTCCTTCCCCCCTCTCCATCTCCCCTCTCTCCTTCCCCCGTCTTTCCCCACTCTCCTTCTCCCCTCTCTCCTTCCCCTTTCCTTCCCCCCTCCTTCTCCCCTCTCTCCTTGCCCCACTCCTCCCCCTCTCATTCTCCCTTCTCTCCTACTCTCCTTCTCCCTATCTCCTTCTCCCGCCTCTCCTTCTCCCTTCCTTCCTCTTGCTCTCCTTCCCCCCGTCTCCTTCCCCTTTCCTTCCCCCTCCCTCCTTCTCCCTCTCTCCATCCCCCTCTTCGTCTCCCCTCTCTCCTTTCCCCACTCTCCTTCTCCCCTCTCGCCTTCGCCCCTCTCTCCTTCCCCTTTCCTTCCCCCCCTCCTTCTCCCCTCTCTCCTTCTCCCTTCCTTCCTCTCTCTCTCCTTCCCCCCTGTCTCCTTCCCATTTCCTTCCCCCTCCCTCCTTCTCCCTCTCTCCATCCCCCTCTTCGTCTCCCCTCTCTCCTTCCCCCATCTTTCCCCACTCTCCTTCTCCCCTCTCGCCTTCGCCCCTCTCTCCTTCCCCTTTCCTTCCCCCCTCCTTCTCCCCCCTCTCCTTGCCCCACTCCTCCCCCTCTCCTTCTCCCCTCTCTCCTTCTCCCTTCCTACCCCTCTCTCCTCCCACCTCTCTCCTTCCCCCTTCCTTCCCCCCTACTTCCCCCATCTCTCCTTCTCCCCTCTCTCCTTCCCCCTTCCCCCCTCCTTCTCCCGTCTCTCCTTCCCCTCTCTCCTTCTGCCTTCCCTCCTTCCCCTGCTCCTTCACCCCCTCCTTCCCTCTCTCCTTCTCCCCTTTCTCCTTCCCCCTTCCTTCCCTCTCTACTTCCCCGCTCTCCCATTCTCCCCTCTCTCCTTTCACCTTCCTTCCCCCCTCTCTCCATCCCCCTTTTCCCCCTCCTTCTCCCCTCTCTCCTTCCCCTTCCTTCCCCTCTCTCCTTCTCCCCTCTCTCCTTCCCCTTCCTTCCCCTCTCTCCTTCTCCCCTCTCTCATACCCCCTTCTACCCCCTCTCCTTCTCCTCTCTTTCCTTCCCCGTTTCTTCCCCTTTCTCCTTCTCCCCTCCCTACTTGCCCCCTCTCCTTCCCCACTCTCTCCTTCTCCCTCTACCCTTCCCGCTTCCTTCACCCCTCTCCTTCTCCCCTCTCTCCTTCCTTTTCCTTCCACCCCTCCTTCGCCCCTCTCTCCTTCCCTCACTCCTCCCCATCTCCTTCTCCCTTCTCTCCTTCTCACCTCTCTCCTCGCTTCATTCCCCCCTCTCTCCTTCTCCCCTCTCACCTTTCGCCTTCCTTCCCCCCCCACCCCCCTTTCCCCCTTCTTCCCCCCTCTCTCTCTTTTCCCCATCTCTCCTTCTCCCCTCTCTCCTTCTCCCTTCCTTCCCTGCTCTGTTTCTCCCCTCTCTCCTTTCCCCTCTCCTTCCCTGTCCCTCCTTCTCCCTCTCTCTCCTTCCCCCTTCCTTCCCTGCTCTGTTTCTCCCCTCTCTCCTTTCCCCTCTCCTTCCCTGTCCCTCCTTCTCCCTCTCTCTCCTTCCCCCTTCCTTCCCCCCTACTTCCCCCATCTCTCCTTCTCCCCTCTCTCCTTCCCCCTTCCCCCCTCCTTCTCCCATCTCTCCTTCCCCTCTCTCCTTCTGCCTTCCCTCCTTCCCCTGCTCCTTCACCCCCTCCTTCTTCCCTCTCTCCTTCTCCCCTTTCTCCTTCCCCCTTCCTTCCCTCTCTACTTCCCCGCTCTCATTCTCCCCTCTCTCCTTTCACCTTCCTTCCCCCCTCTCTCCATCCCCCTTTTCCCCCTCCTTCTCCCCTCTCTCCTTTCCCCTCTCCTTCCCTGTCCCTCCTTCTCCCTCTCTATCCTTCCCCCTTCCTTCCCCTCTCTCCTTCCCCCTCTCGTTCTCCCCTCTCTTCTTCCCCCCTCTCTCCTTCCCCCCTCATTCCTTCCCCCTCTATCCTACCCCACTCTCTCCTTCCCCCGTCTCCTTCTCCCCCTCTCTCCTTTCCCCATCTCTCCTTCTCCTCACTTCTTGCCCCCTTCCCCACTCTCTTATTCCCCCCTTTTTCAACCCCCCCTCCTTCGCCCCTCTCATTCTCCCCTCTCTTTATCCCCTCTCTCCTTCCCCTCCCTTCTTCTCCCCTCCCTCATTCCCCCTCTCCGTAGCCCCTCTCCTTCTCCCGTCTCTCCTTCTCCCCCATCTCCTACCCCTTCCTTCCCCTCTCTCCTCCCCCTCTCCTTCACCCTTCCTTCCCCCTTCTCCCATCTCTCCTTCTCCCCTCTCTCCTTCCGCGCTCTCTTTCTCCCCTCCCTCCTTCCCCTCTCTCCTTCTCCCCTCACTCCTTCCCCTGCTCCTTCACCCCTCTCCTTCTCCCCTCTCTCCTTCCACCCTCTCTCCTACTCCGGTCACTCATTCCCCCTTCTTACCCACGCTCCTTCCCCTCTCCTTCTCCCCTCTCTCCGTACCCCTTCATTCCACCCTCTCCTTCCGCCCTCTTTCCTTCCCCGTTTCTTTCCCTTTCTCCTTCTCCCCTCCCTAATTCCCTCTCTCTCCTTCCCCCTCTCCTTTTCCACTCTCTCCTTCCCCACTCTCTCCTTCCCCTCTCTCCTTCCCCACTCTCTCCTTTCCCCATCTCTCATTCTCCCCTCACTCCTTGCCCCACTTGCCCCCTATCTCATACCCCCTTCCTTCCCCATTCTCTCCTTCTCCCCTCTCTCCTTCTCCCCTTTCTCCTTCCCCCTTCCTTCACCCCCACCTTGTCCCCTCTGTCCTTCTCCCCTCTCTCCTTTCCCCCTCCCTCCTGCTTCCTCTCTCCTTCCCATTCCTTCCCCTCTCTACTTCTCCCCTCTCCTTCCCCTGCTCCTTCTCCCCTCTCTCCTCCCCTTTCTCCTTCTCCCCTCTCTCCTCCCCTCTCTCCTTTCCCCTCCTTCCTTATCCCTCTCTCCTTCCCCCCTTCTTCCCCTCTCTCCTTCTCCCCTTTCTCCTTCCCCCTTCCTTCACCCCCACCTTGTCCCCTCTCTCCTTCTCCCCTCTCTCCTTTCCCCCTCCCTCCTGCTTCCTCTCTCCTTCCCATTCCTTCCCCTCTCTACTTCTCCCCCTCTCCTTCCCCTGCTCCTTCTCCCCTCTCTCCTCCCCTCTCTCCTTTCCCCTCCTTCCTTATCCCTCTCTCCTTCCCCCCTTCTTCCCCTCTCTCCTTCTCCCCTTTCTCCTTCCCCCTTCCTTCACCCCCACCTTGTCCCCTCTCTCCTTCTCCCCTCTCTCCTTTCCCCCTCCCTCCTGCTTCCTCTCTCCTTCCCATTCCTTCCCCTCTCTACTTCTCCCCCTCTCCTTCCCCTGCTCCTTCTCCCCTCTCTCCTCCACTCTCTCCTTCTCCCCTCTCTACTTTCCCCTCCTTCCTTCTCCCTCTCTCCTTCCCCCTTCTTCCACTCTCTCCGTCTCCCCTCTCTCCTTCCCCTCTCTCTCCTTCCCCCTCTATCCTTCCCCACTCTCTCCTTCCCCCTCTCTCCTCCCCCCTCACTCCTTTCCACATCTCTCCTTCTCCCCTCACTCCTTCCCCCCTTGCCCCTCTATCCGTCCCCCTCTCCTTGCCCCCTCTTTTTCTCCGCTCTCTTTCTCCTCTCTCTCCTTGTCCACTCTCTCCTTTCCCCTCTCATTCCCACTCCCTCCATCTCCCTCTCTCCTTCTCCTTCCTTCCCCTCTCTCCTTCTCCCCTCTCTCCTTCCCCCTCTCCTTCATCCCTCTCTCCTCCCTCTCACCTTCTCCCCTCTCTCCTTCTCCCCTCTCTCCTTTCCCCCTCCTTTCTTTCCCCCTCTCTCCTTCCCCCTCTATCCTTCCCCACTCTCTCCTTCCCCACACTCCCCTTCCCCCTCTATCCGTCACCCTCTCCTTTCCCACTCTTTTTCTCCCCCTCTTTCTCCCCTCTCTCCTTGTCTCCTCTCTCCTTCCCCTCTCTCCTTCTCCTCTCCCTCCTTCCCCTGCTCCTTCACCCCTCTCCTTCTAACCTCTCTCCTTCTACCCTCTCTCCTTCCCCCTTCCTTCCCCTCTCACCTTCTCCCCTCTCTCCTACCTCCGTCCTTCCCCGCTCTGTTTTTCCCCTCTCTCCTTCACCCCTCTCTCCTTCCACCTCTATCCTTCCCCACTCTCTCCTTCCCCCTCTCTCCTTCCCCCCTCTCTCCTTTCCCTATCTCTCCTTCTCCCCTCACTCTTTCCCCCCGTGCCCCCTCTCCCGGACACCCTCCTTCCCCACTCTCTCCTTCCCACTCTATCTGTCCCCAATTCCTTCCCCCTTCCTTCTCCCCTCTCTTCTTCCCGCTTCCTTGCACGTTCTGTTTCTCCCCTCTCTCCTTCCCCTTTGCTTCCCCCTCCCTCCTTCTCCCTCTCTCCTTCTCTCTTCCTTCCCCTCTCTCTCCTTCACCCCCTCTCCTTCCCCCTCTCTACTTTTCCATCTCTCCTTCTCCTCTCTCTTCTTCCCCTTCCTTCCACCTCTCTCCGTTTCCCCTATCTCCTTGCCCCTTCCTTCCCTCTCTACTTCCCCACCTCTCCTTCTCCCCTCTCTCCTTCTCGCTTCATTCCCCCGTCTCTCCTTCATCCCTCACTCCTTTTGACTTCCTTCCCCCCTCTCTCCATCCCTTTTCCCCCTCCTTCTTCCCTCTCTCCTATCCCCTTCCTTCCCCACTCTCCTTCCCTCCTCTTTCCATTCCCGTTTCTTCCCCTTTCTCCTTCTCCCCTTCTTACTTCCCCCCCTCTCCTTCCATTCCTCCTTCTCCCTCTCTCCTTTCTCCCCTTCCTTCCCCCCGTCTCCCGTCTCTCCTTCCCCCTCTCTCCTTTCCCCATCTCTCTTTCTCCCCTCACTCCTTCTCCCACTCCTCCCCCCTCCTTCCCCACTCTCTCCTTCCCCCCTAAATCCGTCACCCTCTCCTCCCCCCTCTCTTTCTCCCCTCGCTTTCTCCCCTCTCTCCTTGTCCCCTCTCTCCTTCCCCTCACTCCTTCTCCCCTCCCTCCTTCCCCCACTCCTCACCCAACTCCTTCTCCCCTCTCTCCTTGTCCCCTCTCTCCTTCCCCCTTCCTTCCTCACTCTCCTTCTCCCCTCTCTCCTTCCCCCTTCCTTCCCCTCTCTCCTTCCCCCCTCCTTCGCCCTTCTCTCCTACACTCTCTCATTCCCCCTTCCTTCCCCTCTCTCCTTCCCCCCTCTCCTTCCCCCTTCCTTCCCTCTCTCCTTCTCCCCTCTCTACATCTCCCCTCTCTCCTTCCCCTCTCCTTCCACACTCCCTCCTTCTCCCTCTCTCCTTCCCCTCTCCTTCCCCCCTCTCCATCTTCACGCCCTCCTTCACCTTCTATCCTTCCCCCTCACTCCTTCCCCCTCTCTCCTTTCCCCATCTCTCCTTCTCCCCTCATTCCTTCCCCCCTTGCCCCCTCTCTCGTTCCCCCCTCGTTCCCCACTCTCTCCTTCCCCCCTCTCTTTCTCCCCTCTCTTTCTCCCCTCAGCTTCCCTCTCTCCTTTCCCTTCTCCTTCCCCCTCCCTCCTTCCCTTGTCTCCGTGTCCCCTCTCTCCTTCTCCGCTCGGTCCTTCCCCCATCCTTCCCCTCTCTCCTTCTCCCCTCTCTCCTTACTTTTCCATCCACCCCTCCTTCTCCCCTCTCTCCTTCTCCCCTCTCTCCTTACTTTTCCTTCCACCCCTCATTCTCCCCTCTCTCCTTCCCCCACTCCTCCCCCTCCTTCTCCCCTCTGTCCTTTCCACCCTCTCCCCTTCTCCCCTCTCTCCTGCTCGCTTCATTCCCCCGTCTCTCCTTATCCCCTCTCTCCTTTTGCCTTCCTTCCCCTTCTCTCCACCCCCCTTCCCCCTCCTTCTCCCCTCTCTCCTACCCCTTCCTTCCCCCCTCTCCTTCCCCCCTCTTTCCTTCTCTGTTTCTTCCCCTTTCTCCTTCTCCCCTCCCTACTTGCCCCTCTCTCCTTCTCCCCTCTCTCCTCCCCTCTCTCCTTCTCCCCTCTCTCCTTTCCTCTCTCCTTCCCACCTCCTTCCCCTCTCCTTCTCCTCCTCTCCTCCCCTCTCTCCTTTCCTCTCTCCTTCCCTCTCCCACCTTCTCCCTCTCTCCTTCCCCCCTCCTTCCCCACTCTCTGCTTCCCCATCACTCCTTTCCCCCTCTCTCCTTCTCCCCTCTCTCCTCTCCCCTCCCTCCTTCTCCCGCTCCTTCCCCCCTCTCCTTCACCCCTCTCTCCTTCTCCCCTCTCTCCCACCTACTTCCATCCCTTCTCTCCTTCTCCCCTCTCTCCTCTCCCCTCCCTCCTTCTCCCGCTCCTTCCCCCCTCTCCTTCACCCCTCTCTCCTTCTCCCCTCTCTCCCACCTACTTCCATCCCTTCTCGCCTTCTCCCCTCTCTCCTTCCCCCCTCTCCTTCTCCTCTCTCTCCTTCCCGTCTTTCCTTACTCCTTCCTTCCCTCCTCTCCGTCTCCACTCTCTCCTTCCCCCTTCCATCCCTCTCTCCTTCTCCCCTCTCATCTTCCCCATTCCTTCTCTCTCTCCTTCTCCCCTCTCTCCTCCCCTCTCTCCTTCTCTCCTCTCTCCTTCCCCCAATCATCCCCTCTTCTTCGACCTTCCTTCTCCCCTCTCTTCATCTCCCTTCCTTCTCCCCTCTCTCCTTCCCTCTTCTTTCCCCTCCCTCCTTCTCCCCGTCTCCTTCCCCCTTCCTTCCATTCTCCTTCTCCACTCTCTCCTTCGCCCTTCCTTCTCCCCTCTCCTTCTCCCCTCTCTTCTTCCCCCTTCTCCCCTCTCTCCTTCCCACTTCCTTCCCCCTTCCTCTCCCCCTCTCCTTCTCCCCTCTCTCCTTCCCCCTTACCTTCCCTCTTTACTTCACCACTCTCTCCTTGCCCCTCTCTTTTTCTCCACCTCTCCTTCCCCCTTCCTTTCCATCTCTCCTTACCCCATCTCTCTTCCCCCCTCCTTCTCCTCTCTCTCCTTCCCCCTTCCTTCACCTCTCACCTTCTCCCCTCTCTTTCCCCCTCTCCTACCCCCTCTCCTTCTCGCCTCTTTCCTTCTTCCCTCTCACCTTATCTGTTCAATTCCCTCTCTCCTTCCCCTTCCTTCCCCTCCCTCCTTCTCCCCTCTCTCCTTCCCCCTCTCTTCTTTCCCCATCTCTCCTTCTCCCCTCACTCCTTCCCCCTTCCCCACTCTCTCCTTCCAGCCTAAATCTGTCACCCCCTCTTCCCCCCTCTCTTTCTCCCCTCGCTTTCTCCCCTCTCTCCTAGGAACCTCTCTCCTTTCCCTCTCTCCTTCCCCCCTCCCTCCTTCCCCATTCCTTCCCCACTCTCCTTCTCCCCTCTCTCCTTCCCCCCTCCTTTGCACCTAGCTCCTCCACTCTCTCATTCCCCCTAACTTCTCCTCGCTCCTTTCACCCCTATCTCCTTCCCCCTCTCTCTTTCTCCCCTTTGTCAATCTCCCTTCCTTCCCTCTCTACTTCCCCCATCTTTCCTTCTCCCCTCTCTTCTTCTCGCCTCTTTCCTTCTCCCCTCTCTCCATCCCTCTTCAATTCCCTCTCTCATTCTTCCCTCTCTCCTTCCCCCTTCCTTCCCCTCCCTCCTTCTCCCCACTCCTTCCCCCTTCCTTCCCCTCTCTCCTTCTTCCCTCTCTCCTTCCCCTGTCCTTCCCCACTTTCTTCCCCCCCTCCACCCCCCTCCTCCTCCTTCTCCCCACTCTCCTTCTCCCTGTCTCCTTCTCCCTTCGTTCCCCTCTGTCTTTCTCCCCTCTCTCCATCCTCCCTCTCCTTCTCCTCTCTCTCCTTCCCGTCTCTCCTTACTCCTTCCTTCCTTCCTCTCCTTCTCCCCTCTCTCCTTCCCTCTGCCTTCCCCTCTCTCTTTCTCCACTCACTCCTCCCTCCTCTCTTCCCCCCTCTCATTCTCGCCTCTTTCCTTCCCCATTCTTTGCTCCTCCTTCCCCCCACTCTCCTCCCCCTCCTTCATCACTCTCTCCTTCTCCCTCTCTCCTTCTCCCTTCCTCCCCCCTCTCCTTCTCCCCTCTCTCCTTCCCACTTCCTTCCCTCTCTACTTCCCCCTATCTACTTTTCCCTCTCTCCTTCACTACTCTCTCCTTTCCCTTCCTTCCCCCTCTACTTCTCCCCTCTCTTCTTCCCACTTCCTTCCCTCTCTACTTCTCCCCCTCTCCTTCTCCCCTCTCTACTTCCCCCTTCCTTCCAGTCTCTCCTTCCCCCCTCTCACCTTCTCGCTTCATTCCCCCCTCTCTCCTTCACCACTGTCTCCTTTTGACTTTCTTCCCCCCTCTCTCCATCTCCTTTTCCCCCTCCTTCTTCTCTCTCTCCGACCCCCTTCCTTCCCCCTCACCTTCCCTCCTCTTGCCTTCCCCGTTTCTTCCCCTTTCTCCTTCTCCCCTTCTTACTTCACGCTCTCTCCTTCCCCCTCTCCTTATCCCCTCTCTCCTTTCCCCTCTCCTTCCCCCTCCCTCCTTCTCCCTCTCTCCTTTCCACATCTCTACTTCCCCCCTCTCTGTCTCCCCTCTCTCCTTCCCCTTCTCTCCTTTCCCCATCTCGCCTTCTCCCTTCCCCACTCTCTCCTTCACGCCTAAATCCGTCACCCCCTCCTCCCCCCTCTTTCTCCCCTCGCTTTCTCCCCACTCTCCTTGTCCCCTCTCTCCTTTCCCTCTCTCCTTCTCCCCTCCCTCCTTCCCCCTTCCTTCCCCACTCTCCTTCTCCCCTCTCTCCTTCCCCCTTCCTTCACACCTCTCTCCTCCACTCTCTCGTTCCCCTTTCCTTCCCCTCGCTCCTTTCCCCCCTGTCTCCTTCCCCCTCTCTCCTTCTCCCCTCTGTCAATCTCCCTTCCTTCCCTCTCTACTTCCCCCCTCTCCTTCCCACCTCTCTCCTTCCATGCGCTCTCCTTCCCCCTTCCTTCCCTCTCTCCTTCCCCCTCTATCCGTCCCCACCCTCTCCTTCCCCCTCTCTCCTTTCCCCTCCTCTCCCCATCTCTCCTTCGCCCTTCTCTCCTTCCCCCGTGTCCTTCTCCACTCTCTCCTTCCCCATTCCTTCACCTCTCTCCTTCCCCATTCCTTCACCTCTCTCCTTCCCCCTTCCTTCCCCTCTCTCCTTCTCCCCTCTCTCTTTCCGCCTTCCTTCCCCCTCTTTCCTTCCCCATTTCGTCCTCTTCTCCTTCTCCCCTCCCTACTTCCCCCTCTCTCCTTCCCCCTTCCTTCCCTCTCTCCTTCTCCCCTTTCTCCTTCTCCCCTCTCTCCTTCACCCTCTATCCTTCCCCACTCTCTGCTTCGCCCCTCTCTCCTTCCCCCCCTGCTCTCCCCATCTCTCCTTCCCCCGTCCTTCCCACCCCTCCTTCTCCCCATCTCTCCTTCTCTACTCTCTCCTTCCCCATTTTTTCCCCTCTCTCCTTCCGCCTTCCTTCCCCCCTCTCTCCTTCTCCCCTCTTTCCTTCCCCGTTTCGTCCCCTTTATCGTTCTCCCCTCCCTACTCCCCCCTCTCCTGCTCCCCTCTCTCCTTCTCCCCTCTCTCCTTCCTCTCTCCTTCTCCCCTCTCTCCTTCTCCCTCTCCTTCCCCCTCTCCTTCACCACTCTCTCCTTCTCCCCTCTCTCCTTCCTCTCTCCTTCTCCCCTCTCTCCTTCTCCCCTCTCTCCTTCCCCTCTCTCTTTCTCCCCTCCCTCCTTCCCCTGCTCCTTCACCCCTCTCCTTCTCCCCTCTCTCCTTCCACCCTCTCTCCTCCTCCGCGATCTTGTTCCCCCTTCTTCCCCTCGCTCCTTCCCCTCTCCTTCTCCCCTCTCTCCTTCTCCCCTCTCTCCTTCCCCCTTCCTTCCCCACTCTCCTTCTCCCCTCTCTCCTTCCCCCTTCCTTCCCCACTCTCCTTCTCCACTCTCTCGTTCCCCCTTCCTTCTCCTCGCTCCTTTCCCCCCGTCTCCTCTCCCCTCTCTCCTTCTCCCCTCTGTCAATCCCCCTTCCTTCCCTCTCTACTTCCCCCTCTCTCCTTCCCACCTCTCTCCTTCCCCCTTCCTTCCCCTCTCCGTCCCCCCTCTCCGTCTCCACTCCCTCCTTCGCCTTCTATCCTTTCCCCTCACTCCTTCCCCCTCTCTCCTTTCCCCATCTCTCTTTCTCCCTAACACTCCTTCCCCCCTTGCCCCCTCTCTCGTTCCCCCCTTCCTTCCCCACTCTCTCCTTCCCAACCCTCTCTTTCTCCCCTCTCTTTCTCCCCTCACCTTCCATCTCTCCTCCTTCCCCCTCCCTCCTTCCCCCCTCTCCGTGTCCCCGCTCTCCTTCTCCCCTCTGTCCTTTCCCCATCCTTCCCCTCTCTCCTTCTCCCCTCTCTCCTTACTTTTCCTTCCACCCCTCCTTCTCCCCACTCTCCTTCTCACTGTCTCCTTCTCCCTTCGTTCCCCTCTCTCCTTCTCCCTCTCCTTCCCCCTCTCCTTCACCACTCTCTCCTTCTCCCCTCTCTCCTTCTCCCCTCTCTCCTTCTCCCCTCTCTCCTTCCCCTCTCTCTTTCTCCCCTCCCTCCTTCCCCTGCTCCTTCACCCCTCTCCTTCTCCCCTCTCTCCTTCCACCCTCTCTCCTCCTCCGCGATCTCGTTCCCCCTTCTTCCCCTCGCTCCTTCCCCTCTCCTTCTCCCCTCTCTCCTTCTCCCCTCTCTCCTTCCCCCTTCCTTCCCCACTCTCCTTCTCCACTCTCTCGTTCCCCCTTCCTTCTCCTCGCTCCTTTCCCCCCGTCTCCTTCCCCCTCTCTCCTTCTCCCCTCTGTCAATCCCCCTTCCTTCCCTCACTCCTTCCCCCTCTCTCCTTTCCCCATCTCTCTTTCTCCCTAACACTCCTTCCACCCTTGCCTCCTCTCTCCTTCCCCCTTCCTTCCCCACTCTCTCCTTCCCAACCCTCTCTTTCTCCCCTCTCTTTCTCCCCTCATCTTCCATCTCTCCTCCTTCCCCCTCCCTCCTTCCCCCCTCTCCGTGTCCCCGCTCTCCTTCTCCCCTCTGTCCTTTCCCCATCCTTCCCCTCTCTCTCCTTCTCCCCTCTCTCCTTACTTTTCCTTCCACCCCTCCTTCTCCCCACTCTCCTTCTCACTGTCTCCTTCTCCCTTCGTTCCCCTCTCTCCTTCTCCCCTCTCCTTCTCCTCTCTCTCCTTCCCATCTCTCCTTACTCCTTCCTTCCCGTCTCTCCTTCTCCCCTCTCTCTTCCCCCGCCTTCCCCTCTCTCTTTCTCCACTCACTCCTCCCTCCTCTCCTCCCCCTCTCATTCTCACCTCTTTCCTTCCCCATTCTTTGCTCCTCCTTTCCCCCCACTCTCCTCCCCCTCCTTCATCACTCTCTCCTCCTCGCTTCCTTCCCCTCTCTCCTTCCCCCCTCTCTACTTCCCCCTCTCTACTTTTCCCTCTCTCCTTCTCCTCTCTCTCCTTCCCCTTCCTTCCCCCTCTCCTTCTCCCCTATCTTCTTCGCCCTTCCTTCCCTCCCTACTTCCCCCCTCTCCTTCTCCCCTCTCTCCTTCCCCTTCCTTCCCCCTCTCCTTCTCCCCTCTCTACTTCCCCCTTCCTTCCAGTCTCTCCTTCCCCCCTCTCACCTTCTCGCTTCATTCCCCCCTCTCTCCTTCACCACTGTCTCCTTTTGACTTTCTTCCCCCCTCTCTCCATCTCCTTTTCCCCCTCCTTCTTCTCTCTCTCCGACCCCCTTCCTTCCCCCTCACCTTCCCTCCTCTTTCCTTCCCCGTTTCTTCCCCTTTCTTTCTCCCCTTCTTACTTCCCGCTCTCTCCTTCCCCCTCTCCTTATCCCCTCTCTCCTTTCCCCTCTCCTTCCCCCTCCCTCCTTCTCCCTCTCTCCTTTCCCCATCTCTCCTTCCCCCCTCTCTGTCTCCCCTCTCTCCTTCCCCCTCTCTCCTTTCCCCATCTCTCCTTCCCCCCTCTCTGTCTCCCCTCTCTCCTTCCCTTCTCTCCTTTCCCCATCTCTCCTTCTCCCCTCACTCCTTCCCCCTTCCCCACTCTCTCCTTCCCGCCTAAATCCGTCATCCCCTCCTCCGCCCTCTCTTTCTCCCCTTGCTTTTCCCCACTCTCCTTGTCCCCTCTCTCCTTTCCCTCTCTCCTTCTCCCCTCCCTCCTTCCCCCTTTCTTCCCCACTCTCCTTCTCCCCTCCCTCCTTCCCCCTTCCTTCCCCACTCTCCTTCTACCCTCGCTCCTTCCCCCCTCCTTCGCACCTCTCTCTTCCACTCTCTCGTTCCCCCTAACTTCCCCTCGCTCCTTCTCCCCTCTGTCAATCTCCCTTCCTTCCCTCTCTACTTCCCCCCTCTCTCCTTCCCACCTCTCTCTCCTTCCCCGCTCTCTCCTTCCCCCTTCCTTCCCTCTCTCCTTCTCCCCTTTCTCCTTCTCCCCTCTCTCCTTCCCCCTCTATCCGTCCCCACTGTCTCCTTCCCACTCTCCCCTTCCCCCTCCTCTCCCCATCTCTCCTTCTCCCTCTCTCCTTCCCCCTTCCTTCCCTCTCTCCTTCTCCCCTCTCTCCTTCCCCCCTCTCTCCTTCACCCTCTATCCTTCCCCAATCTCTCCTTTCCCCCTCTCTCCTTCCCCCCTGCTCTCCCCATCTCTCCTTCCCCCGTCCTTCCCACCCCTCCTTCTCGCCATCTCTCCTTCTCCCCTCTCTCCTTCCCCATCTCCTTCTCAACTCTCTCCTTCCCCATTCTTTCCCCTCTCTCCTTCCCCCCTCTCTCCTTCTCCCCTCTCTCCTTCCGCCTTCCTTCTCCCCTCTCTCCTTCTCCCCTCTCTCCTTCTCCCCTCTCTCCTTCTCCCCCCTCTCCTTCCCCTCTCTCTCCTTCCACCCTCTCTCCTACTCCGCTCTCTCGTTCCCCCTTCTTCCCCTCTCTCCATCCCCCTTCCTTCCACCCTCTCCTTCCGCCCTCTTTCCTTCCCCGTTTCTTTCCCTTTCTCCTTCTCCCCTCCCTACTTACCCCTCTCTCCTTCGCCCCTCTCTCCTTCACCATTCCTTCCCTTTTCTCCATCACCCCTCTCTCCTTCTCCCCTCTCTCCTTCCTCTCTCCTTCTCCCCCCTCTCCTTCTCCCCTCTCTCCTTCCCCCCTCTCTCCTTCCCCCTCTCTCCGTACCCACTCTCTCCTTTCCCCATCTCTCATTCTCCCCTCACTCCTTCCCCCCTTCCCCCCTATCTCGTTCCCCCCTCCTTCACCATTCTCTCCTTCTCCCCGCTCTCCTTCTCCCCTTTCTCCTTCCCTCTTCCTTCACCCCCACCTTCTCCCCTCTCTCCTTCTCGCCCTCTCCTTCCTCCTCTCCTTTCCCCTCCATACCTTCTCCCTCCTCCTTCCCCCTCCTTCCCCTCTCTCCGTCTCCCCTATCTCCTTCCCCCCTCTTCTTCCCCCTCTATCCTTCCCCCCTCACTCCTTCCCCCCTTGCCACTCTATCTGTTCCCCTCTCCTTGCCCCCTCTTTTTCTCCACTCTCTTTCTCCTCTCTCTCCTTGTCCCCTCTCTCCTTTCCCCTTCCTTCCCCTCTCTCCTTCTCCCCTCTCTCCTTCCCCCTCTCCTTCTCCCCTCTCTCCTCCCCTCTCACCTTCTCCCCTCTCTCCTTTCCCCCTCCTTTCTTCCCCCCTCTCTCCTTCCCCACTCTCTCCTTCCCCACTCTCTCCTTCCCCACTCTCTCCTTCCCCCTCTATCTGTCACCCTCTCCCTCCCCCCTCTTTTTCACCCCTCTCTTTCTCCCCTCTCTCCTTCTCCCCTCTCTCCTTCCCCCTCTCCTTCTCCCCTCTCTCCTCCCCTCTCTCCTTCTCCCTTCTCTCCTTCTCCCCTCTCTCCTTTCCTCCCTCCTTTCTTCCCCCCTCTCTCCTTCCCCCTCTATCCTTCCCCACTCTCTACTTCCCCACTCTCTCCTTCCCCCTCTATCTGTCACCCTCTCCCTCCCCCCTTTTTTTTCTCCCCCTCTTTCTCCCTTCTCTCCTTCTCCCCTCTCTCCTTTCCCTCTCTCCTTCTCCTCTCCCTCCTTTCCCCTCTCCTTCATCCCTCTCTGCTTCTCCCCTCTCTCCTTCCCCCTTCCTTCCCCTCTCACCTTCTCCCCTCTCTCTCCTACCCCCGTCCTTCCACGCTCTGTTTTTCCCCTCTCTCCTTCACCCCTCTCTTCTTCAGCCCTCTCTCCTTCCCCCCTCTCTCCTTCCGCCTCTGTCCTTCCCCCCTCTCTCCTTTCCCCATCTCTCCTTCTCCCCTCACTCTTTACCCCCTTGCTCCCTCACCCGGTTTCCCTCTCCTTCCCCACTCTCTCCTTCCCACTCTATCCGTCCCCCACTCCTTCCCCCTTCCTTCTCCCCTCTCTCCTTCCCCTTTTCTTCCCCCTCCCTCCTTCACCCACTCTCCTTCCCCCTTCCTTCCCCCTCTCCTTCTCCCCACTCTCCTTCCCCCTTCCTTCCCCTCTCTCCTTCTCCCCTCTCTCCTTCTCCCTTCCTTTCCCTCTCTCCTTCACCCCTCCCTCCTTCCCCCTCTCTACTTTTCCCTCTCTCCTCCTCTCTCTCCTTCACCCTTCCTTCCCTCTCTACTTCCCCGCTCTCCTTCTCCCCTCTCTCCTTTCCCCTTCCTTCCAGTCTCTCCTTCTCCCCTCTCTCCTTCTCGCTTCATTCCCCCCTCTCTCCTTCACCCCTCTCTCCTTTTGACTTCCTTCCCCCCTCTCTCCATCCCCCTTTCCCCCTCCTTCTTCCCTCTCTCCTACCCCCTTCTTCCCCCCTCTCCTTCCCTCCTCTTTCCTTCCCCGTGTCTTCTCCTTTCTCCTTCTCCCCTTCTTACTTCCCCCTCTCTCCTTGCGCCTCTTCTTCTCCCCTCTCTCCTTTCCCCTCTCCTTCACCCAACCTCCTTCTCCCTCTCTGCTTTCTCCCCTCCTTCCCCCCTCTGTGTCTCCCCCTTTCCTTCCCCCTCTCTCCCCTTTCCCCATCTCTCCTTCTCCCCTCACTCCTTCCCCCTTCCCCACTCTCGCCTCCCCCCCTAAATCTATCACCCTCTCCTTCCCCCTCTCTTTCTCCCCTCGCTTTCTCCCCACTCTATTTCTCCCCTCTCTCCTTCCCCTCTCCTTCCCCCCTCCCTCCTTCTCCCTCTCTCCTTCCCCCTCCTTCCCCCCTCTCCGTCTCCATTCCCTCCTTTGCCCTCTATCCTTCCCCCTCTCCTTTCCCCATCTCTCCTTCCCCCTCACTCCTTCCCCCCTTGCCCCCTCTCTTGTTCCCCCTCCTTCCCCACTCTCTCCTTTCCCCCCCTCTCTTTTTCCCCTCTCTTTCTCCCCTCACCTTCCGTCTCTCCTTTCCCTTCTCCTTCCCCCTCCCTCCTACCCCCTTTCCGTGTCCCCTCTCTCCTTCTCCCCTCTGTCCTTCCCCCGTCCTCTCCCTCTCTCCTTCTCCCCTCTCTCCTAACCCCACTCCTCCCCCTCCTTCTCCCCTCTCTCCTTTCCCCCCTCTCTCCTTCTCCCCTCTCTCCTTTCCCCCCTCTCTCCTTATACACTCTCTCCTTTCGCCTTCCTTTCCCCTTCTCTCCATCCCCCTTCCCCCTCCTTCTCCCCTCTCTCCTACCCCTTCCTTCCCCCCTCTCCTTCCCTCTCTTTCCTTCCCTGTTTCTTCCCCTTTCTCCTTCTCCCCTCCCTACTTCCCCCTCTCTCCTTTCCCCTTCCTTCCAGTCTCTCCTTCTCCCCTCTCTCCTTCTCGCTTCATTCCCCCCTCTCTCCTTCACCCTCTCTCCTTTTGACTTCCTTCCCCCCTCTCTCCATCCCCCTTTCCCCCTCCTTCTTCCCTCTCTCCTACCCCCTTCTTTCCCCCTCTCCTTCCCTCCTCTTTCCTTCCCCGTGTCTTCTCCTTTCTCCTTCCCCCCTTCTTACTTCCCGCTCTCTCTTTTTCCCCTGTCTCCTCTCCCTTCCCTCCTTCTCCCGCTCCTTCCCCCTCTCCTTCACCCCTCTCTCCTTCTCCCCTCTCTCCCACCCACTTCCTTCCTCTCTCTCCTTCTCTCTCTCCTTCACGTCTTTCCTTACTCCTTCCTTCCCTCCACTCTCTCCTTCCCCCTTCCATTCCTCTCTCCTTCTCCTCTCTCCTTCCCCCCTCTGTCCTTCTTCCCTCTCTCCTTTCCCCTTCCTTTCCGTCTCTTGTTATTCTTTCCTTCCCCTCACTCCTTCTCAACACTCTCCTTCCCCCTCTCTTCCCCCTTCTCCCCTCTCTCTCCTTCCCACTTCCTTCCCCTTCCTCTCCCCCTCTCCTTCTCCCCTCTCTCCTTCCCCCTTCCCTTTTTACATCACCACTCTCTACTTCCCCCCTCTCTCTTTCTCCATCTCTCCTTCCCCCTTCCTTTCCCTCTCTCCTTACCCCTTCTCTCTTCCCCCTCCTTCTCCTCTCTCTCCTTCCCCCTTCCTTCGCCGCTCTCCTTCTCCCCTCTCTTTCCCCCTCTCCTGCCCTCTCTCCTTCTCGCCTCTTTCCTTCTCCCCTCTCTCCATCCCTCTTCAATTTCCTCTCTCCTTCTCCCCTCTCTCCTTCCCCTGTCCTTCCCCGCTTTCCTTCCCCGCTCTCCTTCTACCCTCTCCACCCATTTTCCTCCCCCCTCCTTCTCCCCTCTCGCCTTCTCCCTGTTTCTTTCTCCCTTCGTTTCCCTCTCTCCTTCTCCCCTCTCTCCATCCCCCCTCTCCTTCTCCTCTCTCTCCTTCCCGTCTCTCCTTACTCCTTCCTTCCCTCCTCTCCTTCTCCCCTCTCTCCTTACTCCTTCCTTCCCTCCTCTCCTTCTCCCCTCTCTCCTTACTCCTTCCTTCCCTCCTCTCCTTCTCCCCTCTCTCCATCCCCCTTCCTTCCCCTCTCTCTTTCTCCACTCACTCCTCCCTCCTCTACTCCCCCCTCCTTCTCCCCTCTCTCCGTCGCCCTTCCTTCCCCTCTCTCCTTCACCCCTCTCTCCTTCCCCCTCTCTACTTTCCCCGCTCTCCTTCTCCCCTCTCTACTTCCCGTTCCTTCCAGTCTCTCCTTCTCCCCTCTCTCCTTCTCGCTTCATTCCCCCCTCTCTCCTTCACCCCTCTCTCCTTTTGACTTCCTTCCCCCCACTCTCCATCCCCCCTTTCCCCCTCCTTCTCCCCTCTCTCCTATCCCCTTCTTTCCCCCACTCCTTCCCTCCTCTTTCCTTCCCCGTGTCTTCTCCTTTCTCCTTCTCCCCTTCTTACTTCCCCCTCTCTCCTTGTGCCTCTCCTTCCCCCCTCTCTCCTTTCCCCTCTCCTTCGCTCTCCCTCCCTCCTTCTCCCTCTCTCCTTTCTCCCCTCCTTCCCCCCTCTCTGTCTCCCCTCTCTCCTTCCCCCTCTCTCCTTTCCCCATCTCTCCTTCTCCACTCACTCCTTCCCCCTTCCCCTCTCCTTCCCCACTCTCTCCTTCCCCCCTAAATCTTTCACACTCTCCTTCCCCCTCTCTTTCTCCCCTCGCTTTCTCCCCACTCTATTTCTGCCCTCTCTCCTTCCCCTCTACTTCCCCCCTCCCTCCTTCTCACTCCCTCCTTCCCCCTCCTTCCCCCCTCTCCATCTCCACTCCCTCCTTCGCCCTCTATCCTTCCCCACTCTCCTTTCCTCATCTCTCCTTCCCCCCTCACTCCTTCCCCCTTGCCCCCTCTCTTGTTCCCCCTCCTTCCCCACTCTCTCCTTCCCCCCCTCTCTTTTTCCCCTCTCTTTCTCCCCTCACCTTCCGTCTCTCCTTTCCCTTCTCCTTCCCCCTCCCTCCTACCCCCTTTCCGTGTCCCCTCTCTCCTTCTCCCCTCTGTCCTTCCCCCGTCCTCTCCCTCTCTCCTTCTCCCCTCTCTCCTTCCCCCACTCCTCCCCCCTCCTTCTCCCCTCTCTCCTTTCCCCCTCTCTCCTTATACACTCTCTCCTTTCGCCTTCCTTCCCCCCTCTCCTTCCCCCCCTTTCCTTCCCTGTTTCTTCCCCTTTCTCCTTCTCCCCTCCCTACTTCCCCCTCTCTCTTTCCCCCTCCTTCTTCCCCCTCTCCGTCTCCCCTCTCTCCTTCCCCCTCTCTCCTTCCCCCTCTCTCCTTCCCCACTCTCTCCTTCCCCACTCTCTCCTTCCCCCTCTCTCCTTTCCCCATCTCTCCTTCTCCCCTCACTCCTTCCCCCATTCCCCCCCTCAGTTTCCCCCCCCCTCCCCACTCTCTCCTTGCTCCCGTCTATCCGCCCCCCCCTCAGGTTCCCCCCTCTCTTTTTCCCCTCTCTCCTCTCCCCTCCCTCCTTCTCCCGCTCCTTCCCCCCTCTCCTATACCCCTCTCTCCTTCTCCCCTCTCTCCCACCCACTTCCTTCCCCTCTCCCCTTCTCTCTCTCCTTCACGTCTTTCCTTCCTCCTTCCTTCCCTCCTCTCCATCTCCACTCTCTCATTTCCCCTTCCTTTCCATCTCTCGTTATTCTTTCCTTCCCCTCACTCCTGCTCAACACTCTCCTTCCCCCTCTCTTCCCCCTTCTCCCCTCTCTCCTTCCCACTTCCTTCCCCTTCCTCTCCCCCTCTCCTTCTCCCCTCTCTCCTTCCCCCTTACCTCCCCTTTTTACGTCACCACTCTCTCCTTCCCCCCTCTCTCTTTCTCCATCTCTCCTTCCCCCTTCCTTCCCTCCCTCCGTCTCCCCTCTCCTTCTCCCTTCCTTCCCCTCTCTCCTTCTCCCCCTCTCCTTCCCCTGTCCTTGCCCGCTTTCCTTCCCCGCTCTCCTTCCCCCTCTCCACCCCTTTTCCTCCCTCCTCCTTCTCCCCTCTCTCCTTCTCCCTGTCTTTCTCCCTTCGTTTCCCTCTCTCCTTCTCACTGCATTACGATCTCCCTGATCCTATCACACTTACTGTGTCACTATTACCCTGAACCCATCACATTTACTGCGTCACTATTACCCTGACCCCTCACACTCACTGCGTCACTATCACCCTGACCCCGTCACACTTACTCATCACTATAACTATCTCGCTGACACCTTTACACTTACTGCGTCACCATCTCACTGACCACTCACACTTACTGCATCACTATCGCTCTGACCGCCTCACACTTACTGCATCACTATACCCCTATTCCCCTCACACTTACTGTGTCATTATCACCATGACTCCCTCACACTTATTGCGTCACTATCACCCTGACCCCCTCACATTTATTGCGTCACTATCACCCTGAACCTCTCACACTTACTGCGTCACTATCACACTGACACCCTCAAACTTACTGCATCACTATCTCCCTGATCCCATCACCCTTACTGTGTCACTATCACACTGACACCCTCAAATTTACTGTGTCATTATCACCCTGATACCTTCACACTTACTGTGTAAATATCTCCGTGAGCCCTCACACTCACTGCATCACTATCACACTGACCCCATCACACTTACTGTGTCACTATCTCCCTGATCCCACCACACTTACTGCATTATGATCACCCTCATCCTATCACACTTACTGTGTCACTATCACCCTGAACCCCTCACACTTACTGCATCACTATCACACTGACACCCTCAAACTTACTGCGTCACTATCTCCCTGATCCCATCACCATTACTGTGTCACTATCACCCTGATACCTTCACACTTACTGTGTAAATATCGCATTGACTCCTCGCACTCACTGCATCACTATCACCCTGACACCATCACACTTACTGCATCACTATCACCCTGACACCATCACACTTACTGCATCACTATCACCCGGAACACATCACACTTACTGCATCATTATCACCATGACCCTCTCACACCTACTGCATTACGATCTCCCTGACACCCTCACACTTATGTTGTCACCATCACACTGACACCCTCACAATTACTGCGTCATTATCACCATGACCCTCTCACACTTACTGTGTCACTATCGCCCTGATCCCATCACACTTTCTGCGTCACTATCACCCTGACCCCCACACGCTTACTGCATCACTATCACCCTGACCCCATCACACTTACTGTGTCACTATCACTTTGAACCCATCACACTTACTGCGTCACTATCAATCTAACCCCATCACACTTACTGCGGCAGTATCACCCTGACTCAATCACACTTACTGCGACACAATAACCCTACCTGTTCACAAGTACTGCAAAGCTATCACTCTGACCCCCTCACACTTACTGCGTCACTATCACTCTGACCCCATCACACTTACTGCGTCACTATCACCCTGACCCCATCACACTTACTGCGTCACTATCACGCTGATCCCATCACACTTACTGCGTCACTAACATCCTGACCCCATCACACTTACTGCGTCACTATCACCCTGACCCCATCACACTTACTGCGTCACTATCACCCTGACCCCATCACACTTACTGCGTCACTATCACGCTGATCCCATCACACTTACTGCGTCACTAACATCCTGACCCCATCACACTTACTGCATCACTATCACCCTGACCCCATCACACTTACTGTGTCACTATCACCCTGACCCGCTCACACTTACTGCGTCACTATCACCCTGACCCCATCACACTTATTGCATCACCATCATCCTGATCCACTCACTCTTACTGCATCACTATCTCCTTGACCCCATCACACTTACTGCGTCACTGTCACCCTGACCCGCTCACACTTACTGCATCGATATCACCCTGAACACTCACACTTAGTGTGTCGCTATCACCCTGGACCCATCACACGTACTACATCACTATCATCCTGATCCCCTCACACTTAATGCATCACTAACACCCTGACCCCATCACAATTACTGGGTCACTGTCGCCATGACCCGCTCACACTTACTGAGTCACTATCACCATGAACCCATCACACTTACTGCGTCACTATCACCCTGATCCCCTCACATTTACTGCGTCACTATATCCCTGACCCCTTACACTTACTGCGGCATAATCTCCCTGACCCCTGCACACTTACTGCGTCACTAACACACTGACCCCATCATAATTACTGCGTCACTATCGCCCTGATACCCTCACACTTACTGTGTCACTATCACCCTGATACCCTCACACTTCCTGCGTCTCTATCACCCTGACCCCTCACACATACTGCGTCACTATCTCCCTGTGCCCTCACACTTACTGCATCACTATCACCCTGTTCCCAACTCACTTACTGCGTCACTATCTCCCTGACCCCATCACACTTACTGCGGCACTATCACCCTGACCCCTCACACTCACTGCATCACTATCACACTGACAACCTCAAACTTATGCGTCACTATCATTCTGATCCAATCACACTTACTGCGTTACTATCTCCCTGATCCTCTCACACTTACTGCGTCACTAACACCCTGATCGCCTCACACTCACTGCGTCACTATCACCCTGATCCCCTCACACTTACTGCGTCACTATCTCCCTGATCCCTTCACCCTTACTGTGTCACTATCATCCTGACCCCATCACACTTACTGCGTCACTATCTCCCTGACCCCTCACACTTACTGCGTCACTATCTCCCTGATCCCCTCACAATTAGTGCGTCACTATCTCCTTGATACCCTCACACTTACTGCGTCACTATCACCCTGAACCCCTCACACTTACTGTGTCACTATCACCCTGAACCCCTCACACATCCAGCGTCACTCTCTCCCTGATGCCCTCACACATCCAGCGTCACTATCTCCCTGATCGCTTCACATGTACTGCGTCACTATCACCCTAACTGATTCACACTTAATGCGTCACTATCTCCCTGATCCCATCACCCTTACTGAGCCACTATCACCCTGATACCTTCACATTTACTGCGTCACTACCTCCCTGACCCCTCACGCTTTCTGTGACACTATCACCCTGACACTCTCACACTTACCGTGTCACAATCACCCTGATCTCATCACACTTACTGCGTCACTATCACCCTGACTCCTTACACTATCAGCCTGATACTCTCACACTTACTGTGACACTATCTCCCTGATCTCCTCACACTTACTGCGTCTCTATCTCCCTGACCCCATCACACTTACTGCATCACGATCTCCCTGACCCCTCACATGAACTGCGTCACTATTACCCTGACCCCAGCACACTTACTGCGTCACAATCTCCCTGATTCCCTTACACTTACTGCGTCACTATATCCCTGATCCCCTCACAATTAGTGTGACACTATCTCCCTGACACCCTCACACTTACTGCGCCACTATCACCCTGATACCCTCACACATACTGCGTCACTATCACCCTGATACCCTCACACTTACTGCGTCACTATCACCCTGACCCCTCAGACTCACTGCACCACTATCTCCCTGATCCCCTCACACTTACTGTGTCACTATCACTCTGTACCCCTCACACTTACTGCGTCACGATCACACTGACACCTTCAAACTTATTGCGTCACTATCTCCCTGATCCCATCACACTTACTGCGTCACTATCTCCCTGACCCCTCAATTTTACTGCGTCACTATCAGCATGATCGCCTCACACTTACTGCGTCATGATCACCCTGATACCCTCACACTTAGTGGGTCACTATCACACTGACACCCTCAACCTTATTGCGTCACTATCACCCTGATCCCCTCACACTTACTGTGTCACTATCACCTTGATCCCCTCACACTTACTGCATCACTATCACCCTGACCCATCACACTTACTGTGTCACTATCTCCCTGGCCCTCTCACACTTACTGTGTCACTATCTCCCTGATCCCATCACACTTACTGTGTCACTATCTCCCTGATTCCATCACACTTACCGCGTCACTATCTCCGTGATTCTATCATATTACTGCATCAATATCACCCTGATACACTCACACTTACTGCGTCACTATCTCCCTGACCACTCACACTTACTGCGTAATTATCTCCCTAATCCCATCACCCTAACTATGACACTATCACCCTGACCCCATCACACTTACTGCGTCACTATCTCACTGACCCTTCACACTGACTGGGTCACTATCTCCCTGATCTCTTCACACTTACTTCGTCACTATCACCCTGATCCCCTCACACTTACTTTGTCACCATCTCCCTGATCCCCTCACACTTACTGAGTCACTATCACCCTGATCCCCTCACACTTACTGCGTCACTATCTCCCTGACCCCATCACACTTACTGCGGCACTATCACCCTGATCCCCTCAAACTTACCGCGTCACTATCACCCTGACTCCTCACATTCACTGCACCACTATCTCCCTGATCCCCTCACACTTACTGCGTCACTATCACACTGACAACCACAAACTTATGTGCCACTATCATCCTGATCCAATCACACTTACTGCGTCACTATCTCCCTGATCCTCTCACACTTACTGCGTCAGAATCACCCTGATCGCCTCACACTTACTGCGTCACTATCACCCTGATCCCCTCACACTTACTGCGTCACTATCTCCCTGATCCCTTCACCCTTACTGTTTCACTATCACCCTGACCCCATCACACTTACTGTGTCAAAATCTCCCTGATTCCCTTACACTTACTGCGTCACTATATCCCCGATCCCCTCACAATTAGTGTGACACTATCTCCCTGACACCCTCACACTTACTGCGCCACTATCACCCTGATACCCTCACACATACTGCGTCACTATCACCCTGATACCCTCACACTTACTGCGTCACTATCACCCTGACCCCTCAGACTCACTGCACCACTATCTCCCTGATCCCCTCACACTTACTGTGTCACTATCACTCTGTACCCCTCACACTTACTGCGTCACGATCACACTGACACCTTCAAACTTATTGCGTCACTATCTCCCTGATCCCATCACACTTACTGCGTCACTATCTCCCTGACCCCTCAATTTTACTGCGTCACTATCAGCATGATCGCCTCACACTTACTGCGTCATGATCACCCTGATACCCTCACACTTAGTGGGTCACTATCACACTGACACCCTCAACCTTATTGCGTCACTATCACCCTGATCCCCTCACACTTACTGTGTCACTATAACAGTGATACCCTCACACTTGCTGCGTCACTATCACCCTGATACCCTCACACATACTGCATCACTATCACCTTGATCCCCTCACACTTACTGCATCACTATCACCCTGACCCATCACACTTACTGTGTCACTATCTCCCTGATCCCCTCAGACTTACTGCGTCACTCTCTCCCTGATCCCCTCACACTTACTGTGACACTACCACCCTGACCCCCTCACACTTACTGTGTCACTATCTCCCTGGCCCTCTCACACTTACTGTGTCACTATCTCCCTGATCCCATCACACTTACTGTGTCACTATCTCCCTGATTCCATCACACTGACCGCGTCACTATCTCCGTGATTCTATCATATTACTGCATCAATATCACCCTGATACCCTCATACTTACTGCGTCACTATCACCCTGATACCCTCACACTTACTGCGTCACTATCTCCCTGACCACTCACACTTACTGCGTAATTATCTCCCTAATCCCATCACCCTAACTATGACACTATCACCCTGACCCCATCACACTTACTGCGTCACTATCTCACTGACCCTTCACACTGACTGGGTCACTATCTCCCTGATCTCTTCACACTTACTGCGTCACTATCACCCTGATCCCCTCACACTTACTTTGTCACTATCTCCCTGATCCCCTCACACTTACTGAGTCACTATCACCCTGATCCCCTCACACTTACTGCGTCACTATCTCCCTGACCCCATCACACTTACTGCGGCACTATCACCCTGATCCCCTCAAACTTACCGCGTCACTATCACCCTGACCCCTCACACTCACTGCACCACTATCTCCCTGATCCCCTCACACTTACTGCGTCACTATCACACTGACAACCACAAACTTATGTGCCACTATCATCCTGATCCAATCACACTTACTGCGTCACTATCTCCCTGATCCTCTCACACTTACTGCGTCAGTATCACCCTGATCGCCTCACACTTACTGCGTCACTATCACCCTGATCCCCTCACACTTACTGCGTCACTATCTCCCTGATCCCTTCACCCTTACTGTTTCACTATCACCCTGACCCCATCACACTTACTGCGTCACTATCTCCCTGACCCCTCACATTTACTGCCTCACTATCTCCCTAATCCCCTCACAATTAGTGCGTCACTATCTCCTTGATACCCTCACACTTACTGCGTCACTATCACCCTGATGCCCTCACACTTACTGTGTCACTATCACCCTGAACCCCTCACACTTACTGCATCACTATCACACTCACACACCCTCAAACTTATTGCGTCACTATCATCCTGATCCCATCACACTTACTACGTCACTATCTCCCTGATCCCCTCACACATCCAGCGTCACTATCTCCCTGATCTCTTCACATGTACTGCGTCACTATCACCCTAACTCATTCACACTTACTGCGTCACTATCTCCCTGATCCCATCACCCTTACTGAGCCACTATCACCATGATACCTTCACACTTACTGCGTCACTACCTCCCTGACCCCTCGCGCTTTCTGTGACACTATCACCCTGACACCCTCACACCTACCGTGTCACTATCACCCTGATCCCATCACACTTACTGCGTCACTATCACCCTGACTCCCTACACTCAATGCATCACTATCAGCCTGATACCCTCACACTTACTGTGACACTATCTCCCTGATTTCCTCACACTTACTGCGTCTCTATCTCCCTGACCCCATCACACTTACTGCATCACGATCTCCCTGACCCCTCACATGAACTGCGTCATTATCACCCTGACCCCATCACACTTACTGTGTCAAAATCTCCCTGATTCCCTTACACTTACTGCGTCACTATATCCCCGATCCCCTCACAATTAGTGTGACACTATCTCCCTGACACCCTCACACTTACTGCGCCACTATCACCCTGATACCCTCACACATACTGCGTCACTATCACCCTGATACCCTCACACTTACTGCGTCACTATCACCCTGACCCCTCAGACTCACTGCACCACTATCTCCCTGATCCCCTCACACTTACTGTGTCACTATCACTCTGTACCCCTCACACTTACTGCGTCACGATCACACTGACACCTTCAAACTTATTGCGTCACTATCTCCCTGATCCCATCACACTTACTGCGTCACTATCTCCCTGACCCCTCAATTTTACTGCGTCACTATCAGCATGATCGCCTCACACTTACTGCGTCATGATCACCCTGATACCCTCACACTTAGTGGGTCACTATCACACTGACACCCTCAACCTTATTGCGTCACTATCACCCTGATCCCCTCACACTTACTGTGTCACTATAACAGTGATACCCTCACACTTGCTGCGTCACTATCACCCTGATACCCTCACACATACTGCATCACTATCACCTTGATCCCCTCACACTTACTGCATCACTATCACCCTGACCCATCACACTTACTGTGTCACTATCTCCCTGATCCCCTCAGACTTACTGCGTCACTCTCTCCCTGATCCCCTCACACTTACTGTGACACTACCACCCTGACCCCATCACACTTACTGTGTCACTATCTCCCTGGCCCTCTCACACTTACTGTGTCACTATCTCCCTGATCCCATCACACTTACTGTGTCACTATCTCCCTGATTCCATCACACTGACCGCGTCACTATCTCCGTGATTCTATCATATTACTGCATCAATATCACCCTGATACCCTCATACTTACTGCGTCACTATCACCCTGATACCCTCACACTTACTGCGTCACTATCTCCCTGACCACTCACACTTACTGCGTAATTATCTCCCTAATCCCATCACCCTAACTATGACACTATCACCCTGACCCCATCACACTTACTGCGTCACTATCTCACTGACCCTTCACACTGACTGGGTCACTATCTCCCTGATCTCTTCACACTTACTGCGTCACTATCACCCTGATCCCCTCACACTTACTTTGTCACTATCTCCCTGATCCCCTCACACTTACTGAGTCACTATCACCCTGATCCCCTCACACTTACTGCGTCACTATCTCCCTGACCCCATCACACTTACTGCGGCACTATCACCCTGATCCCCTCAAACTTACCGCGTCACTATCACCCTGACCCCTCACACTCACTGCACCACTATCTCCCTGATCCCCTCACACTTACTGCGTCACTATCACACTGACAACCACAAACTTATGTGCCACTATCATCCTGATCCAATCACACTTACTGCGTCACTATCTCCCTGATCCTCTCACACTTACTGCGTCAGTATCACCCTGATCGCCTCACACTTACTGCGTCACTATCACCCTGATCCCCTCACACTTACTGCGTCACTATCTCCCTGATCCCTTCACCCTTACTGTTTCACTATCACCCTGACCCCATCACACTTACTGCGTCACTATCTCCCTGACCCCTCACATTTACTGCCTCACTATCTCCCTAATCCCCTCACAATTAGTGCGTCACTATCTCCTTGATACCCTCACACTTACTGCGTCACTATCACCCTGATGCCCTCACACTTACTGTGTCACTATCACCCTGAACCCCTCACACTTACTGCATCACTATCACACTCACACACCCTCAAACTTATTGCGTCACTATCATCCTGATCCCATCACACTTACTACGTCACTATCTCCCTGATCCCCTCACACATCCAGCGTCACTATCTCCCTGATCTCTTCACATGTACTGCGTCACTATCACCCTAACTCATTCACACTTACTGTGTCACTATCTCCCTGATCCCATCACCCTTACTGAGCCACTATCACCATGATACCTTCACACTTACTGCGTCACTACCTCCCTGACCCCTCGCGCTTTCTGTGACACTATCACCCTGACACCCTCACACCTACCGTGTCACTATCACCCTGATCCCATCACACTTACTGCGTCACTATCACCCTGACTCCCTACACTCAATGCATCACTATCAGCCTGATACCCTCACACTTACTGTGACACTATCTCCCTGATTTCCTCACACTTACTGCGTCTCTATCTCCCTGACCCCATCACACTTACTGCATCACGATCTCCCTGACCCCTCACATGAACTGCGTCATTATCACCCTGACCCCATCACACTTACTGTGTCAAAATCTCCCTGATTCCCTTACACTTACTGCGTCACTATATCCCCGATCCCCTCACAATTAGTGTGTCACTATCAACCTGACAACCTCACACTTACTGCGTCACTGTCACCCTGAACCCCTCACACTCACTGCATCACTATCTCCCTGATCCCATCACACTTACTGTGTCACTATCTCCCTGATTCCATCACACTTACTGCGTCACTATCTCCGCGATTCCATCACACTTACTGCATCAATATCACCCTGATACCCTCACACTTACTGCGTCACTATCTCCCTGACCACTCACACTTACTGCGTAATTATCTCCCTAATCCCATCACCCTAACTATGACACTATCACCCTGACCCCATCACACTTACTGCGTCACTATCTCACTGACCCCTCACACTTACTGGGTCACTATCTCCCTTATCTCTTCACACTTACTGCGTCACTATCACCCTGATACCCTCACACTTACTTCGTCACTATCTCCCTGATCCCCTCACACTTACTGAGTCACTATCACCCTGATACCCTCACACTTACTGCATCTCTATCACCCTGACCCCTCACACATACTGCGTCACTATCTCCCTGTGCCCTCACAGTTACTGCATCACTATCACCCTGTTCCCAACTCACTTACTGCGTCACTATCTCCCTGACCCCATCACACTTACTGCGGCACTATCACCCTGATCCCCTCAAACTTACCGCGTCACTATCACCCTGACCACTCACACTCACTGCACCACTATCTCCCTGATCCCCTCACAATTACTGCGTCACTATCACACTGACAACCACAAACGTATGCGTCACTATCATCCTGATCCAATCACACTTACTGCGTCACTATCTCCCTGATCCTCTCACACTTACTGCGTCAGTATCACCCTGATCGCCTCACACTTACTGCGTCACTATCACCCTGATCCCCTCACACTTAGTGCGTCACTATCTCCCAGATCCCTTCACCCTTACTGTGTCACTATTACCCTGACCCCATCACACTTACTGCATCACTATCTCCCTGACCCCTCACATTTACTGCCTCACTATCTCCCTAATCCCCTCACAATTAGTGCGTCACTATCTCCTTGATACCCTCACACTTACTGCGTCACTATCACCCTGATGTCCTCACACTTACTGTGTCACTATTACCCTGAACCCCTCACACTTACTGCGTCACTATCACACTTACACCCTCAGACTTATTGCGTCACTATCATCCTGATCCCATCACACTTACTGCGTCACTATCTCCCTGATCCCCTCACACATCCAGCGTCACTATCTCCCTGATCGCTTCACATGTACTGCGTCACTATCACCCTAACTCATAGAACATAGAACATAGAAGAATACAGCGCAGTACAGGCCCTTCGGCCCTCGATGTTGCGCCGATCTAAGCCCACCTAACCTACACTAGTCCACTATCCTCCATATGCCTATCCAATGCCCGCTTAAATGCCCATAATGAGGGAGAGTCCACCACTGCTACTGGCAGGGCATTCCATGAACTCACGACTCGCTGAGTAAAGAACCTACCCCTAACATCTGTCCTATGCCTACCCCCCTTAATTTAAAGCTATGCCCCCTTCACACTTACTGCGTCACTATCTCCCTGATCCCATCACCCTTACTGAGCCACTATCACCATGATACCTTCACACTTACTGCGTCACTACCTCCCTGACCCCTCACGCTTTCTGTGACACTATCACCCTGACACCCTCACACCTACCGTGTCACTATCACCCTGATCCCATCACACTTACTGCGTCACTATCACCCTGACTCCTTACACTCAATGCATCACTATCAGCCTGATACCCTCACACTTACTGTGACACTATCTCCCTGATCTCCTCACACTTACTGCGTCTCTATCTCCCTGACCCCATCACACTTACTGCATCACGATCTCCCTGACCCCTCACATGAACTGCGTCACTATCACCCTGACCCCATCACACTTACTGTGTCAAAATCTCCCTGATTCCCTTACACTTACTGCGTCACTATATCCCCGATCCCCTCACAATTAGTGTGTCACTATAAACCTGACAATCTCACACTTACTGCGTCACTGTCACCCTGAACCCCTCACACTCACTGCATCACTATCACCCTGACCCCGTCACCCTTACTGCATCACTATCACGCTGACCCCATCACACTTACTGTGTCACTATCACCCTGACCCCATTACACTTACTGCGACACTGTCTCCCTGACCCCCTCACACTTACTGCGTCACTATCACCCTGATCCCCTCACACTTACTGTGTCACTATCACCCTGATCCCCTCTCACTTACTGCATCACTATCACCCTGATGCCATCACACTTACTCCGTCACTATCTCCCTGACCCCTCACACTTACTGCGACACTATCACCCTGACCCCGTCACCCTTACTGCATCACTATCACGCTGACCCCCTCACACTTACTGTGTCACTATCACCCTGACCCCATTACACTTACTGCGACACTGTCTCCCTGACCCCCTCACACTTACTGCGTCACTATCACCCTGACACCCTCACACTTACCGTGTCACTATCACCCTGATCCCATCACACTTACTGCATCACTATCACCCTGACTCCTTACACTCAATGCATCACTATCTGCCATATACCCTCACACTTACTGTGACACTATCTCCCTGATCTCCTCACACTTACTGCATCACGATCTCCCTGACCCCTCACATGAACTGCGTCACTATCACCCTGACCCCATCACACTTACTGCGTCAAAATCTCCCTAATTCCCTTACACTTACTGCGTCACTATATCCCCGATCCCCTCACAATTAGTGTGTCACTATAAACCTGACAATCTCACACTTACTGCGTCACTGTCACCCTGAACCCCTCACACTCACTGCATCACTATCTCCCTGACCCCTCACACTTACTGTGTCACTATCACGCTGACCCCATTACACTTACTGCGTCACTATCTCCCTGACCCCCTCACACTTACTGTGTCACTATCACCCGGATCCCCTCTCACTTACTGCATCACTATCACCCTGATGCCATCACACTTACTCCGTCACTATCTCCCTGACCCCTCACACTTACCGTGTCACTATCACCCTGATCCCATCACACTTACTGCGTCACTATCACCCTGATCCCATCACACTTACTGCGACACTATCACGCTGACACCCTAACAATTACCGTGTCACTATCACCCTGATCCCCTCACACTTACTGCGTCACTGTCTCCCTGACCCCTCACCCTTACTGCATCACTATCACGCTGACCCCCTCACACTTACTGTGTCACTATCACCCTAACCCCATTACACTTACTGTGTCACTATTACCCTGACCCCATCACACTTACTGTGTCACTATCACCCTGATCCCTTCAGACTTCCTGCATCACTATCATCCTGACCCCATCACACTTACTGCGTCTCTATCACCCTGACCCCATCACACTTACTGCGTCACTGTCATCGTGACCCCATCACACTTAGTGCATCACTATCACCGTGACCCCATCACACTTAGTGCATCACTATCACACTGACCCCCTCACACTTACTGCATCACTATCTCCCTGATCCCATCACACTTACTGCGTCACTAACACCCTGATACACTCACACTTATTGAGTCACTATCTCCCTGACACCCTCACACTTACTGCATCACTATCACCCTGATCCCCTCACACTTACTGCGTCACTGTCTCCCTGACCCCTCACACTTACTGCGACACTATCACGCTGACCCCATTACACTTACTGCGTCACTATCTCCCTGACCCCCTCACACTTACTGTGTCACTATCACCCGGATCCCCTCTCACTTACTGCATCACTATCACCCTGATGCCATCACACTTACTCCGTCACTATCTCCCTGACCCCTCACACTTACCGTGTCACTATCACCCTGATCCCATCACACTTACTGCGTCACTATCACCCTGATCCCATCACACTTACTGCGACACTATCACGCTGACACCCTAACAATTACCGTGTCACTATCACCCTGATCCCCTCACACTTACTGCGTCACTGTCTCCCTGACCCCTCACCCTTACTGCATCACTATCACGCTGACCCCCTCACACTTACTGTGTCACTATCACCCTGACCCCATTACACTTACTGTGTCACTATTACCCTGACCCCATCACACTTACTGTGTCACTATCACCCTGATCCCTTCAGACCTCCTGCATCACTATCATCCTGACCCCATCACACTTACTGCGTCTCTATCACCCTGACCCCATCACACTTACTGCGTCACTGTCATCGTGACCCCATCACACTTAGTGCATCACTATCACCGTGACCCCATCACACTTAGTGCATCACTATCACACTGACCCCCTCACACTTACTGCATCACTATCTCCCTGATCCCATCACACTTACTGCGTCACTAACACCCTGATACACTCACACTTATTGAGTCACTATCTCCCTGACACCCTCACACTTACTGCATCACTATCACCCTGATCCCCTCACACTTACTGCGTCACTGTCTCCCTGACCCCTCACACTTACTGCGACACTATCACGCTGACACCCTCACAATTACCGTGTCACTATCACCCTGATCCCCTCACACTTACTGCGTCACTGTCTCCCTGATCCCATCACCCTTACTGCATCACTATCACGCTGACCCCCTCACACTTACTGTGTCACTATCACCCTGACCCCATTACACTTACTGTGTCACTATTACCCTGACCCCATCACACTTACTGTGTCACTATCACCCTGATCCCTTCAGACTTCCTGCATCAGCCTTACTACCTCACACGTACTGTGTTACTATCACCCTGACTGCCTCAAACTTACTGCATCACAATTACTGTGTCACTATCAGCCTGACACCCCCCCACCCCCCAGACACTAATCGGGTCACTAGCACCCTGACCCCCTCACACTCATTACATCACTATCACCCTGACCCCCTCACACTCATTGCGTCACTATCACCCTGACCCCCTCACACTTATGGCATAACTATCAGCCTGACCCCATCACACCTTCTTCCTCACTATCAGCCCGCTGCCCTCACACTTATTCCGTCTCTATCAGATAGACTGCCTCACACTTACTGTGTCACTATCAGCCTGACCGCCTCACACTTACTGTGTCACTATCAGGCTGATGCTCTCACACTTACTGTGTCACTATCAGCCTGACAGCCTCACACTTACTGTGTCACTATCAGCCTGACCATCTCACACTTACTGCGTCACCATCAGACAGAGTGCCTCACACTTCCTGTGTCACTATCAGGCTGATGCTCTCACACTTACTGTGCCACTGTCAGGCTGATGCTCTCACACTTACTGTGTCACTATCAGCCTGACCATCTCACACTTACTGCATCACCATCAGACAGACTGCCTCACACTTACTGTGTCACTGTCAGGCTGATGCTCTCACACTTACTGTGTCACTATCACCTTAAGCTCTCACACTTACTGCGTCACTATCACCCTGATGCCCTCACACTTACTGTGTCACTATCAGCCTGACCATCTCACACTTACTGTGTCACTATCAGCCTGATGCTCCCACACTTACTGCGTCACTATCACCCTGATGCCCTCATATATACCCTTAAAGACTTACCTTGAGTGTGGGAGTCCTCCATTTCTGTTTTGCAGCCGCAGCAGCAGTGTGAAGGGCGGGAGCTTGCACTAGGGGCCTGTCGGGAGTGGTCAGTCACTAAGTTGAGCTTTCACATTTGAAATCAGAGAGCAGAGGTTTCTGGGAAAGGAGGGACTTGTTCCATCCAGAAAGATCAGTCAGTGTTTTCGAAACCTGAGACCCTACCAATGTAGGGCCTCCCACCCAACCACCTCCTCTAACCTTAGAGACCAGGGACACATCAGCTAATTGTCTCTTCTTTTTGACTTTCTGATAAGGGGACAAGCAGGGATGGCAGTGCAGGGAGAGCAATGTTCCTCCTGCATGATGTTTGAGGTGAGGGATGCCATTAGTGTCCCATCCCAAGTACATCTGCAGGAAGTGCACTCAGCTCTCGCTCCTCCAAGACCGTGTTAGGGAACTGGAGCGGGAGCTGGATGAATGTCGGATCACTCGGGAGGCAGAGGATGGGATAGGTTAGAGTTGCAGGGAAGTGTTACTTTTAGGCATGGAGAGAGCTGTGTGACTGTTTGAAGGGGAAAAAACAGTCAGTGGAGGGATCCCCTGTGGTCGTTCCCTTGAAAAACATGTATACCGGTTTGGATACTGTTGAGGGGTATGCAGTGGGGCCCAGGTCTCTGGCACAGAGCCTGTCCCTGTTGCACAGAAGAGAAGGAGGGAAAGGAGGAGAGTGTTAGTCATTGGGGACTCAATAGTTAGAGGGTCAGATAGAAGGTTTGTTGGAAACGAAAGAGACCCGGGGTTGGTGTGTTGCCCCCCAGGTGCCAGGGTCCATGATGTCTCAGATCGTATCTTTGGGGTCCTGAAGGGAGAGGGTGACCAGCCTCAAGTCGTGGTCCATGTAGGTACCAACAACATAGATAGAAAGAGGGATAGGGATGTAAGGCAGGATTTCAGGGAGCTAGGGTGGAAGCTGAGAGCTAGAACAAACAGAGTTGTTATCTCTGGTTTGTTACCCGCGCCACGTGATATCGAGGCAAGGAATAGGGAGAGATATCAGCGGAACACGTGGCTGCAAGGGTTTCAGGTACTTGGATAATTGGGGCTCATTCTGGGGAAGGTGAGATTTGAGTCGTCATTATCTACAGGTTCAGTACCAGAGGACTGGAGGATTGTAAATGTTGTGCCCTTATTCAAGAAGGGCAGTAGAGATGACCCAGGTAATTATAGACCAGTGAGCCTTACTTCGGTTGGAGGAAAGGCTTTGGAAAGGATTATAAGAGATAAGATTTATAATCATCCAGCAAGCAACAATTTGATTTCAGGTAGTCAACATGGTTTCGTCAAGGGCAGGTCGTGTCTCACCAACCTCAGTGAGTTTTTTGAGAAGGTGGCCAAGCATGTAGATGAGGGTCGGGCAGTTGACGTGGTGTACATGGCCTTCAGTAAAGCCTTTGATAAGACAATAGACAATAGACAATAGGTGCAGGAGTAGGCCATTCAGCCCTTCGAGCCTGCACCGCCATTCAATATGATCATGGCTGATCATTCCTAATCAGTATCCTGTTCCTGCCTTATCTCCATAACTCTTGATTCCACTATCTTGGAGAGCTCTATCCAACTCTTTCTTAAATGAATCCAGAGACTGGGGCTCCACTGCCCTCTGGGGCAGAGCATTCCACACAGCCACCACTCTCTGGGGGAAGAAGTTTCTCCTGAGCTCTGTCCTAAATGGTCTACCCCGTATTTTTAAGCTGTGTCCTCTGGTTCGGCACTCACCCATCAGCGGAAACATGTTTCCTGCTGCCAGAGTGTCCAATCCTTTGATAATCTTATATGTCTCAATCAGATCCCCTCTCAGTCTTCTAAACTCAAGGGTATACAAGCCCAGTCGCTCCAGTCTTTCAGTGTAAGGTAATCCTGCCATTCCAAGAATTGACCTGGTGAACCTACGCTGCACTCCCTCAATAGCCAGAATGTCTTTCCTCAAATTTGGAGACCAGAACTGCACACAATATTCCCGGTTTGGTCTCACCAGGGCCCTGTACAGCTGCAGAAGAACCTCTTTGCTTCTATACTCAATCCCTCTTGTTATGAAGGTCAGCATGCTATTAGCCTTCTTCACTACCTGCTGTACCTGCATGCTTACCTTCATTGACTGGTGTACAAGAACACCCAGATCTCTCTGTACTGCTCCTTTACCTAAATTGATTCCATTTAGGTAGTAATCTGCCTTCCTGTTCTTGCCACCAAAGTGTATAACCATACATTTATCCACATTAAACTGCATCTACCATGCATCTGACCACTCACCTCACGTGTTCAGGTCACCCTGTAATCTCCTAACATCCTCCTCACATTTCACCCTGCCACCCAGCTTAGTATCATCAGCAAATTTGCTAATGTTATTACTAATACCATCTTCTATATCATTAATGTATATTGTAAAAAGCTGCAGTCCCAGCACGGATCTCTGTGGTACCCCACTGGTCACTGCCTGCCATTCCGAAATGGAGCCGTTTATCACTACTCATTGTTTCCTGTCAGTCAACCAACTTTCAATCCAAGTTAGTACTTTTCCCCAATAGAATGCGCCCTAATTTTGCTCACTAAACTCCTATTTGGGACTTTATCAAAAGCTTTCTGAAAGTCCAGGTCTGGAACACAGTGCCTGAGAGAGTGGGATAGGCCGGATTAATCCAGGGGTTAGGGTCTGGAACACAGTGCCTGAGAGTGTAGTAAAGGCCGGATGAATACAGGGGTTAGGGTCTGGAACACAGTCTCCGAGAGTATGGGGAAGGCCGGATTAAACCAGTGGTTTGGGTCTGGAACAAAGTGTCTGAGAGTGTGGGATAGGCCGGATTAATCCAGGGGTTAGGGTCTGGAACACAGTGCCTGAGAGTGTGGGATAGTCCGGATTAATCCAGGGGTTAGGGTCTGGAACACAGTACCTGAGAGTGTGGGGGAGGCTGGATTAATCCAGGGGTTAGGGTCTGGAACACAGTGCCTGAGAGTGTAGTAAAGGCCGGATGAATACAGGGGTTAGGGACTGGAACACAGTCTCCGAGAGTATGGGGAAGGCCGGATTAAACCAGTGGTTTGGGTCTGGAACAAAGTGTCTGAGAGTGTGGGATAGGCCGGATGGATCCAGGGGTTAGGGTCTGGAACACAGTCTCCGAGAGTATGGGGAAGGCCGGATTAAACCAGTGGTTTGGGTCTGGAACAACGTGTCTGAGAGTGTGGGATAGGCCGGGTCAATCCAGGTGTTCGCTTCTGGAATACAGAGTCTGTGCGTGTGGGATAGGCCGGGGTAATCCAGGGGTTAGGGTTTAGTAACACAGTACCTGAGAGTGTGGGGTAGGCCGGGTTAATCCAGGGGTTAGGGTCTGGGACTCAATGTCTCAGAGTGTGGGATAGGCTGGAAAAATCCAGGGGTTAGGGTCAGGAACACAGTGCCTGTGAGCATAGGAAAGGCTGGATTAATCCAGGGGTTAGGGTCTGGAACACATTGCCTGAGAGTGTGAGATAGACCGGATTAATCCAGAGGATAGGGTCAGGAAAACAGTGCCTGAGAGAGTGGGATAGGCCGTTTTAATCCAGGGGGTTAGGGTCTGGAACACAGTGCCTGAGAGTGTGGGATCGGCCGGATTAATCCAGAGGATAGGGTCAGGAAAACAGTGCCTGAGAGAGTGGGATAGGCCGGTTTAATCCAGATGATAGGGTCTGGAACACAGTGCCTGAGAGAGTGGGATAGGCCGTTTTAATCCAGGGGGTTAGGGTCTGGAATACAGTGCCTGAGAGAATGGATTAGGCCGTTTTAATCCAGGGGGTTAGGGTCTGGAACACAGTGCCTGAGAGAGTGGGATAGGCCGTTTTAATCCAGGGGGTTAGGGTCTGGAACACAGTGCCTGAGAGTGTGGGATCGGCCGGATTAATCCAGAGGATAGGGTCAGAAAAACAGTGCCTGAGAGAGTGGGATAGGCCGGTTTAATCCAGATGATAGGGTCTGGAACACAGTGCCTGAGAGAGTGGGATAGGCCGTTTTAATCCAGGGGCTTAGGGTCTGGAATACAGTGCCTGAGAGATTGGGATAGGCCAGGTCAATCCAGGGTTGAGGGTCTGGAATACATTGTCTGAGAGAGTGGGATAGGCTGGATTAATCCATAGATTAGAGTGGGGAACACAGTGCCTGAGAGTGTGGGGTATGCCAGGTCAATCCAGTGGTTATGGTCTGGAACAGTGCCTGAGAGTGTGGGAGAGGCCGTTTTAATCCAGGAGTTAGGGTCTGGAATACGTGCCTGAGAGAGTGGGATAGGCCAGGTCAATCCAGGTGTTAGGTTCTCGAATACAGTGTCTGAGAGTATGGGATAGGCCGGATCAATCCAGGTGTTAGTGCGTGGAACACAGCGCCTAGGAGTGTGGGATAGGTTGGATTAATCCAGGGGTTAGTGTCTGGAACACAGTGCCTGAGAGTGTGGGATAGGCCGGATTAATCCAGGGGTTAGGGTCTGGAACACAGTGCCTGAGAGTGTGGGATTTGCCGGATAAATCCAGGGGTTAGGATCTGGAACACAGTGCCTGACAGTGTGAGGTAGGCCAGATTAGTCCAGAGGTTAGGGTCTGGAACACAGTACCTGAGAGTGTGGGATAGGTGGGAATAATCCGGGGGTTAGGATCTGTAACACAGTGTCTGAGAGTGTTCGGGAGACCGAGTCAATCCAGGGCTTAGGGTCTACATAGAACATAGAACAATACAGCACAGAACAGGCCCTTCGGCCCACGATGTTGTGCCGAACATTTGTCCTAGCTAAGCACCCATCCATGTACCTATCCAATTGCCGCTTAAAGGTCACCAAAGATTCTGACTCTGCCACTCCCACAGGCAGCGCATTCCATGCCCCCACCACTCTCTGGGTAAAGAACCTACCCCTGACATCTCACCTATACCTTCCACCCTTCACCTTAAATTTATGTCCCTTTGTAACACTCTGTTGTACCCGGGGAAAAAGTTTCTGACTGTCTACTCTATCTATTCCTCTGATCATCTTATAAACCTCTATCAAGTCACCCCTCATCCTTCGCCGTTCCAACGAGAAAAGGCCTAGCACTCTCAACCTATCCTCGTACGACCTATTCTCCATTCCAGGCAACATCCTGGTAAATCTTCTCTGCACCCTCTCCAAAGCTTCCACATCTTTCCTAAAGTGAGGCGACCAGAACTGCACACAGTACTCCAAATGTGGCCTAACCAAAGTCCTGTACAGTTGCAACATCACTTCACGACTCTTGAATTCAATCCCTCTGCTAATGAACGCTAATGAACACAGTTCCTGAGAATTTGGGATAGGCCGTTTTAATCCAGGGGTTAGGGTCTGGAACACAGTGCCTGACGGAGTGGGAGAGGCCAGGTCAATCCAGGGTTGAGGGTCTGGAACACATTGTCTGAGAGAGTGGGATAGGCTGGATTAATCCAGGGATTAGGGTCTGGAACACAGTGCCTGAGAGTGTGGGATAGGCTGTTTTAATCCAGGGGTTAGGGTCTGGAACACAGTGCCTGAGGGAGTGGGATAGGCTGGATTAATCCAGGGGTTAGGGTCTCGAACAGAGTGTCTGAGAGTGTGGGATAGGCCGGATTAAGCCATAGGTTAGGGTCTGGAACAGTGTCTGAGAGTGTGGGGTAGGCCAGGTCAATCCAGGGGTTAGGGTCTGGAACACAGTGTCTGAGAGTGTGGGGTAGGCCAGGTCAATCCAGGGGTTAGGGTCTGGAACACAGTGTCTGAGAGTGTGGGTAGGCCGAGTCAATCCAGTGGTTATGGCCAGGATCAGTGCCTGAGAGTGTGGGATAGGCCGTTTTAATCCAGGAGTTACGGTCTGGAATACGTGCCTGAGAGAGTGGGATAGGCCAGGTCAATCCAGGGTGGAGGATCTGGAATATATTGTCTGAGAGAGTGGGATAGGCTGGATTAATCCAGGGGTTAGGTTCTGGAACACAGTGCCTGAGAGTGTGGGGTAGGCCAGGTCAATCCAGGTGTTAGGGTCTGGAATACAGTGTCTAAGAGTTTGGGACAGGCCGGATCAATCCAGGGGTTAGGCTCTGGAACATAGTGCCTAAGAGTGTGCAGGAGGCCGGATTTATCCAGGGGTTAGGGTCTGGAACACAGTGTCTGAGAATGTGGGTTAGGCCAGATTAATCCAGGGGTTAGGGTCTGGAACATAGTGTCTGAGAATGTGTGTTAGGCCGGATTCATCCAGGAGTTAGGCTCTGGAACACAGTGCCTGAGAGTGTGCGGAAGGCCAGGTCAATACAGTGGTTATGGTCAGGAACAGTGCCTGAGAGCGTGGGATAGGCCGTTTTAATCCAGGAGTTAGGATCTGGAATATGTGCCTGAGAAAGTGGGATAGGCCAGGTCAATCCAGGGTTGAGGGCTGGAATACATTATCTGAGAGAGTGAGATAGGCTGGATTAATTCAGGGGTTAGGTTCTGGAACACAGTGCCTGAGAGATTGGGATAGGCCGGATTAATCCAGGGGTTAGGGTCGGGAAAACAGTGCCTGAGAGTGTGGGATAGGGCAGTTTCATACAGGGATTATGTCTGGAACACAGTGCCCGAGAGTATGGTGGTGGTCGGTTTAATGTTGGGGTTAGTGTCTGGAACACAGTGCCTGAGAGTGTGGGGAGGCCGGATTAATCCAGGGGTTAGGGTCTGGAACACAGTGTCTGAGAATGTGGGTTAGGCCGGATTCATCCAGGGGTTAGGCTCTGGAAAACAGTACCTGAGAGTGCGGGAGAGGTGGGAATAATCCGGGGTTTAGGACTGTAACACAGTTCCTGAGAATTTGGGATAGGTCGGATTAATCCAGCGGTTAGAGTCTGGAACACAGTGCCTAGGAGTGTGGGATAGTCTGGATTAATCCAGGGGTTAGATTCTGGAACACAGTGCCTGAGAATATGGGTTAGGCCGTTTTAATTCAGGGGTTAGGGTCTGGAATACAGTGCCTGAGAGAGTGGGATAGTCCGGATTTATCCAGGAGTTAGGGTCTGGAACACAGTGTCAGAGAATGTGGGTTAGGCCCGATTAATCCAGGGGTTAGGCTCTGGAACACAGTGCCTGAGAGTGTGCGGGAGGCCGAATTAATTCAGGGGTTAGGGTCTGGAACACAGTGCCTGAGAGATTGGGACAGGCCGGATTAATCCAGGGGTTAGGGTCGGGAAAACAGTGCCTGAGAGTGTGGGATAGGGCAGTTTCATACAGGGATTATGTCTGGAACACAGTGCCCGAGAGTATGGTGGTGGTCGGTTTAATGTTGGGGTTAGTGTCTGGAACACAGTGCCTGAGAGTGTGGGGAGGCCGGATTAATCCAGGGGTTAGGGTCTGGAACACAGTGTCTGAGAATGTGGGTTCGGCCGGATTAATCCAGGGGTTAGGGTCTGGAACACAGTGTCTGAGAGTGTGGGATAGGCCGGATTAATCCAGGGGTTAGGGTCTGGAACACAGTGCCTGAGAGTGTGGGATAGGCCGGATTAATCCAGGGGTTAGGGTGTAGAACAAAGTGCCTGAGAGTGTGGGATAGGCCGGATTAATCCACTGTTAGGGTCTGGAACACAGTGTCTGAGGGTGTGGAATAGGCCGGTCAATCCAGGGGTTAGTGTCTGGAACACAGTGTCTGAGAGTATGGGATAGGCCGGATTAATCCAGGGGTTAGGGTCTGGAACAAAGTGCCTGAGAGTGTGGGATAGGCCGGATTAATCCACTGTTAGGGTCTGGAACACAGTGCCTGAAAGTGTGTGATACGCCGGATTAATCCAGGGGTTAGTGTCTGGAACACAGTGTCTGAGGGTGTGGAATAAGCCGGTCAATCCAGGGGTTAGTGTCTGGAACACAGTGTCTGAGTGTGTTGGTTTGGCTGGATTAATCAATGGTTTAGGGTCTGGAACACAGTGCCTGACAGTGTGGGATAGGGCGGATTAATCCAGGGGTTAGTGTCTGGAACACAGTTTCTGAGAGTGTGGGATAGGCCAGGTTAATCCAGGAGTTTTGGTCTGGAATACAGTTTCTGAGAGTGTGGGATGGGCCAGATTAATGCAGGGTTTAGAGTCTGAAAGAGAGTGCCTGAGAGTCAGGGACAGGCCAGATTAATCCAGGGGTTAGGGTCTGGAACACAGTGTCTGAGAGTGTGGAATAGGCCGGTCAATCCAGGGGTTAGTGTCTGGAACGCTGTGCCTGAGAGTGTGGGATAGGCCGGATTAATCCATGGATTATGTTCTGGAACACACTGCCTGAGAATGTGGGGGAGGCTGGATTAATCCAGGCGTTAGGGTGTGGAACACAGTGCCTGAGAGCGTGGGATAGACCAGATTAATTCAAGGATTTAGGGTCTGGAAGATTGTGCCTGAGAGAGTGGGATAGGCTGAAATAATCCAGGGTTAAGGGTCTGTAAAACAGTTTCTGAGGGTGTGGGTTTGGCTGGATTAATCCAGGTGTTAGGGTTTGGAACACAACGCCTGAGAGTGTGGGATAGGCTGGATTAATCCGGGGGTTAGGGTCTGGAACAGAGTGCCTGATAGTGTGGGATACGCCGGAATAATCCAGGGGTTAGGGTGTGGAACACAGTGTCTGAGACTGGGGTATAGGCCGGTCAATCCAGGGGTTAGTGTCTGGAATGCAGTGCCTGAGAGTGTATGATAGACCGGGTCAATCCAGGGGTTAGTGTCTGGAATGCAGATTAATCCAGGGGTTATGGCCTGGAACACAGTGCCTGACAGTGTGGGATAGGGCGGATTAATCCAGGGGTTAGGGTCTGGAACACAGTGTCTGAGAGTGTGGAATAGGCCGGTCAATTCAGGGGTTAGTGTCTGGAACGCTGTGCCTGAGAGTGTGGGATAGGCCGGATTAATCCATGGATTATGTTCTGGAACACACTGCCTGAGAATGTGGGGGAGGCTGGATTAATCCAGGCGTTAGGGTGTGGAACACAGTGCCTGAGAGCGTGGGATAAACCAGATTAATTCAAGGATTTAGGGTCTGGAAGACTGTGCCTGAGAGAGTGGGATACGCCGGAATAATCCAGGGGTTAGGGTGTGGAACACAGTGTCTGAAACGGTGGGATAGGCCGGTCAATCCAGGGGTTAGTGTCTGGAATGCAGTGCCTGATCGTGCGGGATAGGGCGGATTAATCCAGGGGTTATGCTCTGGAACACAGTGCCTGAGAGTGTGCGGGATGCCAAATTAATTCAGGTGTTAGGGTTTGGAACACAGTGCCTTAGAGATTGGGATAGGCCGGATTAATCCATGGGTTAGTGTCTGGAAAACAGTGCCTGAAAGTGTGGGATAGGCCGGATTCATCCAGGGATTATGTCTGGAACACAGTGCCTGAGAGTGTGGTGATGGTCGGTTTAATGCTGGAGTTAGTGTCTGGAACACAGGATCTGAGAGTGTGGGGATGCCAGATTAATCCAGGGGTTCGGGACTCGAACACAGTGTCTGAGAATGTGGGATAGGCCGGATTAATCCAGAGGTTAGGGTCTGGATCACAGTGTCTGAGAATGTGGGGGAGGCCGGATTAATCCGGGGGTTAGGGTCTGGATCACAGTGTCTGAGAATGTGGGGGAGGCCGGATTAATCCGGGGGTTAGGGTCTGGATCACAGTGCCTGAGAGTGTGGGATTGGCCGGATAAATCCAGGGGTTAGGATCTGGAACATAGTGCCTGAGAGTGTGGGATAGGCCGGATTCATCGAGGGGTTAGGGTCAGGAACACAGTACCTGAGAGTGTGGGATAGGTGGGAATAATCCGGGGGTTAGGATCTGTAACACAGTGTCTGAGAGTGTTCGGGAGACCGAGTCAATCCAGGGCTTAGGGTCTACATAGAACATAGAACATAGAACAATACAGCACAGAACAGGCCCTTCGGCCCACGATGTTGTGCCGAACATTTGTCCTAGCTTAAGCACCCATCCATGTACCTATCCAAATGCCGCTTAAAGGTCACCAAAGATTCAAACTCTGCCACTCCCACAGGCAGCGCATTCCATGCCCCCACCACTCTCTGGGTAAAGAACCCACCCCTGACATCTCACCTATACCTTCCACCCTCCACCTTAAATTTATGTCCCTTTGTAACACTCTGTTGTACCCGGGGAAAAAGTTTCTGACTGTCTACTCTATCTATTCCTCTGATCATCTTATAAACCTCTATCAAGTCACCCCTCATCCTTCGCCGTTCCAACGAGAAAAGGCCTAGCACTCTCAACCTATCCTCGTACGACCTATTCTCCATTCCAGGCAACATCCTGGTAAATCTTCTCTGCACCCTCTCCAAAGCTTCCACATCTTTCCTAAAGTGAGGCGACCAGAACTGCACACAGTACTCCAAATGTGGCCTAACCAAAGTTCTGTACAGTTGCAACATCACTTCACGACTCTTGAATTCAATCCCTCTGCTAATGAACGCTAATGAACACAGTTCCTGAGAATTTGGGATAGGCCGTTTTAATCCAGGGGATAGGGTCTGGAACACAGTGCATGAGAGTGTGCAGGAGGCCGGATTTATCCAGGGGTTAGGGTCTGGAACACAGTGCCTGAGAGATTGGGATAGGCCGGATTATTCCAGGGGTTAGGGTCTGGAACACAGTGCCTGAGAGTGTGCGGGAGGCCGAATTAATTCAGGGGTTAGGGTCTGGAACACAGTGCCTGAGAGATTGGGATAGGCCGGATTATTCCAGGGGTTAGGATCAGGAAAACAGTGCCTGAGAGTGTGGGATAGGGCAGTTTCATACAGGGATTATGTCTGGAACACAGTGCCCGAGAGTGTGGGTTCGGCCGGATTAATCCAGGGGTTAGGGTCTGGAACACAGTGTCTGAGAGTATGGGATAGGCCGGATTAATCCAGGGGTTAGGGTGTAGAACAAAGTGCCTGAGAGTGTGGGATAGGCCGGATTAATCCACTGTTAGGGTCTGGAACACAGTGCCTGAAAGTGTGCGATACGCCGGATTAATCCAGGGGTTAGTGTCTGGAACACAGTGTCTGAGGGTGTGGAATAGGCCGGTCAATCCAGGGGTTAGTGTCTGGAACACAGTGTCTGAGGGTGTGGGTTTGGCTGGATTAATCGAAGGCTTAGGGTATTGGACACAGTGCCTGAGAGTGTGGAATAGGCCGGTCAATCCAGGGGTTAGTGTCTGGAACGCTGTGCCTGAGAGTGTGGGATATGGCGGATTAATCCAGGGGTTTTAGTCTGTAATACGTTTCTGAGAGTGTGGGATGGGCCAGATTAATGCAGGGTTTAGGGTCTGAAACAGAGTGGCTGGGAGTCAGGGATAGTCCAGATTAATCCAGGGGTTAGGCTCTGGAACACAGTGCCTGAGAGTGTGCGGGAGGCTGAATTAATGCAGGTATGATGGTCTGGAACACAGTGCCTGAAAGTGTGCGATAGGCCGGATGAATCCAGGGGTTAGTGTCTGTAACACAGTGTCTGAGTGTGTTGGTTTGGCTGGATTAATCGATGGTTTAGGGTCTGGAACACAGTGCCTGACAGTGTGGGTTTGGCCGGATTAATCCAGGTGTTAGGGTCTGGAATACAGTGCCTGAGAGTATGGGATAGGGCGGATTAATCCAGGGGTTAGTGTCTGGAACACAGTTTCTGAGAGTGTGGGATAGGCCAGATTAATCCAGGAGTTTTGGTCTGGAATACAGTTTCTGAGAGTGTGGGATGGGCCAGATTAATGCAGGGTTTAGAGTCTGAAAGAGAGTGCCTGAGAGTCAGGGACAGGCCAGATTAATCCAGGGGTTATGGCCTGGAACACAGTGCCTGACAGTGTGGGATAGGGCGGATTAATCCAGGGGTTAGGGTCTGGAACACAGTGTCTGAGAGTGTGGAATAGGCCGGTCAATTCAGGGGTTAGTGTCTGGAACGCTGTGCCTGAGAGTGTGGGATAGGCCGGATTAATCCATGGATTATGTTCTGGAACACACTGCCTGAGAATGTGGGGGAGGCTGGATTAATCCAGGCGTTAGGGTGTGGAACACAGTGCCTGAGAGCGTGGGATAGACCAGATTAATTCAAGGATTTAGGGTCTGGAAGACTGTGCCTGAGAGAGTGGGATACGCCGGAATAATCCAGGGGTTAGGATGTGGAACACAGTGTCTGAAACGGTGGGATAGGCCGGTCAATCCAGGGGTTAGTGTCTGGAATGCAGTGCCTGATCGTGCGGGATAGGGCGGATTAATCCAGGGGTTATGCTCTGGAACACAGTGCCTGAGAGTGTGCGGGATGCCAAATTAATTCAGGTGTTAGGGTTTGGAACACAGTGCCTTAGAGATTGGGATAGGCCGGATTAATCCAGGGGTTAGGGTCTGGAAAACAGTGCCTGAGAGTGTGGGAGAGGCCGGATTCATCCAGGGATTATGTCTGGAACACAGTGCCTGAGAGTGTGGTGATGGTCGGTTTAATGCTGGAGTTAGTGTCTGGAACACAGGATCTGAGAGTGTGGGGATGCCGGATTAATCCAGGGGTTCGGGATTCGAACACAGTGTCTGAGAATGTGGGATAGGCCGGGTCAATCCAGGGGTTAGAGTCTGGAACGCAGTGCCTGACAGTGCGGGATAGGGCGGATTTATCCAGGGGTTAGGGTCTGGAATATAGTATCTGAGATTGTGGGATAGGCCAGATTAATGCAGGGTTTAGGGTCTGAAAGAGAGGGCCCGAGAGTCAGGGATAGGCCAGATTAATCCAGGGTTTAGGGTCTGGAACAAAGTGCCTGAGAGTGTGAGGTAGGCTGGATTAATCCAGGGGATTGGGTCTGGAACACAGTGCCTGAGAGTGTGGGATAGGCCGGATTAATCCAGGGTTTATTGTCGGGAATACAATGTCTGAGTGTATGGTTGTGGTCGGTTTAATACAGGGGTTAGTGTCTGGAACACAGTGTCAGAGAGTGTGGGATAGGCCAGATGAATCCAGGGTTTAGGGTCTGTAAAACAGTGTCTGAGGGTGTGGGTTTGGATGGATTAATCGAATGTTTAGGGTCTGGAACACAGTGCCTGAGAGTGTGGGATTGGCTGGATTAATCCAGGGGTTTTGGTCTGGAACGCAGTGCCTGAGAGTGTGGGATAGGTAGGATTAATCCAGGGGTTAGGCTCTGGAACACAGTGGTAAAAACAATGACTGCAGATGCTGGAAACCATATTCTGGATCAGTGGTGCTGGAAGAGCACAGCAATTCAGGCAGCATCCGAGGACAGGCAAAATCGACATTTCGGGCAAAAGCCCTTCATTAGGAATAAAGTCAGAGAGCCTGAAGCGTGGAGAGATAAGCTAGAGGAGGGTGGGGGTGGGGGTGGGGATAGAGTAGTATAGAGTACAATAGGTCAGTGGGGAAGGAGATGAAGGTGATAGGTCAGGGAGGAGAGGGTGGAGTGGATAGGTGGAAAAGGAGCTGGGCAGGTCGGACAAGTCCGGACAAGTCAGGGGATTGTGTTGCTGGAGGTTAGAAACTAGGGTGAGGTGGGGGAAGGGGAAATGAGGAAACTGTTGAAATCCACATTGATGCCCTGGGGTTGAAGTGTTCCGAGGCGGAAGATGAGGCGTTCTTCTTCCATGCGTCTGGTGGTGAGGGAGCGGCGGTGGAGGAGGCCCAGCACCTCCATATCCTCGGCAGAGTGGGAGGGGGAGTTGAAATGTTGAGCCACTGGGCGATTTGGTTGATTGGTGCGGGTGTCTCTGAGATGTTCCCTAAAGCGCTCTGCTAGGAGGCGCCCAGTCTCCCCAATGTAGAGGAGACCGCATCGGGAGCAATGGATGCAATAGATGATATGAGTGGATGTGCAGGTAAAACTTTGATGGATGTGGAAGGCTCCTTTAGGGCCTTGGATAGAGGTGAGGGAGGAGGTGTGGGCGCAGGTTTTACAGTTCCTGCGGTGGCAGGGGAAAGTGCCAGGATGGGAGGGTGGGTCGTAGGGGGGCGTGGACCTGACCAGGTAGTCACGGAGGGAACGGTCTTTGCGGAAGGTGGAGAGGGGTGGGGAGGGAAATATATCCCTAGTGGTGGGGTCTGTTTGGAGGTGGCGGAAATGTCGGCGGATGATTTGGTTTATGCAAAGGTTGGTAGGGTGGAAGGTGAGCACCAGGGGCGTTCTGTCCTTGTTACGGTTGGAGGGGTTGGGTCTGAGGGCGGAGGTGCGGGATGTGGATGAGATGCGTTGGAGGGCATCTTTAACCAGGTGGGAAGGGAAATTGCGGTCTCTAAAGAAGGAAGCCATCTGGTGTGTTCTATGGTGGAACTGCTCCTCCTGGGAGCAGATACGGCGGAGGCGGAGGAATTGGGAATACGGGATGGCATTTTATGCAAGAGGTAGGGTGGGAAGAGGTGTAATCCTCAGGAGAATTCATACTTTCAACAAACAGTATTTCAATTCCATCTCAAACATCAAAAACTGTAAGTACAACAAACTTTTATCTACCCACCTCCATAACCAGCGCTCCTCAAACATTCCAGAAGATTCCCCTGGCCTCGGAAACGCCATTAGCCATGCGGCTGATGCAGCTGCCACCCCCACGCTGATTGATGATGTCACTTCTGCCCCCATCATGGCCACTCCCACAGCCACTTCCGGCCCTCACATCATCGCCGATGCCACACGCTCAGTGACTTCCGCCACCCCTACTGCCGTGTCTGCCACCACTTCCGACCCCACCAGCGCCACTCACCTGCATTCTGCTGACACGCCCCCCACAGACCCCACTGTCACTATCCGCACCCCCCAGAACCCCGAGGGGAACACTACCCCTGCTCATGACTCTACCCCCATTCCCCCCACCATCACACCCACTCCAGGTACTGGCTCTGACCCCACTCCCAGCTCTACACCCACACCAGCTCCCAGCTCCCAGCCCTGCCGAGTTTTCACCATCCCCCCAGACCTCCCCCTCACTGAGGACGAACGATCAGTCCTCTGCAAAGGACTCACCTTCATCCCCCTCCGTCCACGCATCAATGAATTTAATACACGCCGTGACATCGAACAATTCCCGCCTCAGGCGACTGACTGTGTGGAGTTTGCACGTTCTCCCTGTGTCTGTGTGGGTTTCCTCCGGGTGCTCCGGTTTCCTCCCACAGTCCAAAGATGTGCAGGTCAGGTGAATTGGCCATGCTAAATTGTCCCTAGTGTTAGGTAAGGGGTAAATGTAGGGGTATGGGTGGGTTGCGCTTCGGCGGGTCGGTGTGGACTTGTTGGGCCGAAGGGCCTGTTTCTACACTGTAAGTAATCTAATCTAATCTAATCTGTAAATTCTTCCGTCGCCTCCGCCTCCGAGCTTACTTTCACAATCAGGACCCCGGCCCACCTTCCGAGGACCCCTTCGCCCACCTCCAACACACTGCATCCACCTGGACACCCCGCGCTGGCCTATTACCTGCCCTCGACCTCTTCATTTCCAACTGCCGCCGGGACATTAACCGCCTCAACCTGTCGATCCCCCACCCCACTCCAACCTCTCACCCTCACAACGCACAGCCCTCCAATCCCTCTGCTCCAATCCTGACCTCACCATCAAGCCAGCGGACAAAGGGGGCGCAGTGGTAGTCTGGCGCACTGACCTCTACCCCGCTGAAGCCAAACGCCAACTCGAGGACACCTCTTCCTACCGCCCCCTTGACCATGACCCCACTCCCCATCACCAAACCATCATCTCCCAGACCATACAGAACCTCATCACCTCAGGAGATCTCCCACCCACAGCTTCCAACCTCATAGTCCGGGAACCCCGCACTGCCCGGTTCTACCTCCTTCCCAAGATCCACAAGGCTGACCACCCTGGCCGACCCATTGTCTCAGCATGCTCCTGCCCCACTGAACTCATCTCTACCTACCTCGACACTGTCCTATTCCCCGAGTCCAGGAACTCTCCACATACGTTCGAGACACCACCCACTCCCTCCACCTCCTCCAAGACTTCCGTTTCCCCGGCCCCCAACGCCTCATCTTCACCATGGATATCCAATCCCTCTACACCTCCATCCGCCATGACCAGGGCCTCCAAGCCCTCCGTTTTTTCCTCTCCAGACGTTCCCAACAGTACCCCTCCACCGACACTCTCATTCGTTTGGCCGAACTGGTCCTCACCCTTAACAATTTCTCCTTTGAATCCTCCCACTTCCTCCAGACCAAAGGGGTAGCCATGGGCACACGTATGGGCCCCAGCTATGCCTGTCACTTTGTTGGCTACGTAGAGCAGTTGATCTTCCGTAATTACACCGGCACCACTCCCCACCTCTTCCTCCGCTACATTGATGACTGCATTGGCGCCACCTCGTGCTCCCGCGAGGAGGTTGAGCAATTCATCAACTTCACCAACACATTCCACCCTGACCTTAAATTTACCTGGACCATCTCTGACACCTCCCTCCCCTTCCTGGACCTCTGCATCTCCATCAGTGACGACCAACTTGACACTGACATCTTCTACAAACCCACCGACTCCCACAGCTGCCTGGATTACACCTCTTCCCACCCTACCTCTTGCAAAAATGCCATCCCGTATTCCCAATTCCTCCGCCTCCGCCGTATCTGCTCCCAGGAGGAGCGGTTCCACCATAGAACACACCAGATGGCCTCCTTCTTTAGAGACCGCAATATCCCTTCCCACCTGGTTAAAGATGCCCTCCAACGCATCTCTTCCACATCCCGCACCTCCGCACTCAGACCCAACCCCTCCAACCGTAACAAGGACAGAACGCCCCTGGTGCTCACCTTCCACCCTACCAACCTTCGCATAAACCAAATCATCCGCCGACATTTCCGCCACCTCCAAACAGACCCCACCACCAGGGATATATTTCCCTCCCCACCCCTCTCCGCCTTCCACAAAGACCTTTCCCTCCGTGACTACCTGGTCAGGTCCATGCCCCCCTACGACCCACCCTCCCATCCTGGCACTTTCCCCTGCCACCACAGGAACTGTAAAACCTGCGCCCACACCTCCTCCCTCAACTCTATCCAAGGCCCCAAAGGAGTTTTCCACATCCATCAAAGTTTTACCTGCACATCCACTAATATCATCTATTGTATCCGTTGCTCCCGATGCGGTCTCCTCTACATTGGGGAGACTGGGCGCCTCCTAGCAGAGCGCTTTAGGGAACATCTCAGAGACACCCACACCAATCAACCAAATCGCCCAGTGGCTCAACATTTCAACTCCCCCTCCCACTCTGCCGAGGATATGGAGGTGCTGGGCCTCCTCCACCGCCGCTTCCTCACCACCAGACGCCTGGAGGAAGAACGCCTCATCTTCCGCCTCGGAACACTTCAACCCCAGGGCATCAATGTGGATTTCAACAGTTTCCTCATTTCCCCTTCCCCCACCTCATCCTAGCTTCTAACCTCCAGCAACTCGATCCCCTGACCTGTCCGGACTTGTCCGACCTGCCCAGCTCCTTTTCCACCTATCCACTCCACCCTCTCCTCCCTGACCTATCACCTTCATCTCCTTCCCCACTGACCTATTGTACTCTATGCCACTCTCTCACCACACCCACCCTCCTCTAGCTTATCTCTCCACGCTTCAGGCTCTCTGCCTTTATTCCTGATGAAGGGCTTTTGCCCGAAACGTCGATTTTGCCTGTCCTTGGATGCTGCCTGAATTGCTGTGCTCTTCCAGCACCACTGATCCAGAATCTGGTTTCCAGCATCTGCTGTCATTGTTTTTACCTCACTGATTCTGTGATGTCTGGTTAAATATATATAACCAGAATATCTATAGACTCCTCAGATTAGGGCACTGACTGTAGGCTGGCAGATTAAATAAATTTATATATCTCTTAGATTTACACTTTCCTCAGTTTAGGGCTCAGATTATGTGTTGTATAGATAAATACGTATATAAAAACAGGAGATTTAGAGTCTCCTCAGTTAAGGGCATTGACTCTCAGCTGCTGTTTAAATATATACAACCTGGAGATTCAGAGTCTCCTTAGTTTAGGGCACTGACTCTATGCTGCCTGGTTAAATATATATATGACAAGGAGGTTCAGAGTCTCCTTAGTTTAGGGCACTGACTCTATGCTGTCTGGTTAAATATATATATGACAAGGAGGTTCAGAGTCTCCTTAGTTTAGGGCACTGACTCTATGCTGCCTGGTTAAATATATATATGACAAGGAGGTTCAGAGTCTCCTTAGTTTAGGGCACTGACTCTATGCTGCCTGGTTAAATATATATATGACAAGGAGGTTCAGAGTCTCCTTAGTTTAGGGCACTGACTCTATGCTGTCTGGTTAAATATATATATGACAAGGAGATTCAGAGTCTCCTCAGTTTAGGGCACTGACTCTATGCTGCTTGGTTAAATAAATGACAGCCAGACTACTAAGACCCCTCGGAATCCGAGTAGCACACAAATCCACCCAAAAAAAAACTAACAAACTTAAAAGACCCAGTACAACCCATGGACAAAACCAACGTCGTCTACAAAATTCCATGCAAGGACTGCCACAAACGCTACGTTGGATAAACAGGAAGAAAGTTAGCCACCAGGATACACAAACACCAACTAGCCACAAAAAGACACGACCCTCTCTCCCTCGTAGCCCTATACACGGATGAATAAAAAACATCATTTCGACTGGGACAACACATCTATCCTGGGACAGGCTAAGCACAGACATGTCAGAGAATTCCTAGAGGCCTGGCACTCCAACCACAACGCCATAAACAAACACATAGATCTATTTCCGCCACCTCCAAACAGACCCCACCACCAAGGATATATTTCCCTCCCCACCCCTAACAGCGTTCTGGAAAGACCACTCCCTCTGTGACTCCCTCGTCAGGTCCAAACCCCCCACCAACCCAACCTCCACTCCCGGCACCTTCCCCTGCAACCGCAAGAAATGCAAAACTTGCACCCACACCTCCCCCCTCACTTCCCTCCAAGGCCCCAAGGGATCCTTCCATATCCATCACAAATCCACCTGCACCTCCACACAAATCATTTACTGCACCCAATGTGGCCTCCTCTACATTGGAAGACAGGCCATCTACTTGCAGAACGTTTCAGAGAACACCTCTGGGACACCCGCACCAACCAACCCAACCGCCCCGTGGCTGAACACTTTAACTCCCCCTCCCACTCTGCCAAAGACATGCAGGTCCTTGGCCTCCTCCATCGCCAGACCATGGCAACACGACGCCTGGAGGAAAAGCGCGTCATCTTCCGCCTAGGAACCCTCCAACCACAAGGGATGAATGCAGATTTCTCCAGCTTTCTCATTTCCCCTCTCCCACCTTTTCTCAGTCCCAAACCTCAGACTCAGCACCGCCTTCTTGACCTGCAATCTTCTTCCCGACCTCTCCGCCCCCAACCCCTCTCCGGCCTATCACCCTCACCTTAACCTCCTTCCACCTATCGTATTCCTGGCGCCCCTCCCTCAGGTCCCTCTTCCCTACCTTTTATCTTAGCCTGCTTGGCACACCCTCCTCATTCCTGAAGAAGGGCTTATGACTGAAACGTCGATTCTCCTGCTCCTTTGATGCTGCCTGACCTGCTGTGCTTTTCCAGCAACACATTTTTAAGCTCTGATCTCCAGCATCTGCAGTCCTCACTTTTTCCACATAGATCTAGATACCTTCTATCAACCCCTCAGAAAACGTACAGGAAATGACATCACCACAAACCCGAGGAACCCCATCCAGGACAAACATATAAATAGAAAGCAGGAGACAACAGCTTCTCTTCACTTGGAGGTCGCCACTGATGATGTTACCTAGCCAGGTAATGAAACATCAGGATATCAAACCTACAGCTCAGCGAGCAAACCTACACCCTGGTTAAATAGATTTTTGTTACCAGGACTTTTAGAGTCTCCTCAGTCAAGGGCACGGACTCTGTGCTGGCAGGTTAAATAAATATATAAAACATTATTTGGAGTCTCCTCAGTTTAGGACACTGACTGTGTGGTGGCTGGTTCAAATTTGTAGAACCAGGATATTTAGACTCTCCTCAGTTTGGGGCACTGACTCTGGGATGGCTGGTTAAAAAAACAGATATAACTCGGTGATTTAGAGTCTCTTTAGTTCAGGGCACTGACTTTCTACTGTCTAGTTAAATAAATATGTACAACCACGAGATTCTGATTCTCCTCAGTCTGGAGCACTGACTCTGTGCCGGATGGTTAAATAAACATGTATGTCCAGGAGATTGAAATTCTCCACAATTTAGGGCACTGACTCTGTGCTGGCGGGTTAAATAAATATATATAACCAGGAGATTTAGAGTCTGCTCATTCTGGGGCACTGACGCTGTGCTGTGTATTTAAATATACATAACCAGGGGATTTAGGGTCTGCTCATTCTGGGGCACTGACTCTGTGCTGTGTATTTAAATATACATAACCAGGAGATTTAGGGTCTGCTCATTCTGGGGCACTGACTCTGTGCTGTGTATTTAAATATACATAAGCAGGGGATTTAGAGTCTGCTCATTCTGGGGCACTGACTCTGTGCTGTGTATTTAAATATACATAACCAGGAGATTTAGAGTCTGCTCATTCTGGGGCACTGACTCTGTACTGTGTATTTAAATATACATAACCAGGAGATTTAGAGTCTGCTCATTCTGGGGCACTGACTCTGTGCTGTGTATTTAAATATACATAACCAGGAGATTTAGAGCCTGCTCATTCTGGGGCACTGACTCTGTGCTGTGTATTTAAATATACATAACCAGGGGATTTAGAGTCTGCTCATTGTGGGGCACTGACTCTGTGCTGTGTATTTAAATATACAAAACCAGGAGATTTAGGGTCTGCTCATTCTGGGGCACTGACTCTGTGCTGTGTATTTAAATATACATAACCAGGAGATTTAGGGTCTGCTCATTCTGGGGCACTGACTCTGTGCTGTGTATTTAAATATACATAAGCAGGGGATTTAGAGTCTGCTCATTCTGGGGCACTGACTCTGTGCTGTGTATTTAAATATACATAACCAGGAGATTTAGAGTCTGCTCATTCTGGGGCACTGACTCTGTACTGTGTATTTAAATATACATAACCAGGAGATTTAGAGTCTGCTCATTCTGGGGCACTGACTCTGTGCTGTGTATTTAAATATACATAACCAGGAGATTTAGAGCCTGCTCATTCTGGGGCACTGACTCTGTGCTGTGTATTTAAATATACATAACCAGGGGATTTAGAGTCTGCTCATTGTGGGGCACTGACTCTGTGCTGTGTATTTAAATATACATAACCAGGAGATTTAGAGCCTGCTCATTCTGGGGCACTGACTCTGTGCTGTGTATTTAAATATACATAACCAGGGGATTTAGAGTCTGCTCATTCTGGGGCACTGACTCTGTGCTGTGTATTTAAATATACATAACCAGGGGATTTAGAGTCTGCTCATTCTGGGGCACTGACTCTGTGCTGTGTATTTAAAAATACATAACCAGGGGATTTAGAGTCTGCTCATTCTGGGGCACTGACTCTGCTGTGTATTTAAATATACATAACCAGGGGATTTAGAGTCTGCTCATTGTGGGGCACTGACTCTGTGCTGTGTATTTAAATATACATAACCAGGAGATTTAGAGTCTGCTCATTCTGGGGCACTGACTCTGTGCTGTGTATTTAAATATACATAACCAGGGGATTTAGAGTCTGCTCATTCTGGGGCACTGACTCTGTGCTGTGTATTTAAATATACATAACCAGGAGATTTAGAGCCTGCTCATTCTGGGGCACTGACTCTGTGCTGTGTATTTAAATATACATAACCAGGAGCTTTAGAGTCTGCTCATTCTGGGGCACTGACTCAGTGCTGTGTATTTAAATATACATAACCAGGGGATTTAGAGTCTGCTCATTCTGGGGCACTGACTCTGTGCTGTGTATTTAAATATACATAACCAGGGGATTTAGAGTCTGCTCATTCTGGGGCACTGACTCTGTGCTGTGTATTTAAATATACATAACCAGGAGATTTAGAGTCTGCTCATTCTGGGGCACTGACTCTGTGCTGTGTATTTAAATATACATAACCAGGAGATTTAGAGCCTGCTCATTCTGGGGCACTGACTCTGTGCTGTGTATTTAAATATACATAACCAGGGGATTTAGAGTCTGCTCATTCTGGGGCACTGACTCTGTGCTGTGTATTTAAATATACATAACCAGGGGATTTAGAGTCTGCTCATTCTGGGGCACTGACTCTGTGCTGTGTATTTAAATATACATAACCAGGAGATTTAGAGTCTGCTCATTCTGGGGCACTGACTCTGTGCTGTGTATTTAAATATACATAACCAGGAGATTTAGAGTCTGCTCATTCTGGGGCACTGACTCTGTGCTGTGTATTTAAATATACATAACCAGGAGATTTAGAGTCTGCTCATTCTGGGGCACTGACTCTGTGCTGTGTATTTAAATATACATAACCAGGAGATTTAGAGCCTGCTCATTCTGGGGCACTGACTCTGTGCTGTGTATTTAAATATACATAACCAGGAGCTTTAGAGTCTGCTCATTCTGGGGCACTGACTCTGTGCTGTGTATTTAAATATACATAACCAGGGGATTTAGAGTCTGCTCATTCTGGGGCACTGACTCTGTGCTGTGTATTTAAATATACATAACCAGGAGATTTAGAGTCTGCTCATTGTGGGGCACTGACTCTGTGCTGTGTATTTAAATATACATAACCAGGAGATTTAGAGTCTGCTCATTCTGGGGCACTGACTCTGTGCTGTGTATTTAAATATACATAACCAGGGGATTTAGAGTCTGCTCATTCTGGGGCACTGACTCTGTGCTGTGTATTTAAATATACATAACCAGGAGATTTAGAGTCTGCTCATTCTGGGGCACTGACTCTGTGCTGTGTATTTAAATATACATAACCAGGAGATTTAGAGCCTGCTCATTCTGGGGCACTGACTCTGTGCTGTGTATTTAAATATACATAACCAGGGGATTTAGAGTCTGCTCATTCTGGGGCACTGACTCTGTGCTGTGTATTTAAATATACATAACCAGGGGATTTAGAGTCTGCTCATTCTGGGGCACTGACTCTGTGCTGTGTATTTAAATATACATAACCAGGAGATTTAGAGTCTGCTCATTCTGGGGCACTGACTCTGTGCTGTGTATTTAAATATACATAACCAGGAGATTTAGAGTCTGCTCATTGTGGGGCACTGACTCTGTGCTGTGTATTTAAATATACATAACCAGGAGATTTAGAGTCTGCTCATTCTGGGGCACTGACTCTGTGCTGTGTATTTAAATATACATAACCAGGAGATTTAGAGCCTGCTCATTCTGGGGCACTGACTCTGTGCTGTGTATTTAAATATACATAACCAGGAGCTTTAGAGTCTGCTCATTCTGGGGCACTGACTCTGTGCTGTGTATTTAAATATACATAACCAGGGGATTTAGAGTCTGCTCATTCTGGGGCACTGACTCTGTGCTGTGTATTTAAATATACATAACCAGGGGATTTAGAGTCTGCTCATTCTGGGGCACTGACTCTGTGCTGTGTATTTAAATATACATAACCAGGGGATTTAGAGTCTGCTCATTCTGGGGCACTGACTCTGCTGTGTATTTAAATATACATAACCAGGAGATTTAGAGTCTGCTCATTCTGGGGCACTGACTCTGTGCTGTGTATTTAAATATACATAACCAGGGGATTTAGAGTCTGCTCATTCTGGGGCACTGACTCTGTGCTGTGTATTTAAATATACATAACCAGGGGATTTAGAGTCTGCTCATTCTGGGGCACTGACTCTGTGCTGTGTATTTAAATATACATAACCAGGAGATTTAGAGTCTGCTCATTCTGGGGCACTGACTCTGTGCTGTGTATTTAAATATACATAACCAGGGGATTGAGAGTCGGCTCGTTCTGGGGCACTGGCTCTGTGCTGTGTATTTAAATATACATAACCAGGGGATTTAGAGTCTGCTCGTTCTGGGGCACTGGCTCTGTGCTGTGTATTTAAATATACATAACCAGGGGATTTAGAGTCTGCTCATTCTGGGGCACTGACTCTGTGCTGTGTATTTAAATATACATAACCAGGGGATTTAGAGTCTGCTCGTTCTGGGGCACTGACTCTGTGCTGTGTATTTAAATATACATAACCAGGGGATTTAGAGTCTGCTCGTTCTGGGGCACTGACTCTGTGCTGTGTATTTAAATATACATAACCAGGAGAGTTAGAGTCTGCTCATTCTGGGGCACTGACTCTGTGCTGTGTATTTAAATATACATAACCAGGAGATTTAGAGCCTGCTCATTCTGGGGCACTGACTCTGTGCTGTGTATTTAAATATACATAACCAGGAGATTTAGAGTCTGCTCATTCTGGGGCACTGACTCTGTGCTGTGTATTTAAATATATATAACCAGGAGATATAGAGTCTGCTCATTCTGGGGCACTGACTCTGTGCTGTGTATTTAAATATACATAACCAGGGGATTTAGAGTCTGCTCATTCTGGGGCACTGACTCTGTGCTGTGCATTTAAATATACATAACCAGGGGATTTAGAGTCTGCTCATTGTGGGGCACTGACTCTGTGCTGTGTATTTAAATATACAAAACCAGGGGATTTAGAGTCTGCTCATTCTGGGGCACTGACTCTGTGCTGTATATTTAAATATACATAACCAGGGGATTTAGAGTCTGCTCATTCTGGGGCACTGACTCTGTGCTGTGTATTTAAATATACAAAACCAGGGGATTTAGAGTCTGCTCATTCTGGGGCACTGACTCTGTGCTGTATATTTAAATATACATAACCAGGGGATTTAGAGTCTGCTCATTCTGGGGCACTGACTCTGTGCTGTGTATTTAAATATACATAACCAGGAGATTTAGAGTCTGCTCATTCTGGGGCACTGACTCTGTGCTGTGTATTTAAATATACATAACCAGGGGATTTAGAGTCTCCTCATTCTGGGGCACTGACTCTGTTCTGTCTGTTTAATATATATAACCAGCTGGTTAATTAAATATAACCAGGAGATTTAGAGTCTCCTTAGTTTAGGGCACTGACTCTATGCTGTCTGGTTAAATAAATATATAATCAGGAGAATTAGTGTCTCCTCAGTTTAGGGCACTGACTCTGCTGCCTGGTTAAATAAATATATAATCAGGAGATTTACTGTCCCTCTAGGTTAGGGCACTGACTGTGTTGGCTGGTTAAATATATACAACCAGGAGATTTAGAGTCTCCTCATTTTGGGGCACTGACTCTGTGCTGGCTGACTCAATAAATATACATAACCAGGAGATTTAGAGGCTGCTTATTGTAGGGCACTGACTCTGGGCTGGCTGGTTAAGTAAAAATATATAACCAGGTGATTTAGAGTCTCCTTAGTTTCGGGCACTGACTGAGGCTGGCGGGTTAAATAAATATATATAACCAGGAGATTTAGAGTCACCTCCGTTTAGGGCTCAGACTGTGATGGATGAATAAATATATAAGAGAACGTCAGTGCCCGAAACTGAGGAGACTCTAAATTACCTGGTTATATATAATTAACCAGCCAGCACAGAGTCAGTTCCTTGAAATGAGGAGACTCTAAATCTCTTCGTAATATATATATTTAATTAACCCACCAGCACAGAGACAGTGCCCTAAACTGAGGAGACTCTAAATTTCTGGTTATATATATATTTAAATACACAGCACAGAGTCAGTGCCCTAGAATGAGCAGATTAGATTACTATTTCGTTGTTACGTTTAGATTAGATTAGATTCGGCCCAACAAGTCCACACCGCCCCGCCGAAGCGCAACCCACCCATGCCCCTACATTTACCCCTTACCTAACACTACGGGCAATTTAGCATGGCCAATTCCCCTGACCTGCACATCTTTGGACTCTAAATCTCCTAGTTCTGTATATTTAAATACACAGCACAGAGTCAGTGCCCCAGAATGAGCAGACTCTAAATCTCCTGGTTATATATATTAAACCAGCCAACACAGAGTCAGTGCCCTAAACTGAGGAGACTCGAAATCTCCTGGTTATATATATTTATTTAACCAGCCAGCACAATGTCAGTGCCCTAACGTGTGGAGAATTTAAATCTCCTGGATATGCATGTTTATTTAACCATCCAGCACAGAGTCTCTGCCTTGACTGAGGAGAATCTGAATCTCGTGCTTATACATATTTCAACAGACAGCACAGAGTCTGTGCCCTAAGCTGAGGAGACTCTAAATCTCCTGGATATATATATTTATTTAATCAGCCAGACCTGAGAGAGTGTCCAAAACTGATGAGACGCTAAATATACTGGTTTTATATAGGATCATCAACTCCACACTCACAGGAATCCGATTCACGAGAGAGGAAGAAAAGGACAACCAACTCCCATTCCTAGACGTGATGGTACAGAGAACACCAAACGGAGAATTCACCACTAAGGTCCACAGGAAAGCCACACACACAGACCAAGTCCTGAACTATGAAAGCAACCACCCCAATACACACAAACGAAGTTGCGTCAAGACACTATTCAAAAGGGCCACAACACACTGCAGCACACCAGAACTGCAAAAAGAGGAAGAGGAGCACCTATACAAGGTATTCGCCAAAAACGGATACCTGCGCAACTTCATCAACAGATGCCTAAGAGAAAGACCACGGAACGAGGACATATCACAACCAAAAGGACTAGCCACACTACCATACATCAGGAGCATCTCAGAACTGACAGCCAGACTACTGCGACCCCTAGGACTCATAACAGCACACAAACCAACAGCCACGCTCAGACAACAACTCACCAGAACGAAGGACCCGATACCCAACATGAGCAAAACTAATGTAGTGTACAAAATCCCATGCAAGGACTGCACTAAACACTATATAGGACAAACAGGAAGACAGCTAACAATCCGCATACATGAACATCAACTAGCCACGAAACGACACGACCAGCTATCCTTGGTAGCCACACACGCAGACAACAAGCAACATGAATTCGACTGGGACAACACTACTATCATAGGGCAAGCCAGACAGAGAACAGCCAGGGAATTCCTAGAGGCATGGCACTCATCCACAAACTCCATCAACAAACACATCGACCTGGACCCAATATACCAACCACTACAGCGGACAGCTGAAACTGACAACCGGAAGCGGCAGGGACAGGCCACGAGAAATGCCGGAGGAAACACCACAGAAGCGCTTCACAGGAGGCTCCCAAGCACTGAGGATGTCACCTGGTCAGGGGACGAAATGTTTGCAACAAAAACTTCCAGCTCGGCGAACAGAACCACAACAACGAGCACCCGAGCTACAAATCTTCTCACAAACTTTGAAAATGTTCAGTGTTTCCAGCGGCTTCTGTAATTATTTCAGGTTCCTGACGGGAGCAGTCTCTCACTTTTCGAATAGAACAAACCCATCCTTGTGCTGCAACCAATATTTCAAGAAGAAATGGGAAGCAGCAGAGGGGAAAACTTCCGAGATGCCGAGCAATGCTGCCCGGTTCCACACTGCAATTCACAGGAACCATCGCCAGGAAAAGCAAGGAACAATCTGACAGATCCGGTTTACCACAGAATGAAAGATTTATTTCCTCGATTTATCCCAGTGCCTTTCCTTTAAAAGGCTGTTTACAAACCACAACACTGCGATGGCCGGGAATCGAACCCGAGTCAACTGCTTGGAAAGCAGCTTTGCTCCCCACTATCCCACCATCACCCTGCTAGCAGCCCCCTCCCCATTCCCAAACACACTTAACAAGGCCGTGATCATCACCAACTGGATTGGGGCTGAAATCCCAACATACCCATCCTCTGTATCTAACCCAGTGATGGAGCTATCCTGATTGAGTTTGATGTGAACAGGATGGGGGAATCATTACCTAACGCCACGCTGAACATAGCCTGGGAATTTGAAAAGCTCCAGTGTGGAGAGAGGTTTGCTATGTATCTGACCCCATTCACTACTGCGCTGCAGATTTAAATGGGGACAGTTTAATGGGAGCTTTACTTTGTCTGGAACCCTGTGCTCCCTCTGCCCTGGGAGTGTTTGTTGGGAACACTGTCTAACCTCTGCGATATGGATCCTATGAAGATTGATGGGAGACAGTGTAAATGGAATTGTCAGGGTCCAATTCCTTCACGTGGATGAGAGAAGGTCTCCAATTGGAATTGTGAGGAAAATTGGTGCCCGTGGGACTGAAGGGTCAGTAACAGAATGAATACACCATTGGCTCAGAGACAGGAGACAGGATAGTGGGTAATGAGGGTTTCAGACTGGAGGGAGCTGCAGGCACATACAAGCTGGGAACTGTTTTCAGTGAAAGGCAATTGATCCCAGGTCACTGCAGAGTGTAATAATCTGATGCCTTTCCCTCACTATCCCCCTCCAATCCCTGGGAAGATCTGCTCCCACACCATGTTCCATCCTAACTACTGACTGTGTTAGATACATTAATACATTGGGGATGGGCAGGGGGCTGCTTTTAAACCTGGGATCTTGCTGTGTAACTTGCCTTCAAGATGCTCTCGCTCCTCCTTTTAACTAATCTTTTCTCTCTTTTATCCTGAAGAACTTTTGTTTGGAAAGCTGCAACATGAAGATCCAAAATGTTCGAGGCCAGGAAAGAACAACCTTCAGAGGAGGAGCACGGGCCTGAGGCCTGAGGCCTGGTCGACAGGCTGCACCCCCTGCGGGTCCACGTGAGTTGTGTGTTTATTTACCCCGAGGTTTAATCTCCTCTGGGGGACCCTGGGTTTTAGGGGCCTCTGGTTAACTGGCTCCTGTCAGATTGGGGCCCTGTTGTTTTTTAAACAGGTTTGAAGCCTGGGGCTAAACTTTGTCAATTCCCAGGATCTGAGAGGCAGGACTCCCTGAGGGGAAATTTAAAACTCAAGTGCTGTGAGACTCTCTAAAGACTTGTCATAAAGTCAGAGTAATGTGGGTTATGGGGAGGGCAGGCTGAGAAAATTCGACAGTGAGAGCAAGAGAGTGAGAGAAAAGTTTAAAAAATTGAGAGCTGGGGAAACAGAAGGGGAGAGAGGGAGAGGCATTTTGAGATTGTGAAATCGCTGCAGTGTTTGATTCTGGGGTGACAGGAAATAATTAAACTGAAGCAGCATCACAGAGGGGGGGGGGAAATGATCAGAGTAATTAGCTGCTGCTGCATTGTTGCATGTGGGATCTTGCTGTGAACCTGCTGCCCCAATGCTACCAATGTAGGCAGTAAGTGTTTTAATCAGCTAATCCGGCATTTCAAAGTTTTTCCAAGGATTTAGCATGCAAACTCAGCTCATCGCCCGATATGTTTGTGTTTGGATGTTGCTGAGAGAGTATCTGAAAGAGGAAAACCTGGGATCTTGCTGTGCAATCATTCTGTAATGATTTTCCTCTTTTGCCTTTCAACTAATGCTGTCTCTTTCCTCCCACAGGCCACTTGAAGATTCAAAGAGAGAAACTTTAGGATCAGGAGACCTTTGAACAAGAGCTTTCTCCAGAGGGGACATGGTCCTGAGGCCTGAGGCCTGAGGCCTGGTCGACAGGCTGCACTCTGTGGTGGCTCACGTGGTTTGTGTGTTTATTTACCCCGAGGTTTAATCTCCTCTGGTGGACCCTGGGGTTTTAGGGGCATCTGGTTAACTGGGGCCCTGTTTTTATTAAAACAGGTTTGAAGTTTGGGGTTTGGGGTGGGCAGCACGGTGGCACAGTGGATAGCACTGCTGCCTCACAGTGCCAGAGACCCAGGTTCAATTCCCGCCTCAGGCGACTGTCTGTGTGGAATTTGCACGTTCTCCCCGTGTCTGCGTGCGTTTCCTTCCGGTGCTCCGGTTTCTTCCCACAGTCCAAAGATGTGCAGGTCAGGTGAGTTGGCCATGCTAAATTGCCCGTAGTGTTAGGTAAGGGGTAAATGTAGGGGTAGGGGTAGGGGTATGGGTGGGTTACGCTTCGGTAGGTCGGTGTCGACTTGTTGGGCCAAAGTGCCTGTTTCCACACTGTAATGTAATCTAATCTAATGACTTCTCTAATATCAGAATAATACTACTTGTGGGATCTTGCTGTGTCTCAAACCACCCGCAGAGTGGCCTACGTTGCAGCAAGGGTGACCAAATGTGATAATCACATAAATAAGGCCCAGGTTGGCCCAATCCCTGAGTATCTGGGAGGGGATCTCTCTCTCTCTCTCTCTCTCTGTCCCCTCTCTCACACCCTCTCCAGCTTCTTTTGTTGATATTTCAAACAAATAAAACCCTCCCACACACAGCAATGTGACTCGTGGATATTTGAAGTGGGGGAGATGGAAATATTTTGCAGTGGTGATTGTTTTCGTGACAAGGGGATAAAAAATATACAAGATACAGACAGAGAGTGTGGGAAGGAGGGAGGGATATAGGGATAAGATGGAGAGGGGGTGAGGAGAGGGGGGGAAGGAAAGGGGGAAGGAGAGGGGATGAAAGTAGAGACGGGGTAAGGTGAGGGAGAAGCAGAGGGGGGAAGGAGAGGGAGGGAAAGAGGGGGAGAAGGAGAGTGGGGGAAGGGGGCGGACAGAGAGGGTGAAAGTAGAGACAGGGTAAGGAGAGGGGGAAGAAGAGATGGGAAGGAGAGGGGGAGGGGTTGAAGGAGAGAGAGGGGGTTGAGAGTGGGGGGAAGGAGAGCGGGGGAAGGAGAGAGGGGAACAAGAGGGGGAAGGGGGCGAAGGTTGGTGGGGGAAAGGGGGGAAGTAGAGGGAGAAGGAGGGGGGAAGGAGAGGGGCAAGGAGACGGAGGCAGAGAGTGGAGAGGAGAGATGTCAGAACGAGTTGGGGGAAGGAGAGAGGGGAAAGAGTGAGGGAAAGAGTGTGGTAAGGAGAAGGGGAAGGGTGGAAGGAGAGGGGTGAAGGGCGGATGGACAGGGAGTGAAAGAGAGGGGGAGGAGGATTGTCGGAAGGAGATAGAGTGAAGGGGGGTGAAGGAGAGGGAGAAACATAAATGTGGGGAAGGAGAGAGGGGGAAGTAGAGAGTGGGGAAGGACAGAGGGGTGAAAGGAGCAAGGGGGGAAGGAGACGGGGGCGAAAGAGAGGGGAGGAAGGGGAGTTGGGAAGGAGAGAGGGGAGAAGGAGAGAGGTGGAAGGAGAGAGTGAAGGAAGGGGGAAGGAGAGATAGGAGAAGGAGAGGGGGAAGGAAGGGGAAGGAGAGAGGGGAGAAGGAAGGGGGAAGGAGAGGGAAAGGAAGGGGGAAGGAGAGAGGGGAGAAGGAGAGGGGGAAGGAGTGGGGGAAGGAGAGAGGGGAAAGGAGAGGGGTAAGGAGAGAGGGAAGAAGAGAGGGGTGAAGGAGAGAGGGGAGAAGGATAGAGGGGAAGGCAGAGTGAAGGAGAGAGGGGAGAAGGAAGGGGGAAGGAGTGAGGAGAGAAGGAGAGAGAGGGGTAGGAGCGAGGGGGGAATGAGAGGTGGAGAAAGGAGAGAGGGGAAGGAAGGGGGATGGAGAGAGGGGAGAAGGAGAGAGGGGAGAAGGAGAGGGTGAAGGGAAGGGGGAAGGACAGAGGGGAGAAGGAGAGAGATGAAAGAAGGCGGGTAGGAGTGAGGTGAGAAGGAGAGAGGGGATGGAAGGGTGAAGGAGAGAGTGGAAAAGGAGAGGGGGAAGGAGAGGGGGGAAGGAGCGAGGGGGGAAGGAGCGAGGGGGGAAGGAGCGAGGGGGGAAGGAGCGAGGGGGGAAGGAGAGAGGGGAGAAGGAGAGAGGGGGGAAGGAGAGAGGGGGGAAGGAGCGAGGGGGGAAGAGGAGAGGGGGAGTGAGAGAGGGGGAATGAGAGAGGGGGCAAGGAGACCGGGGGAAGGTGCAAGGGGGGAAGGAGCGAGGGGGGAAGGAGCGAGGGGGGAAGGAGCGAGGGGGGAAGGAGCGAGGGGGGAAGGAGCGAGGGGGGAAGGAGCGAGGGGGGGAGGAGCGAGGGGGGAAGGAGCGAGAGGGGGAAGGAGCGAGAGGGGGAAGGAGAGAGGGGGAGGAGAGAGGGGAAGGAGAGAGTGGGGAAGGACAGAGGGGTGGAAGGAGTGAGGGGGGAAGGAGACGGGGGGAAGGAGACGTGGGCGAATGAGAGGAGAGGGGAAGGAGAGAGGGGAAGGAGAGGGGGCAAGGAGAGGGGGGGAGGAGAGGGGGGAAGGAGAGGGGGCAAGGAGAGGGGGGGAGGAGAGGGGGGAAGGAGAGAGGGAAAAGGAAGGGGGAAGGAGAGAGGGGGGAAGGAAGGGGGAAGGAGAGGGGGGGAAGGAGAGAGGGGAGAAGGAGAGGGGTGAAGGAAGGGGGAAGGAGAGAGGGGAGAAGGAGAGAGGGGAAGGAAGTCCAAGGTGAGAGGGGAGAAGGAGAGAGGGGGGAAGGAAGGTGGGAGGGGAGAGAGGGGAGAGAGGGGAGAGAGGGGAGAAGGAGAGAGGGGAGAAGGAGAGAGGAGGGAAGGAGAGAGGAGGGAAGGAGAGAGGAGGGAAGGAGAGAGGAGGGAAGGAGAGAGAGGAAGGAAGGGCGAAGGAGAGAAGATAAGGAATGGGGAAAGAGAGAGGGGAGAAGGAAGGGAGAAGGAGAGGGGGAAGGAAAGGGGCGGAGTTGGAAGAGTGAAAGAGAGGGGGAGGAGAGGGGAGGGAAAGGAGCGAGGGGAAGGAAGGGGAAGGAGACAGGGGAGGAAGGGGGAAGGAGAGAGGGGATACGAAGGGGGAAGGAGAGAGGGGAGGAGGAGAGAGGGGAGAAGGAGAGGGGGGAAGGGGAGGCGGAAGGACAGAGGGGAGAAGGAGAGGGGGGAAGGAAGGGGGAAGGAGAGAGTGAGGAAGGAGAGAGTGGAGAAAGAGAGTGGGAGAGGAGAGGGGAAAGGAGAGAGGGGAGAATGAGAGAGGGGAAGGAAGGGAGGAGGAGAGAGGGGAGAAGGAGAGGGGAGGAGGAAGGGGAGGGAGAGAGTGGAGAAGGAGAGGGGGAAGGAGAGGGGGAACAAGAGAGGGGAGAAGGAGGGGGGAAAGGAAGGGAGGTGAGTAGAAGGGAGAAGGGGAAAGGAGAGAGAGGAGAAGGAGAGGGGGTACGAGAGAGGGGAGATGGAGGGGGGAATGGAAGGGGGAAGGAGACAGGGGCGAAGTAGAGAGTGTAAGGAAGGGGGAAGGAGAGAGTGGAGAAAGATAGAGGGGAGAAGGAGAGCGGGAGGAGGGGGGAGAAGGAGAGAGGGAGAAGGAGGGGGGAAAGGAAGGGGGAAGCAGAAAGGGGAGAATGAGAGAGGGGAAGGAAGGGAGGAGGAGAGAGGGGAGAAGGAGAGGGGAGGAGGAAGGGGAGGGAGAGAGTGGAGAAGGAGAGGGGGAAGGAGAGGGGGAACAAGAGAGGGGAGAAGGAGGGGGGAAAGGAAGGGGAAAGGAGAGAGGGGAGAAGGAGAGAGGGGAGAAGGAGGGAGGGGAGAAGGAGGGGGAAAGGAAGGGAGGTGAGTAGAAGGGAGAAGGGGGAAGGAGAGAGGGGAGAAGGAGAGGTGGGAAGGAAGGGGGAAGGAGAGAGGGGAGAAGTAGAGAGTGTAAGGAAGGGGGAAGGAGAGAGTGGAGAAAGATAGAGAGGAGAAGGGGAGGAGGGGTAAGAAGGAGAGAGGGAGAAGGAGGGGGGAAAGGAAGGGGGAAGCAGAGAGGGGAGAAGGAGAGGGAGGAAGGAAGGGGGGAGGGTAGAGGGGAGAAGGAGAGTGTGGAAGGAAGGGGAAAGGAGAGAGGGAAGAAGGAGAGGGGGTAAGGAGAGTGGGGAAGGAAGGTGGAAGGAGAGAGGGGAGAAGGAGAGAGAGGGGAAGGAAAGAGGGGAGAAGGAGAGGGGGAAGGAAGGAAGGGGCCAGGAGACAGGGGAGAAGGAGAGAGGTGGGAAGAAGGAGCAAGGAAGGGGGGGAAGGAGAGATGGGAGTAGGAGAAGAGGGAAGGAATGGGGAAGGAGAGAGGGGAGAAGGAGAGGGGAAGGAAGGGGGAAGGAGAGGTGAGAAGGAGAGAGGGGAAGGAAGGGGGAAGGAGAGGGTGGAGAAGGAGAAAGGGGAGAAGTAGAGGGTGAAGGGAAGCGGGAAGGAGAGAGGGAAGAAGGAGGGGGGAAGGAAGGGAGGAGAGAGGGGAGAAGGAGGAGGGGAAGGAAGGGGGAAGGAGTGAGGAGAGAAGGAGAGAGAGGGGTAGGAGAGAGGGGGGAATGAGAGAGGGGAAGGAAGGGGGAAAGAGTGAGGGGGAAGCAGAGAGGGGGAGGAGAGAGGGGAGAAGGAGGAGGGGAAGGAAGGGGGAAGGAGAGAGGGTAAGGAATAGGGAAGGAGAGAGGGGAGAAGGAGAGGGGGAAGGAGAGAGGGGAGAACGAGAGGCGGGAAAGGAGAGAGGGGAAGGAAAGAGGGGAAGGAGAAGGGGAAGAAGGAGAGAGATGGGATGGAAAGAGGGGAGAAGGAGAGGTGGAGGAGGGGGAGAAAGAGAGAGGGGAGAAGGAGAGGGGGGAAGGAAGGGGGGAGGAGACAGGGGAGAAGGAGAGAGGTGGGAAGAAGGAGCAAGGAAGGGGGGAAGGAGAGATGGGAGAAGGAGAAGAGGGAAGGAAGGGGGAAGGAGAGCGTGGAGGAGGATAGGGGATAAGGAAGGGGAAGGAGAGGGGGGAAGCAGAGAGGGGGGAGAAGGAGAGGGGGGAGAAGGAGAGAGGGGAAGGAAGGGGGAAAGAGTGAGGAGAGAAGGAGAGAGAGGGGTAGGAGAGAGGGAGGAATGAGAGAGGGGAAGGACGTGGGAAAGAGTGAGGGGGAAGGAGAGAGGGGGGAGCAGAGAGGGGGAGGAGAGAGAGGGGAAGAAGCGAGGGGGGAGGAGAGAGAGGGGAAGAAGCGAGGGGGAAGGAGAGGGGGAGAAAGGAGAGAGGGGAATGAAGGAAGAGGGGTGGAGAGAAGGGAGGAGAGGGGAGAAGGAGAGGGTGAAGGGAAGGGGGAAGGAGTGAGGGAAGAATGAGAGGGGGAAGGAAGGGAGGAGAGAGGGGAGGAGGAGGGGAAGGAAGGGGGAACGAGAGAGGATAAGGAATGGAGAAAGAGAGGGGAGAAGGAAGAGGAAAGGAGAGGGGGAAGGAGAGAGGGTAAGGAATGGGGAAGGAGAGAGGGGAGAAGGAGAGGGGAAAGGAGAGAGGCGGGAAAGGAGAGAGGGGAAGGAAGGGGTCGGAGAGAGTGGAGAAGGAGAGAGTGGGGAAGGAGAGAGTGGAAGGAAGGGGTAAGGAGAAAGGGGAGAAGGAGAGAGGGGAGGAGGAGAGGGGGAAGGAAGGGGGAAGGAGAGAGAGGGGGAAGGAAGGGGGAAGGAGAGAGAGGGGAGAAGGAGAATGGAGAAGGAAGGGGGAAGGAAAGAGGGGAGAAGGAGAGAGGGTAAGGAGAGCGGGAAGGAGAGAGGGGTGAAGGAGAGGGTGGAAGGAAGGGGGAAGGAGAGAGGGGAGAAGGAGAGGTGGAGAAAGAGAGATGGGTTGAGGAGAGAGGGGAAGGAAGGAAGGGGGAAGGAGAGGTGGAGAAAGAGAGAAGGGGAAAGGAGAGAGAGGGGATGAAAAGAGGGTAAGAACCAGGGAAGTAGAGAGGGGAGAAGGAGAGGAGGAGGAGGGGAAGAAAGAGAGGGGGAGAAGGAGAGGAGGAGGAGGGGGAGAAAGAGAGAGAGGGGAGAAGTAGAGGGGAGAAGTAGAGGGGAGAAGGAAGGGCGAAGGATAGGGGAAGCAGAGGGGGGGGGGGAAAGGAGAGAGGGTAGAAGGAAGGGGGAAGGAGAGGCGAGAAGGAGAGAGAGAGGTGTAGCAGAGGGGGAGAAAGAGAAAGGGGAAGGAAGGGGAGAGGAGGGAAGCAGAGAGGGGGAGGAGAGAGGGGGAAGGAGCGAGGGGGGAAGGAGAGGAGAAGGGGGAGAAAGAGAGAGGGGAGAAGGAGAGGGGAGAAGGAAGAGGGGAGGAGAGGGGAAGGATGGGGGAAGGAAAGAGGGGAGAAGGAGAGAGAGGGGAGAAGGAGAGAGGGGGAAGAAGGAGCAAGGAAGGGGGAAGGAGAGAGGGGAGAAGGAGAGAGGAGGGAAGGAGAGAGGAGAAGGAGAGAGGATAAGGAATGGGGAAAGAGAGAGGGGAGAAGGAAGAGGGAAGGAGAGGGGGAGGGAGAGATGGGGAGGAGAGAGAGAGGGGAAAGAATGGGGAAGGAGCGAGGGGAGAAGGAGAGGGGGGGAAGGAGAGAGGGCGGAAAGGAGAGAGGGGAAGGAAGGGGGAAGGGGAGAGGTGAGAAGGAGAGAGGGGAGGAGAGAGAGGGGAGAAGGAGAGGGGGAAGGAAGGGGGAAGGAGAGAGGAGAAAGAGAGAGGGGGAAGGAGAGAGGGGGAAGGAGAGAGGGGGAAGGAGAGAGGGGGAAGGAGAGAGGGGGAAGGAGAGAGGGAAAGGAGCGAGGGGAGAAGGAGAGGGGTGAAGGAGAGAGGGGAGAAGGAGAGAGGGGAGAAGGAGAGAGGGTAATGAGAGCGGGAAGGAGAGAGGGGTGAAGGAGAGGGTGGAAGGAAGGGGGAAGGAGAGAGGGGAGAAGGAGAGGTAGGAAGAGAGATGGGTTAAGGAGAGAGGGGAAGGAAGGAAGGAAGGGGGAAGGAGAGATGGAGAAAGAGAGAGGGGGAAGGAGAGAGAGGGGAAGGAAAGAGGGGAAGAACCGGGGAAGGAGAGAGGAGAGAAGGAGAGGAGGAGGAGGGGGGAAAGGAGAGAGGGGAGAAGGAGGGGGGGAAGGAAGAGGGAAAGAGTGAGGAGCGAAGGAGAGAGAGGGGTAGGAGAGAGTGGGGAAAGGAGAGAGGGTAGAAAGAGGGGGGAATGAAGGGAGAAGGAGAGGCGAGAAGGAGAGAGAGGTGTAGGAGAGGGGGAGAAAGAGAGAGGGGAAGGAAGGGGGAAAGAGTGAGGGGGAAGCAGAGAGGAGGGAAGCAGAGAGGGGGAGGAGAGAGAGGGGAAGGAGCGAGGGGGCAAGGAGAGGAGGAGGGGGAGAAAGAGAGAGGGGAGAAGGAGAGGGGAGAAGGAAGGGGGAGGAGAGGGGAAGGATGGGGAAGGAGAGAAGGAGAGAGGGGGGAAGAAGGAGCAAGGAAGGGGGAAAGAGAGAGGGGAGAAGGAGAGAGGAGGGAAGGAGAGAGGGGAAGGAAGGGGGAATGAGAGAGGGGAGAAGAGAGAGGGGAGAAGGAGACGGGGGGAAGAAGGAGCAAGGAAGGGGGAAGGAGAGAGGGGAGAAGGAGAGAGGAGGGAAGGAGAGAGGGGAAGGAAGGGGGAACGAGAGAGGGGAGAAGGAGACGGGGGAAGGAGAGAGGGGAAGGAAGGGGGACGAAGAGAGGACAAGGAATGGGGAATGAGAGAGGGGAGAAGGAAGAGGGAAGGAGAGGAGGAAGGAGAGATGGGGCAGAGAGAGAGGGGGAAGAATGGGGAAGGAGAGAGGGGAGAAGGAGACAGGGGAGAAGGAGAGAGGGGAAGGAAGGGGGAAGGAGAGAGGGGAAGGAAGGGGGACGGAGAGAGGATAAGGAATGCGGAATGAGAGAGGGGAGAAGGAAGAGGGGAGGAGAGGAGGAAGGAGAGATGGGGCAGAGAGAGGGGGGAAGAATGGGGAAGGAGAGAGGGGAGAAGGAGACGGGGAGAAGGAGAGAGGAGAGAAAGAGAGGGGGGAGAAGGGGGGCAGAAGGAGAGAGGGGAGAAGGGGAAAGAATGGGGAAGGAGAGGTGTAGAAAGAGAGAGGGGGAAGGAGGGAGAGGGGAAGGAAAGAGGGGAAGGAAGGGGGTAGGGGAGAGGGAAGAAGGAGGAGGGGAGAAGGAGAGGGGAGAAGGAAGGGGAAGGAGATAGGGGAGGAGGAGAGAGGGGAGAAGGAGAGGGGGAACGGAAGGGGAAACAAGGGAGGGCAGAAGGAGAGAGAGGGGTAGGAGAGAGGGGGTAGGAGAGAGGGGGAATGAGAGAGGGTAAGGAAGGTGGAAGGAGAGAGGAGAAAGAGAGAGGGGAAAGGGGAGAGAGGCGGAAGAGAGAGAGAGAGTGGAAGGAGCGAGGGGAGAAAGAGATGGGGGAAAGGAGAGAGGGGAGGAAGAGATAGGTGAAGGAAGGGGGAAGGAGAGAGTGGAGAAGGAGAGAGGGTAAGGAGAGGGGGAAGGAGAGAGGGGGGAAGGAGAGGAGGGCAAGAAGGGGACAGGAGAAGGGGAGAAGGAGAGAGAGGGGTAGGAGAGAGGGGGAATGTGAGAGGGTAAGGAAGGGGGAAGGAGAGAGGGGAGAAGGAGAGAGAGGGAAGAGAGAGAGTGGAAGGAGCGAGGGTAGAAGGAGAGGGGGAAGTGAGAGGGCGGAAAGGAGAGAGGGGAAGGAAGGGGGAAGGAAAGAAAGGGGAAGGAGAGAGGGGCAAAGGAGAGAGGGGAGAAGGAGAGAGAGGGGCAGGAAGGGGAAGGAGAGAGGGGAGAAGGAAGGGGGAAGGGGAGAAGGAAGGGGGAAGGGGGAAGGACAGGGAAAGGAAGGGGGAAGGAAAGAAGGGAGAAGGAGAGAGGGTAAGGAGAGCGGGAAGGAGAGAGGGTGGAAGGAAGGGGGAAGGAGAGAGGGGGGGAAGGAGAGAGGGGAGAAGGAGAGGTGGGAAAGAGAAATGGGTTAAGGGGAGAGGGGAAGGAAGGAAGGGGAAAGGAGAGGTGGAGAAAGAGAGAGGGGGAAAGGAGAGAGAGGGGGAGAAAAGAGGGGGAGAAAAGAGGGGGAGAAAAGAGGGGGAGAAAAGAGGGGGAGAAAAGAGGGGGAGAAAAGAGGGGAAGAAAAGAGGGGAAGAAAAGAGGGGAAGGAGAGAGGGGAAGGAGAGAGGGGAGAAGGAGAGGAGGAGGAGGGGGAGAAAGCGAGAGGGGAGAAGGAGAGGGGAGAAGGAAGGGCGAAGGATAGGGGGAAGCAGAGAGGGGGGAAAGGAGAGAGGGGAGAGGGGGGGAAAGGAGAGAGGGGAGAGGGGGGGGAAGGAAGGGGGAAGGAGTGAGGAGAGAAGGAGAGAGAGGGGTAGGAGAGAGTGGGGAAAGGAGAGAGGGTAGAAGGAGGGGGGAATGAAGGGAGAAGGAGAGAGAGGTGTAGGAGAGGGGGAGAAAGAGAAAGGGGAAGGAAGGGGGAAAGTGTGAGGAGGAAGGAGAGAGGAGGGAAGCAGAGAGGGGGAGGAGAGAGAGGGGAAGGAGCGAGGGGGGAAGGAGAGGAGGAGGGGAGAAAGAGAGAGGGGAGAAGGAGAGGGGAAAAGGAAGGGGGGAGCAGAGGGGAAGGAAGGGGGGAGCAGAGGGGAAGGATGGGGGAAGGAGAGAGGAGAGAAGGAGAGAGGGGAAGAAGGAGCAAGGAAGGGGGAAGGAGAGAGGGGAGAAGGAGAGAGGAGGGAAGGAGAGGAGGAAGGAGAGAGGATAAGGAATGGGGAAAGAGAGAGGGGAGAAGGAAGAGGGAAGGAGAAGGGGAAGGAGAGATGGGGAGGAGAGAGGGGAAAGAATGGGGAAGGAGCGAGGGGAGAAGGAGAGGGAGGAAGGAGAGAGGGCGGAAAGGAAAGAGGGGAAGGAAGGGGGAAGGAGAGAGGTGAGAAGGAGAGAGGGGAGAAGGAGAGAGAGGGGGAAGGGGAAGGAGAGAGGGGAGAAGGGGAAGGAGAGAGGGGAGAAGGGGAAGGAGAGAGGGGAGAAGGGGAAGGGGAAGGGGAAGGGGAAGGGGAAGGGGAAGGGGAAGGGGAAGGGGAAGGGGAAGGGGAAGGGGAGAGGGGAGAAGGAGAAGGGGAAGGGGAAGGAGAAGGGGAAGGGGAAGGGGAAGGGGAAGGGGAAGGGGAAGGGGAAGGGGAGAAAGGGAGAAAGGGAGAAAGGGAGAAAGGGGAAGGGGAGGCAGAAGGAGAGAGGGGGGAAGGAGAGAGGGGGAAGGAGAGAGGGGGAAGGAGAGAGGGGGAAGGAGAGAGGGGAAGGAGAGAGGGGAAGGAGAGAGGGGGAAGGAGAGAGGTAGAAGGAGAGAGGGAGAAGGAGAGAGGGAGAAGGAGAGAGGGAGAAGGGGAAGGGGAAGGGGAGGCAGAAGGAGAGGGGGGGAAGGAGAGAGGGGGAAGGAGAGAGGGGGAAGGAGAGAGGGAAAAGGAGAGAGGGGGAAGGAGAGAGGGGGAAGGAGAGAGGGGGAAGGAGAGAGGGGGAAGGAGAGAGGGGGAAGGAGAGAGGGGGAAGGAGAGAGGGGGAAGGAGAGAGGGGGAAGGAGAGAGGGGGAAGGAGAGAGGGGGAAGGAGAGAGGGGGAAGGAGAGAGGGGGAAGGAGAGAGGGAGAAGGGGAGACGGAGAAGGGGAGAGAGAGGGAAAGGAGCGAGGGGAGAAGGAGAGGGGGGAAGGAAGGGGGAAGGAAGGGGGAAGGAGAGAGAGGGGAGAAGGAGAATGGAGAAGGAAGGGGAAGGAAAGAGGGGAGAAGGAGAGGTAGGAAAGAGAGATGGGCTAAGGAGAGAGGGGAAGGAAGGGGGAAAGAGAGGTGGAGAAAGAGAGAGGGGGGAAGGAGAGAGGGGGGAAGGAGAGAGAGGGGAAGGAGAGAGAGGGGAAGGAGAGAGAGGGGAAGGAGAGAGAGGGGAAGGAGAGAGAGGGGAAGGAGAGAGAGGGGAAGGAGAGAGAGGGGAAGGAGAGAGAGGGGAAGGAGAGAGAGGGGAAGGAAAGAGGGGAAGGAAAGAGGGGAAGGAAAGAGGGGAAGGAAAGAGGGGAAGGAAAGAGGGGAAGGAAAGAGGGGAAGAACCGGGGAAGGAGAGAGGGGAGAAGGAGAGGAGGAGGGGGAGAAAGAGAGAGGGGAGAAGGAGAGGAGGAGGGGGAGAAAGAGAGAGGGGAGAAGGAGAGGAGGAGTGGGGGGAGAAAGAGAGAGGGGAGAAGGAGAGGAGAGAAGGAATGGCAGAGGAGAGGGGAAGGATGGGGGAAGGAGAGGTGGAGAAAGAGAGAGGGGGGAAGGAAGGGCGAAGGATAGGGGGAAGCAGAGAGGGGGGAAAGGAGAGGGGGGGAAAGGAGAGGGGGGGAAAGGAGAGGGGGGGAAAGGAGAGGGGGGGAAGGAGAGGGGGGGGAAGGAGGGGGGGGAAGGAGAGGGGGGGGAAGGAGAGGGGGGGGGAAGGAGAGGGGGGGGAAGGAGAGGGGGGGAAGGAGAGGTGGGGGAAGGAGAGGGGGGGGAAGGAGAGGGGGGGGAAGGAGAGAGAGGGGGGAAGGAGAGAGGGGGAGGGGGGGGAAGGAGGGGGGGAAGGAGGGGGGGAAGGAGAGGGGGGGAAAGGAGAGGGGGGGGAAAGGAGAGGGGGGGGAAAGGAGAGGGGGGGAAAGGAGAGGGGGGGAAAGGAGAGGGGGGGGAAGGAGAGGGGGGGGAAAGGAGAGGGGGGAAAGGAGAGGGGGGGAAAGGAGAGGGGGGGAAAGGAGAGGGGGGGAAAGGAGAGGGGGGGAAGGAGAGGGGGGGAAGGAGAGGGGGGGGAAGGAGATGGGGGGAAAGGAGAGGGGGGGAAAGGAGAGGGGGGGAAAGGAGGGGGGGGAAAGGGGGGGGGAAGGAGGGGGGGAAGGAGGGGGTGGAAGGAGGGGGGGGAAAGGAGGGGGGGAAAGGAGGGGGGGAAAGGAGAGGGGGAAGGGGGGGGGGAAGGAGGGGGGGGGAAGGAGGGGGGAAGGAGGAGGGGGAAGGAAGAGGGAAGGAGTGAGGAGAGAACGAGAGAGAGGGGTAGGAGAGGGGGAGAAAGAGAGAGGGGAAGGAAGGGAGAAAGTGCAAGGGGGAAGGAGAGAGGAGGGAAGCAGAGAGGGGTAGGATAGAGGGGTAGGATAGAGGGGTAGGAGAGAGGGGTAGGAGAGAGGGGTAGGAGCGAGGGGGGAAGGAGTGGAGGAGGGGGAGAAAGAGAGAGGGCAGAAGGAGATGGGATAAGGAAGGGGGAGGAGAGGGGAAGGATGGGGAAGGAGAGAGGGGGGAAGGAGAGAGGGGGGAAGGAGAGAGGGGGGAAGGAGAGAGGGGGGAAGGAGAGAGGGGGGAAGGAGAGAGGGGGGAAGGAGAGGGGGGGGAAGGAGAGGGGGGGGAAGGAGAGGGGGGGGAAGGAGAGGGGGGAAGGAGAGGGGGGGGAAGGAGAGGGGGGGGGAAGGAGAGGGGGGGAAGGAGAGGGGGGGGGGAAGGAGAGGGGGGGAAGGAGAGGTGGGGGAAGGAGAGGTGGGGGAAGGGGGGGGGGGGAAGGAGGGGGGGAAGGAGAGGGGGGGGAAGGAGAGGGGGGCCAAGGAGAGGGGGGCCAAGGAGAGGGGGGGGAAGGAGGGGGGGGGAAGGAGGGGGAAGGAGGGGGGGGGGGAAGGAGAGGGGGGGGGGGAGGAGAGGGGGGGGAAGGAGAGGGGGGGGAAGGAGAGGGGGGGGAAGGAGGGGGGGGAGGAGAGGGGGGGGAAGGAGAGGGGGGGGAAGGAGAGGGGGGGAAGGAGAGGGGGGGAAAGGAGGGGGGGGAAGGAGAGGGGGGTGGAAGGAGAGGGGGGGGAAGGAGAGGGGGGGGGAAGGAGAGGGGGGGGAAGGAGAGGGGGTGGAAGGAGAGGGGGGGAAGGAGAGGGGGGAAGGAGAGGGGGGGGAGGAGAGGGGGGGAAGGAGAGGGGGGGAAGGAGAGGGGGGGGAAGGAGAGGAGGGGGAAGGAGAGGGGGGGAAGGAGAGGGGGGGAAGGAGAGGGGGGGAGGAGAGGGGGGGGAAGGAGAGGGGGGGGAAGGAGAGGGGGGGGAAGGAGAGGGGGGGGAGGAGAGGGGGGGGAAGGAGAGGGGGGGGAAGGAGAGGGGGGGAAGGAGAGGGGGGGAGGAGAGGGGGGGGGAGGAGAGGGGGGGAAGGAGAGGGGGGGAAGGAGAGGGGGGAAGGAGGGGGGGGAAGGGGGGGGGGAAGGAGGGGGGGAAGGAGAGGGGGGAAGGGAGGGGGGAAGGGAGGGAGAAGGTGCGAGGGGAAGCAGAGAGGAGGGAAGCAGAGAGGAGGGAAGCAGAGAGGGGTAGGAGAGAGGGGTAGGAGAGAGGGGGGAAGGAGTGGAGGAGGGGGAGAAAGAGAGAGGGCAGAAGGAGATGGTATAAGGAAGGGGGAGGAGAGGGGAAGGATGGGGAAGGAGAGAGGGGAGAAGGAGAGAGGGGGGAAGGAGAGAGGGGGGAAGGAGAGAGGGGGGGAAGGAGAGGGGGGGGGGGAAGGAGAGAGGGGGGGAAGGAGAGAGGGGGGGAAGGAGAGAGGGGGGGGAAGGAGAGAGGGGGGGGAAGGAGAGAGGGGGGGGAAGGAGAGAGGGGGGAGGAAGGAGAGAGGGGGGGGAAGGAGAGAGGGGGGGGAAGGAGAGAGGGGGGGGAAGGAGAGAGGGGGGGAAGGAGAGAGGGGGGAAGGAGACGGGGGGGAAGGAGACGGGGGGGGAAGGAGACGGGGGGGAAGGAGACGGGGGGGGAAGGAGAGGGGGGGAAGGAGAGGGGGGGAAGGAGGGGGGGGGAAGGAGAGGGGGGAAGGAGACGGGGGGGAAGGAGACGGGGGGGGAAGGAGACGGGGGGGAAGGAGACGGGGGGAAGGAGAGGGGGGGGAGGAGGGGGGGGGGAAGGAGGGGGGGGAAGGAGGGGGGGAAGGAGGGGGGTGGGGAGGAGAGTGGGGGGAAGGAGAGAGGGGGGGAAGGAGAGAGGGGGGAAGGAGAGGGGGGGAAGGGGGGGTGGAAGGAGAAAGGGGGGGAAGGAGAGAGGGGGGGAAGGAGGGGGGGGGAAGGAGGGGGGCGGGGAAGGAGGGGGGTTGAAGGAGGGGGGCGGGGAAGGAGAGGGGGAGGAGAGGGGGGGGGAGGAGAGGGGGGGGAAGGAGAGGGGGGGGAAGGAGAGGGGGGGGAAGGAGAGGGGGGGAAGGAGGGGGGGGGAAGGAGAGGGGGGGGGAAGGAGAGGGGGGGGGAAGGAGAGGGGGGGGAAGGAGAGGGGGGGGAAGGAGAGGGGGGGGAAGGAGAGGGGGGGAAGGAGGGGGAGGAGGGGGGGAAGGAGAGAGGGTGGGAAGGAGAGGGGGGGAAGGGGGGGGGAAGGAGGGGGGGTGGGGAAGGAGGGGGGGTTGAAGGAGGGGGGGGCGGGGAAGGAGAGGGGTGAGGAGAGGGGGGGGAAGGAGAGGGGGGGAAGGAGGGGGGGGAAGGAGGGGGGGGGGAAGGAGAGGGGGGGGGAAGGAGAGGGGGGGGGGGGAAGGAGAGGGGGGAAGGAGAGGGGGGGAAGGAGAGGGGGGGGAAGGAGAGGGGGGGGAAGGAGAGGGGGGGGGAAGGAGAGGGGGGGACGGAGAGGGGGGGGAGAAGGAGAGAGGGGGGGAAGGAGAGAGGGGGGGAAGGAGAGAGGGGGGGAAGGAGAGAGGGGGGGAAGGAGAGAGGGGGGGAAGGAGAGGGGTGGGAAGGAGAGTGGGGGAAGGAGAGAGGGGGAAGGAGAGGGGGGGGAAGGAGAGGGGGGGGAAGGAGAGGGGGGGAAGGAGAGGGGGGGAAGGAGAGGGGGGGGGGAGGAGAGGGGGGGGAAGGAGAGGGGGGGGGAAGGAGAGAGGGGGGGAAGGAGAGAGGGGGGGAAGGAGAGAGGGGGGGAAGGAGAGAGGGGGGGAAGGAGAGGGGTGGGAAGGAGAGTGGGGGAAGGAGAGAGGGGGGAAGGAGAGGGGGGGGAAGGAGAGGGGGGGGAAGGAGAGAGGGGGGGAAGGAGAGGGGGGGAAAGAGGGGGGGGGGAGAGGGGGGGGATGGGGGGGGGGGAAAGAGGGGGGTAGGAGAGAGGGGGGAAGGAGAGGGGGGTGGAAGGAGAGGGGGGGAGGAGAGGGGGGAAGGAGAGAGGGGGGAAGGAGAGAGGGGGGGAAGGAGAGTGTGGGAAGGAGAGAGGGGGGGAAGGAGAGGGGGGGAAAGAGGGGGGGGGAGAGGGGGGGGATGAGAGGGGGGGGGAAGAGGGGGGGGTAGGAGAGAGGGGGGAAGGAGAGGGGGGGTGGAAGGAGAGGGGGGGAGGAGAGGGGGTGGAAGGAGAGGGGGGGGAAGGAGAGGTGGGGGGAAGGAGAGGGGGGGGAAGGAGAGAGGGGGGAAGGAGATGGGGGAAAGAGGGGGTGGGAGGAGAAAGGGGGGAAGGAGAGGAGTGGGGAAGGAGGGGGGGGAAGGAGGGGGGGGGGAAGGAGGGGGGGGGGAAGGAGGGGGGGCGAAGGAGAGGGGGGCGAAGGAGAGAGGGGGGGAAGGAGAGAGAGGGGAGGGAAGGAGGGGGAGGGAAGGAGAGGGGGGGGAGGAGAGGGGGGAGGAGAGGGGGGAAGGAGGGGGGGAAGGAGGGGGGAGAGAGAGGGGGAAGGAGAGAGGGGGTAGGAGAGAGGGGAAGAGAGAGGGTCAGGAAGGTGGAAGGAGAGAGGAGAAAGAGAGAGGGGAAAGGGAGAGAGGGAAGAGAGGAGAGTGGAGAGGAGGGAGAAGAGAGAGGGGAAGGAGAGAGGGGAAGAGAGAGGTGAAGGAGAAGGGGGAAGGAGAGAGGGGAGAAGGAGGGAGAAGGAGAGGGGGAAGGAGAGAGGGGGAAGGAGAGAGGGAGAAGGAGGAGAGGGGAAGGGAGAGGGTAGGAGGAAGAGGAAGGAAGGAGGAGAGGGGAGAAGGAGAGAGAGGAGAGAAGAGAGGGGAAGGAGAGAAGGAAGGGAGAGAGGGGGAGAAGGAGAGAGGGGAGAAGGAGAGAGGGGAGAAGGAGAGGGGGGAGAAGGAGAGGGGGGAGGAGAGAGGGGAGAAGGAGGGGGGGGAGGAGAGGGGGAGAAGGTAGAGAGTGGTGAAGGAGAGTGAGGGAAGGAGAGGGGGAAAGAGATAGAGGGGAAGGAGGAGCAAGAAGGGGGAAGGAGAGAAGGGAGAAGGAGAGCGGGAAGAAGGGGGAAGAAGTGAGTGGAGAAGGAGAGAGGGTGGAAGGGGAGAAGGGGTAAGGAGAGAGGCGAAGGAAGCAGGAATGAGAAAGGGGAGGGTAGGTGAGAGGGGGTAAAGAGTAGAGGGGAAGGAGAGGGGGGAAGGAGAGAGGGGAGAAGGAGACAGGGGTGAAAGAGAGGGGAGGGAAAGGGAGAGGGGAAGGAGAGAAGGGGAAAAGAGAGGGGAGAAGGAGAGGGGTGGAAGGAGAGAGGGAGGAAGGAGAGAGGGGGCAAGGAGAGAGTGGGGGAAGGACAGAGGGGTGGAAGGAACGAGGGGATAAGGAGATGGAAGTGAATGAGAGGAGAGGGAAGGGGAGAGGGGAAGGAGAGTGGGGGAAGGAGAGAGGGAAGGAAGGGGTAAGGAGAGAGGGGAGGAGAGATGGGGAAGGAAGGGGAAGGAGAGAGGGGAGAAGGAAGGGGGAAGGAGAGAGGGGAGAAGGAGAGAGAGGGGCAGGAAGGGGAAGGAGAGAGGGGAGAAGGAAGGGGGAAGGGGAGAAGGAAGGGGGAAGGGGGAAGGACAGGGAAAGGAAGGGGGAAGGAAAGAAGGGAGAAGGAGAGAGGGTAAGGAGAGCGGGAAGGAGAGAGGGTGGAAGGAAGGGGGAAGGAGAGAGGGGGGAAGGAGAGAGGGGAGAAGGAGAGGTGGGAAAGAGAAATGGGTAAGGGGAGAGGGGAAGGAAGGAAGGGGAAAGGAGAGGTGGAGAAAGAGAGAGGGGGAGAAAGAGGGGGAGAAAAGAGGGGGAGAAAAGAGGGGGAGAAAAGAGGGGGAGAAAGAGGGGGAGAAAGAGGGGGAGAACGGGGAAGGAGAGAGGGGAGAAGGAGAGGAGGAGGAGGGGGAGAAAGCGAGAGGGGAGAAGGAGAGGGGAGAAGGAAGGGCGAAGGATAGGGGGAAGCAGAGAGGGGGGAAAGGAGAGAGGGGAGAGGGGGGGCAAAGGAGAGAGGGGAGAGGGGGGGATGGAAGGGGGAAGGAGTGAGGAGAGAAGGAGAGAGAGGGTAGGAGAGAGTGGGGAAAGGAGAGAGGGTAGAAGGAGGGGGGAATGAAGGGAGAAGGAGAGGCGAGAAGGAGAGAGAGGTGTAGGAGAGGGGAAGAAAGAGAAAGGGGAAGGAAGGGGAGGGAAGCAGAGAGGGGAGGAGAGAGAGGGGAAGGAGCGAGGGGGGAAGGAGAGGAGGAGGGGAGAAAGAGAGAGGGGAGAAGGAGAGGGGAAAAGGAAGGGGGGAGC